>NC_090738.1:105218123-105255623 GCF_036898095.1 Palaemon carinicauda
ACCTCTCCAACCAGCTCCCTTCAACCTCGCTCTCATCAGAGCATCTTCAGAGGCCTACGCCTACCTCCGTACATGCAGACAGAACCGGGTAACTGCACCCTCCCAAACATTGTTAACGTGACTTCCAACTTGGACAAAGCGAAGGTTTTTTCCAAGATCGACCTCCTGAATGGGTATTATCAGGTGCCAATGAACTCAGAAGACATCCTCAAGTTTACCATTGCCACAACCTTAGGTACATACACCTTCAATTAATCCTGTTTTGGACCTCGTAATGCTGGGGTCAACTTTTCAATTTCTCATGGATAGCAATTTTGGAACTTCCCCTTCTGTGAATGTTACGTGGACAACATACTTGTGTTCTCTTCCTCCAGAGAGGAACACCTCCCTCACCTATGCATTGTGCTCAACTGCCTTCAACAACAGCCTTGTAGTCTGGTACAAGTTTATCATTGGCGCTAATAAAGTACGGTTTTTAGGGCACCACATCAGTCCTGAAGGAGTCCAAAGGCCTCTCTGAAAAGGTAGCAGGTGTTTTGAGCTTCCTAACGCCCTCGATCGTCACAGCATTGAAAGAATTCTTAGCCATGATCAACCATTATCCCCGTTTTCTGTCAGCCATTGCGGCCAAGTGGGGTCCACTTCAAGAAACAGTCTTCTGCAACACAAAGAATGTCCTATCAACCGCTGCTTCTCTCACTTTTCCTGTGCCACATGCACCTCTCCTTCTCTCCACCAATACCTGCGACATCATTACTGGTACAGTACTCGAGTAGGTGGTTAACGGTTTGCCTCGCCCATTGGTCTTCTTCACTTGAAAACTGCTCAAGGCAGAATCTGGCTACTCTACCTTCGACAACGAATTGCTGGCGGTGCACTTGGCTGTCTATCACTTTCACCACTTCTTGGAAGGTATGCCCATTGTCATTCGCAAGGACCACATGCTTCTGGTGCACCCCTGTCAATGCCAACATCTTTACCCCGTGGCTGAATACAATTTTACCCATCATCATGTCACTATGAAAATGAATCCCGTTGCTGATGGCCTGTCAAGAAATACATTGGTCACCATTCACCTGGAATTGAATTACAATGCCAAAAAGATCCAGAGTACCAAGTATGTAGGACATCCTGCACATTCCTCCATTGGGAAGACTCCAGCACCACTCTCCTCTGTGATATCAGTATTGCTCCCATGGGCCAACAGGTGTTTGATTTCATCCATGGCCATTCATATCCCTAGCACAATTCTACTGCACAGCTACTGAAGGCCAAGCTCATTTGGCATGGCATTACTAAGGGCACCATGATGAGAACAGTATAGGAATGTGATACCCGGTGTTCCACAGGGTAGTGTCCTTGGCCCATTACTTTTCATACTATATACACATGACATGTGCTTTGGCCTAAAAAAAAAGCTTGTTGCATATGCAGATGATGCTACTCTCTTTGCATCAATTCCATCACCTGAATGTAAATCTGGGATTGGTGAATCCCTTAATTAGTGCATGGTGCAAATTATGGGGTATGAAGTTGAATCCTAACTAAAGTCAAAGTATGATTGTAAGTAGGTCAAGGACGGAGGCTCCCCAACATCCGGATCTCAATATTGATAATGTTTCTTTAAATTTGCATGACTCTTAACATTTTAGGTGTGATTCTTGACAGCAAATTTACTTTTGAGAAACACATTAGGGTTGATGAAAATCGAGAGAGAGAGAGAGAGAGAGAGAGAGAGAGATAGAGAGAGAGAGAGAGAGAGAGAGAGAGAGAGAGAGAGAGAGAGAGAGAGAGAGAGAGAGAGCATTTCATCAAGCCCAGCTGCACTTTTTATAAATCCATCTACTACTTCACCCCCATCCCTGCTTCCTTTCCTCCATCTTGCTGTCCAACCTCTCTTCTAAATTTTACTTCACATTGCAAGTGTAGCGTTTCCTCCAGTTACATTTGGGCCACTGAATCATTTTACATGTACAACGGCTGAGCTATACACCCCAAATTCATATATCCATAAAATCACCGAGAGAAACTTGGATTCTCAGGGGAATGAACTAAAAGACCTTTGACCAATAACGAAACATCCTTTTTATTTCTTAAATAAGAGTTGTAATAGCCTGTTGGAAACATACCTCTCTACCAATCAGCTGGACTTGGGTTCGAGATCTGCCCAAGCATATTAGTTTATTGTAGTTTTCGCAATCCACCATCCTTGTGAACAAAGGATGGGGAGACTTGAGGGAGCCTACAGTTATACATGTCGATCAACCATTGTCTCGCCCTACCTGGTCCTAACGTGGTTGGGGAGCTGGGTTGGTTACCGATTATATTTATAAATGGTAAGATATAGGGCATTATCACTGTCCCCTTGCTTCTCCCATTCATTAACGACCTTTAAAATCTATTAATCATGTTTAAATGGTAATTGAAACACTGGGGGTTGGACCGCAGACTTTCTCAATTTGTGTTTTTATGTTTAATAGATGTACTCGCATAAGACCTCGGGATGGCAATGATTGTTATTGGTCTATAATTTGAATGGTATTAATAATATCTGTTTCATTAAGGTTTTATGAAGGAATTAGATTTAAGTTTAAAATGGGGATATCCGAATGTGTTTTAACCATATTTGGACTTATATTCTAATTATACACATCGACAATGAAGTCATAAAGAAATTATTTTAAATAGTAATTGCAATCTTGGATCAATTTCTTATCTTGATTTTCCAAATTAAAATAAGAAATTTACTTAAAATGGTTTCATCTAACTAATAGTTTGAATAGGTAGACTTCAACGAGGTCATTTTTAAGCACTACCTTCGTATTTACAAAATAATTTATCAGTGAGCGACCATTGTTACTTCTCTCGGCATATAAGACTAAAAAGCCTACCATTTGCATATCACCCGAAAAAGAGGTAAACACGTTTCCCTTCCACTTTGATTTCAATTCTGAAAAGAGAAATAGAAAAAAAAATCTATGAAAAAAATATATTTCAAATTAAAGAATAAAAAGAGGAAACCCGAAGTGGTCATTATTAAATTTCATGCCTTTTCTTTGCTTCATCTCTGGTAATAATGTAGAACTTGAAATTGATATTTATTTGTGGTTTATGATAAATATAACGGAAATTACAAGATAATGGTAAAACAAAACTAAAAGAAATATGAAATTCAAGCGTTTCTCGAAGGGCGAAGAAAGACACTATAAGGGAGCCAAGTTTGAAGAGAATAATTAGAGAGGCTCAAATGAAATTAATTCGCTCCCCACCTTTACCTCAAGAGACTTCTTCTTTCATGTTTCGTGGCCTTTAAAGTTCACTTCTTAATGTAGTCCTTTTTATAGGGGAGAACTTTGCAATTTCCACCGTCTTAGTGCTAAATATTTTGCGAAGTTCATGGGATAAATGGAGGTCAGACTCATTTAGCATGTGATGTACCATGGAATTTTCATTTTACCCTCAAGTAGCGATTTAAACAATTACGTCGTTTTGTAAAGAGATTCCTACTTCAACGAGTGGGAGATGAAATCTATACTTTCGTGGAGAAATTGATATGGAAAAGGGTGTAATGACTTTCTCACTCAATGGCGAAATAAATGTAAAAATGTTTTGGTGGCAATTTCCTCAGAATCAAAGAGAAAATCGTGCTTATTTTTAATATCCATTTCTTTCAAATCAATACTTCAAACAAATTTCCGCATTGGATTAGATATTGGTGTACAAGTAAGATAAAAATAAAATTGAAAATTAAATATTTTACCATGTCACAAAATTGAAAACAAAATTTGAAATATAGGAACTAATAAAAATGGAAAAAAATTTCAGATATAAAAACACCATTAATTCTACAATAAGAGAAACAATCTCCTCCACCACTACCCAAACAAATCTTGTATTATAATAAAATTGCAATTTAAATCAAAGTAATATCAGGAAAAATATAGATATTTACATTTTTAAGATACATAATTAACACCATAAAAATAAATCCAAAACGACAGGAATAAGTAATTTAATAGCAAGAAACAAAATTGAAAAATAACGACAATGAAAACCATTCCTCTCTTACAGAGAGAGAGAGCCTTACCTTACCTTATTGCCTTATTTTTTGTTTGGGTTCCCCCAGGTCCCTCAGTGTGAGGCACCTCGTATATCCACCAGAGAGTTGCTAATGCATCTTCCGGTGCATTTTGCATCTTCCAGTCTTGGATGGTCTGGGATGCATCTTAGGTATTTATCGAGCTTATTCTTAAAAAACACATCTACGCTCACTCCTGATATGTTTCTTAGATGAGCTGGCAGCACATTAAATAGTCGCTGCATTATCGATGCTGGTGTGTAGTGGATTAATGTCCTGTGCGCCTTTCTTAGTTTACCTGGCATATTTTTTGGCACTATTAATCTACCTCGGCTTGCTCTTTCTGATATTTTAAGCTCCATGATGTTTTCAGTAATTCCTTCTATTTGCTTCCATGCTTGTATTATCATGTAGCGTTCTCTTCTCCTTTCTAGACTGTATCGTTTTAAAAATTGCAGTCTTTCCCAGTAGTCAAGGTCCCTAACTTCTTCTATTCTAGCAGTATAGGACCTTTGTATACTCTCTATTTGCGCAATATCCTTTTGGTAGTGTGGGTACCATATCACATTGCAGTACTCGAGTGTACTACGTACATAAGTTTTGTAAAGCATAATCATGTGTTCAGCTTTTCTTGTTTTAAAGTGTCTGAATAACATTCCCATTTTTGCTTTACATTTAGCCAACAGTGTTGCTATTTGGTCGCTGCATAACATATTCCTATTTAACATTACACTAAGGTCTTTAATTGCTTCCTTGTTTGTGATTGTCTCATTATTAGGTCCCTTGTATGCATACACCATTCCTTCTCTGTTTCCATAATTTTTTGATTCGAATTTATCGGAATTAAATACCATCCTATTTATCTCCGCCCAATCATATATTTTGTTTAGATGTCTTTGTAGTGAGTTCCTATCTTCATCACAAGTAATTTCTCTACTTATTCTTGTGCCATCGGCAAAACTTCTCACTACGGAGTTTTCAACATCACAGTCTATGTCTGAGATCATAATAACAAACAGCAGTGCAGCTAATACCGTACCTTGTGGCACGCCAGATATTACCTGAGCTTCATCTGATTTCTCGTCATTTGCAACCACTATCTGTTTTCTGTTTTGCAGGAATTCTTTTACCCATTTTCCTATCATTCCCACAATATTACGCTTTCTCATTTTTTTCTCCAATATTTTATGGTCTACCTTGTCAAAGGCTTTTGCAAAATATAGATAGATCACATCTGTGTCTTTTTCATTTATCATATTTTTGTATATGTTGTGTGCTATCAGTTGGGTCTGTGTACTTTTTCCAGGCACGAAACCGTGTTGACCCTTATTAAACAAATTATTTTTGACCAAATGGTTCATTATTTTCTTTTTTATTACTCTCTCATACACTTTCATAATATGTGATGTTAGACTAACAGGTCTATAATTGCTTGCCTCTAGTCTTGATCCACTTTTGAAGATAGGGGTTATATAAGTTAATTTATTTTTAACATATATCTCGCTCATATCTACACTTTGTCTTAGCAGTATTGCAAGCGGCTTCGCGATAGTGTTTGCAGTTTTTTTTAACAAAATCGCTGGAACTCCATCTGGTCCGGCTGCCGATCCATTTTTAATTTCGTTTATAGCCTTGACAATATCTGCTTCACTAATATCTATATCCGTTAGATATTCAACATTTTCTTCTCTCCTTCCTGTTTCATTATTCTAATTCGTAATTCTTGGCGTGAACTCACTCTTATATTTTTCTGCTAATATGTTGCATATTTCCTTTTTATCATTCGTTAGCCGTCCTTCAATTCTTAGAGGGCCTATTTCTATTCTGCCTTTATTCATCTTTTTTTGCATAGGAGTAAAGTACTTTGGGGTTTCTTTTTATATTTTGAAGTGTCCTTTCTTCTAAGTCCATTTTTTTCATTTTATTTCGACTGTATAATCTTTTGTTCTGCATTCTTTATCTTACATTTTATTTCCCTCATTTTCCACACATTTTTTTCTTTTGCAAGATTTTTCTTCCAATTTCTAATTTTCTGAAAGAGAGAGAGAGAGAGAGAGAGAGAGAGAGAGAGAGAGAGAGAGAGAGAGAGAGAGAGAGAGAGAGAGAGAGAGTTTCTTGTTTACTCGAGGAGGAATATCCTTTATTGAAAACTGATAACCAGCCATTGAGAAAAACACTAATATCTGCAGGGTGAGAGTTGTGTTATGTATCTAGACAGTAAACATTAGTCCTGTTTGATTCGATGGAAAAATTACTCTTAAGACAATATCCTTGAAAGGGGCAGGATTTTCAACTTATAATTATCATCATCATCGTAATCATAATCCTTATCATTAATATCATTATTACCATTATTAATATTACCAATATCACTATTTTCTTCAGCTGAAGAAGCACTTTGTAGAAATTGCGAAAGCTCCTCCATTTTTTAAAAATATACAACGCATATAACTGGAATTTTAATACACAAATTATTATTATAATCATTATTATTATCACTATCAATATCATTATTACTATCATCATTAGTATCTTCATTATTATCTTTATCATTACCCTTACTATTATTATTATTATTATTATTATTATTACTATTATTATTATTATTATTACATATCCGCATGAAAGAATCTCAAAAGTACAGGAAAAACGCTAATATCTGAAGGGTAGGAGTTGTATTAAATATTTAGAGAGTAAACATTAGTCCCGTTTGATTCGATGGAAAAATACTCCAAGACAATATCCTTGAAAGGGGCAGGATATTTTATTATAATCCCTATCTCTAATATCATTATTATTACCATTATTAATGGTATTAATATAATTTTTTTTCGGCTGAAGAAGCACTTTATAAAAATTACGAAAGCTCCTTTATTTTTACAACGCATATAACTGGATTTTTAATACATAAAATATCATCATCATCATTATTATTATTATTATTATTATTATTATTATTATTATTATTATTATTATTATTATCATAATGTTCACATAAGCGTATGGAAGAATCCCAAACGTAAAAGGAAAAGGGAAGCAAATTTTACTTAAGTGTTTTCTAGAACGTCTGAATACCCAAGAATTTGATGCAGAAAGAAAGTGTTATTCATTTTTATTCGGATTACAGAATTAAAAAAAAAAAATTAATAATGCAGAGAAAAAAACAGTAAAAAAAATAAATTCAAATCCATAGGTAATTGATAGTCATCATATGTAGCCATTTTTCATTTTGTTTGCGAAAGAACAATGTTAGAGAGACAATAGAAAGCACAAAATGAAATAGAATGAAGATAAAATGACGATTAGTGAGGTGTTACAGAGACCGTCAAGAAAGAAAAAATAGAATATTATATCCCCTATCCTATGTTGGGTCTGATACAATCATCGCAATTTTACGCTTATTTCCCCTCAAGAAGGGAAGGAGAGAGAGAGAGAGAGAGAGAGAGAGAGAGAGAGAGAGAGAGATCATAAAATTTCGAACAAAAGGTTTCGTTGCCTTTATTGTTCTTCAGAGGAGTTTGTTTTGACGTTGAAAAGGTGAAAAATGAATAGTAAGAATGAAGATTTTGTTCCTTATATCCATAATAAGAGTGTCCTATGCGAAAGGGAATCCCCACAGGGATTATATCCTTGGGGTTCGGGTACTGAGGGGATTTTTGATAATAGGGAATAGCACATATGGATATGCTCTCACTTTATCCTCTTTGTTAACGTGCAATCAGAGCACCTTATGCGGTTTAAAGGCCGCTCATGAATGGCAGAGGCAAGGGACAGTGACATTGCCCTATCAAATGGACAATGACCTAGAGACTGACCATATATCATTTGATTAGCGACCAAGCCACCTCTTCACTCAATCTAGGACCAAGGAGGGCCAGGCAATGGCTGTTGATGACTCAACAGCTAGACCTATAGGCTCCTCCAAACCCCCCCCCCCCAATCTTGGCTCACAAGGATGGTAAGGCTGCAGGCACTGAGCGTAACTCGAACCCCCGTCTGGCAAACACCAGTCAGAGACGTTTCCAATCAGGCCACAACAACCCATTACTTAAGGGTCTTTACACATTACTTCAACCCCTTGTTGTACTTGCTTGATATGGTTTTACTTTACCTCCATTCACTCTTCCATTCTTCATTCTTCCTGTCCCCATTTTCTAACTTTAACGTTAAAGTGTAACGTTAGGGGTTTTACCCTAGATGCACTTGGGCGATGAATGGCCTGACAGGTCCCGGTGCTGGGCTACAGTCTAAATCCAATCCTGTATCCTCTTTGAAGAGAGAGAGAGAGAGAGAGAGAGAGAGAGAGAGAGAGAGAGAGAGAGAGAGAGAGAGAGAGAGAGAGAGAGAGAGTAGCTCATAAAATGCCCAGACATCAGCTATTAAATTTATAAATTCCTTACTAGTCATTATCTAGGGGTAAACCCCTCCATCACCCCTTCCCCTCCCTCAATTAATTCCTTTAAAAAGTATATATAACCCATAGAACACAATAGGAACTGACGACATCATTTGTTCTATGACCTCATCCCCCTCCCCCTCATTGTTCACTGATTATGATGTTCCTAGAATTAGTTCATAGTTAAATTGTCTTTCTTAGTGTTCGTCCAGATTCAAGGTCGCCAACTGATTGCATTTTTAGAGCACTATGATATATGAGTGTACCCGATGCGTAAGAAAATAACGTATAAATATTCAGATATGCACACACGCACAGCTTTTACCCTACCCGGTCCCTCCCTTTTATAAACTTCAACCTGCTGGTTTGGCAATTGTTGGGAGAGAGTGGTTTCAGATTATATCTCTGAGTACTCCCCCCTCTCACCATGGTAAGACCAATCTTTCTCCACCCTAAACATGAAAGAATATATATATATATATATATATATATATATATATATATATATATATATACATATACATATATATATATATATATATATATATATATATATATACACACACATATATATATATATATATATATATATATATATATATATATATATATATATATATATATATATATATAAGTCAGTGACTTGACCTTTATTATATAGGAGAGATTTTGTCAACGTTCCCTCTAATGGTAGGAAACCAGCTTTCATTTAACAGCTTTTCTAAAAGCTGTCGATGGTCAATCCACATTTCCTACCAGTTATTTATAAGAGAGCTTATTTCGATTTTTCATCTTTTATCTTGTGTTTAAGGTCCTTTCAGAAAGGAAGCGAGGACGAATGTAATGAAGAAACTCCTAACCATTCTAAACGACAAAAATAATTTTCAACCAAAGTGAATTTTCATTAATTTTAATGATAATACTAATTTTAATAACTTATAATAATAGTATTTAAAATAATAATAATAATAATAATAATAATAATAATAATAATAATAATAATAATAATAATAATAATAATAGTAACTCTTATAATAATAATAATAATAATAATAATAATAATAATAATGAGATAACCGAAAAATGGTAATGATGAAACAACTACGACTAAAATCAATATCAAATGCCAAAAATTAAATTCATTCCTGCAAATAAGAGTTCTTGCCATATTGCTATAGTGATACAATTACCATCTACTGTATAGTCAATTCTTTTTAGTTAGGCAGATTTGCACCGACTCACAAGGGTGCCCTTTTAGCTCGGAAAAGTTTCCTGATCGGTGATTGGTTGGACTAGAAAATCCTGACCAATCGGAGAGCAGGAAAATTTTCCCAGCTAAAACGGCACCGCTGCGAGTCAGTGCAAATGATCCTCATTAAAAATGAGTATAGTAGTGACGCAGATCTCCTAGGAAATAAATGAAAGAACAATAGTAGTTTTTAGGTGGTATGATATTGTCGACAATCATCATCATAATCATCTCCTCCTACGCCTATTGGCGAGAAAGTACTCGAGTTTTAAATCAATACTTCTCCATTTGTCATCTTCAGTGTCACGCTTCATAGCCATCAGCCATGTAGGCCTGGGTCTTCCAACTCTTCTAGTACCTTGTGGAGCTTACAGTAGTTTAAAGTTCGGTGAACTAATCTCTCTTGGGGAGTGCAAAGAGCATGTCCAAACCATCTCCATCTACTCCTCACCATCTCATCCATATATGGCACGCGAATAATTTCTCTTATAGTTTAATTTCTAATATTGACCTGCAATATAACTTCCAAAATACTTATGAGGACTTTGTTCTCAAATTTACAAAATCTGTTGGATATTGTTTCACGACTCATGTCCATACAGTAACACCGGTCTCACTAAACTGATATATAAAAGGCTCTATTCTCAGAAGTCTGTTTATTAAATTCTATATCACGAAAAATAAAACTTGGTTAATGTTGAGTCCAAAATTTTATTAAAAGTTTTCTGAGAGTTGCTCCCTAATCTCTAAAGAAAGCTTTCATTTTGGGCTTTCGTTGGTGTTCCTTTTTAAACAATATTTAAAGTATCCACTGTTGAAAACTGCATTTAAAAAACGGTAAATGTCTGGCAACATTTATTCCAGGATTTTTACCATTTTAAAAACGGATATATTGACGTAAAAGAGACATATTACGGTCACCAACCCGTAAAAGATAATAGCAAAGTAAGGTAAAATTACGGTCGCCTGTATTTCACTGAAATACGGTCGAGAATAGTATACTTTCACGGAGAATTTCCGATTAAAATTATGGTTTTTTTTCTAACAGTTTTAGAATACCAGAGCACGTTGATGAACTTGGAAATATTTGAATAGCTATACTCAATTTTTTTTTTTTTTTTTTTTTTATAATGAGGCGCATTTGTACTGACTCACAGCGGTGCCAATTTAGTTCAGAAAAGTTTCCTGCTATCTGATCAGTTAGAATTATCTTGTCCAACCAATCAGCGATCAGGAAACCTTTCCGAGCTAAAAGGGCACCCCTGCGAGTCGGTGCAAATGTGCCTCACTAAAAATAATTGACTATAGAATCCTTTGTTTATATAAATGAATTGCATTTAAATATCTAATATTTACGTTATTGTGGGTAGATTATTGTCTTTTTAAATCATATTCCTGATTATGAGTAATTTCATGAACTTTGACAATTCAACTTACTTAACAGACTTTTGATATCTGGGATAAAAGGTTGAAAATGAGATTAGTATGCTGTAAGTACTCCAAAATATCTAGTACTTTGTTATCCACAAGGCTTCATAGAATTCTCATTTACATTACTGCGTTTTACGACAACATTGAAACTGCAATATTGAAAAAGAAATCAATGTTGACCATGAAACTAACAATAAACAGTTATTGAAATGGGTAATAGTCGATAAAAAATCATGAAAAATATTACTAATAGAATATCTAGGTTGATTAAATGCGATTATTTGGGGTAAGACCTTAAGAGGTTCGATTAGACAAGGAAGAATTGGGTTAGTATGCTATTCATGTTCGGGCCTAATTAAAACCAGCTACTGGTATGCAGTTAATTCTAATAGTCAGGTCTTCTCCATTATGAGGCTCAATACTACACAGTACTCTAGAAGTTTTATTCCAGCTGTGATCAAGTTGTGGAATGATCTTCCTGATCTTTTCCAGCTAGGGTTGTAGCTTAATAATAATTGTAATAATAATAATAATAATAATAATAATAATAATAATAATAATAATAATAATAATCAGGTAGTTGAATCAGTAAAACTTCAAAAGTTCAAACTCGCAGCAAATGTTTTTATGTTGAACAGGCTTAAATAAGTCCTGTTATAGTTTATAAATTAAATACCTGTTTTAACGTTGTTAATATTTTTAAAATATTCTATTCGCATTTTCATTACTTATATCGTTTATCTATTTCCCTGTATCCTTTCCTCACTGGGCTATTTTCCCTGTTGGAGCCCAATAATAATAATAATAATAATAATAATAATAATAATAATAATAATACTGTTGCCTCGATTCGGCTTAAGTTTGTTACAAGTTGGATTATCAATTGGTATTTTAGGCCTACGCTCAAACCTTTCACTCCTCGAGTACAGTTGGCAGGCATTCTATGTTGCGCTCCCCGGTCAACTCGAGAGCATCCTTCATGCTATACTTCATTCCAAATCATTCTTCTTCGTTTCCCCTTTTTTTTCACGAAGTCAGCGTTTCCCTCCCTTCCTGATCCGATACTTTGTCGATTCAATTGTTCCGAAGTTGTCATCCTTTCTCTTTTTTCCCCCGTCTCCATTGTGTACCGCTTAAAAGGTACTTGTGACAAGACAAAAGAGGATCTTCTTGGCTATCCCTTTTCACTCCTCTCAAATCCCTCACCGAGAACCCTTCCTCTCTATTATTTCTTGTTCTTGACCATTTCCTCCCTCAGCTGGCGATGAGGTGTTCCAGGAATATCAGTTGTGCTCATGACCAGGTCTCTGCTATAGAACAGTTTAAAGCCTCAAGTACTTATTTTTTACTTTTCATCTTTTTATATCTTGTTTACATCGATTATACTTTCGTAAAATTCAGTAATGAAAACTTATTTACAAAAGCGATGCAAATGATCACGAACCAAGGATTTATCTTCCTAAATTTTCACCAAGATCTAATATCTTTATCAGTCCATGATTTTATTTTCAATTTTTTTCCGTTTGATTCTTTTCTATTTCCAGAGCTAGTTTATAGATTACCACATTCGAATTCTGTTGGATTATCATAGGTAATATAAACCGACTTGAGTTTTATTTGTCATCGAAGTTATTCATCGTCCTTAAGATATTTATCTAGATGTATCCCTATTCACATTTTTTTTTTCTTCTCCCTGTGTTTAGTAAAATAATTGCGCTTGGATCCTTCAAAGAAAACCCGTATGTGAAAAGGAATTTGTGATGATATTTGTTTAAAGGTCGCTCATGAATGGCAGAGGCAAGGGACAGTGACATTGCCCTAGCAAGTAGGACAATGCCCTAGAGACTAACCATATATATTATATGATCAGTGCCCAAGACCTCTCTCCACCCAAGCTAGGACCAGGGAGGGCCAGGCAATAGCTGCTGATGAGTCAGCGGGTAGACCTATAGGCTACCCCAAACCCCCCAAACCTTAGCTCACAAGGATGGTGGGGTTGCAGACGCTAAAGGCACTAATGAATCTGAGCGGGACTCGAACCCCCGCCTGGCAAACACCAGGTAGATACGTTACCAATCAGGCCACAACAACCGTTTTAGGAAGAAAGCGAGGACGAATGCACCGGAGAAAACCTGAAATTCTGAACTATTCTGAATAGCCAAACAACTTTTCCATAAAAACGATCTAGATTTAAACAAAGAAACAAACAAACAACGGTTCCCTTATAGGTAAGCTACAGTCGAAGGGTCGGAAAATACAATTAACTTTACCATTCAGGTGCTAAGCCAGGCCATAACGAGTCCGATTCAGCTCGAAAATATTACGTAGCCGAACTATCGTTCAGGTTAGTGATGAATCCCCTCAACGTTCAAGGATGATGCATTTTGAAAACGTTAATTAATCGCCCGCCGACTCGGGGCTCGTTGATCGCATTCTCGAAATATGAATTTAACGAACGTATTTTTTTTTTTTTTTTTTTTAACTGGAGAGAGGATGGTTAGGAAACCGGATTGAAATAGATCACCAGTTTACCGTACCTCCCAAATCAGGAAAGTCTTTTTTTTTTTTTTTTTTTTTTTTTTTTTTTTTGACCTCTACAGGAGCCCGGATCTGGCTTTTAGATAATTTTCAATGTAGAATTCCGGGTGAAATGGGAGTGTTAAGCTTATTCTTTTGATTGCAGACAGATAAGAATGGATTAAACAATTTCTCATACCAAAGAAACATTTGTTTAAGAAATGTGTAATCTATCTCGATACCACTCGCATGTAGTTGAATTTCAGAAAGAAATCGTCACAAATTTACTAAGATAAATTTGCTTTTTACAGAGATAGACTTTGTAAATGTAATTGTATAAGTTTGGTTAGATCATATATGAGTTATCCGTTTCTCTTCATTTTACATTATTCAAAACATTGATGTTTTTATTCATTATGTTTTGGGAATCTATAACTAAGGAAGTTTTATCACATCTGTTAATTTGCATCTTTGTTTCGTGATAAGACTATTGATATTACGAATGTAAACTCATGCCTCTCCCTTGATTATCTAATTTTCTCTTGATTAATTTACTCTCCCAGACCCTTCGTCTCCATACAATTTATTCTGTCTCTATATTAAAGTTTTACTTTGGAAAATATCGTCTTTCACTGTACTGTAGATTTATGTAAATGACATAAAACAGTGGTCCACTTGTCGCCTTCGCCCAAATCAAAGATTTTGCGACGGCTATGTATTCACCCGTGTCGTCTGTTTCTTATTTGTTCGTTTGTGGACAGTTTTACACACAAGCTACTGTACCATGTTGGGTATAAAACATGAATCTAATATTTTGGATAGAGTACATCAAAGTACAATAACGCAGCAGTACTTTGAAAATAAATGCATGGTTAAGTAAATAACAAATATTGTTAATTTATTTGTTTGTTTGTGAAGAACATTATGCAAAAACTATAGAATCAATTTCAACGAAACTTAGTGGACATGTGGTGTATGACCTAAGGGAAAATCCACTACATTTTGAAGAAAATTCATCGATGAACAAGTACGCAGTGGAGTTAAGAGCAAATAACTTAAATATAGATCCAGTTCCATCGTAAGAGAATAAGCCTAATTTCGGATAGATACCAAAATTCCCGGATGTTCTTATATAAAGCCACGCCGAAGCACTGAACTTCACGAAGAAAGAATGGTACGGTGGAGATAATAAATTTTATCTTCATCGGAAAATTAAACAATTTTTTAATCTAACTTCGGATTTCTTATATTCGTTTTAATCTATTTAACTGTAAAGTAATTTACCAGGCGTTACATCCCATTTAATAATAATTTTTTTTTATTTATTTTTTTTTTTTTGGGGGGGGCTTGTTGTCGATGTCAAATCGTTTCTTCTTTTTTTAATAAATAATAAATTATTATATGTTAAGTCTTACTGATCTACTCATGTTTTTAGGATATTCAAGCCAGCTCTTGATGCAACAAAAAGCTAGTGAAATATCAGAGTCGTTACATACCTTTCCAAAGTCCTAACAAAGGGATGAAAGAGAATTTTCCCAGGCTTAAACGTAGAAGTCATTGTCAGAAGAATATAATAGTTACATACATAAGAAGTATATGGATATCGTTGTATTTTTATCATATAGAAATACAGCTCAATTCATGCCCATGCAGCAAACAGAATAAATAAAACAAAATAAAAACACCTGATTGTACAAGCTTCTTTTTAATAGTCGCCATGACGACATCCAAGAGCGTAAATTTATTCTGTATTGTATCAGCTCTCTCTCTCTCTCTCTCTCTCTCTCTCTCTCTCTCTCTCTCTCTCTCTCTCTCTCTCTCTCTCTCTCTCACTGAGAATAAAGATATCTCTATCTCTCACTGAGAGAAAAGATAAAGAAGTGGAAGAAGCAAAAGACCAGACCTAAAACAGTCGTTATTTCCATAACTCCCCCTCTCTCTCTCTCTCTCTCTCTCTCTCTCTCTCTCTCTCTCACAGAGAATAAAGATATAAAGATATCTCTCTCACTGAGAAAAAAGATAAAGAAGTGGAAGAAGCAAAAGACCAGACCTAAAACAGTCGTTATTTCCATACCCCCCCCTCTCTCTCTCTCTCTCTCTCTCTCTCTCTCTCTCTCTCTCTCTCTCTCTCTCTCTCTCTCTCACTGAGAATAAAGATATAAAGATATCTCTCTCTCTCACTGAGAAAAAAGATAAAGAAGTGGAAGAAGCAAAAGACCAGACCTATAACAGTCGTTATTTCCATAACCCCCTTTCTCTCTCTCTCTCTCTCTCTCTCTCTCTCTCTCTCTCTCTCTCTCTCTCTCTCTCTCTCTCTGTAACGTTAGGTCAGTCAATATTTGGATGGATGATCAATGATAATAAAAAACAGCCTGAACATACATATTAAAAGGCGACTGATTGATTGATTTAGAATTCTCTGGCATCTGAGGTCATTGATGCCGATATTATTTGTTATAAATTAAGAATAAAAGAAAATTCAATATAAAATCATAGAAGTAAAAATGTCCTTATAGAATTTAAATAGATTTCAGAAGACCTGCTTCGGAAATGAATCTAGAAATACCTCTGGCATAGTATAACATATCCTGCCCAAGAATCTTTGCAAGGATGAACCTGCCATCTTCATTTCGGGCCTCAAACAAATATCTATTTCTTAAGGTGCTGTAAGAGGGGTATTTGATCAACAAATGCCTCACTGTCAAGGGTACCAAACAGTCATCGTAATATGGGCGGTGTTGGCCAATGAGCAGAAACGTGTGTTAATCAAGTGTGACCTGCAAAGACCTTGAAACCTCACTCAAAAAAAAAAAAAAAAAATAAATTAAAAAAAAAAATGGATCGTTCTAATATACCTTAAAATCCCGGAATAACATAACTCATTACCCTGTGTATCATGAAGAGGATAAAGCCAATATTTGTGGGTGGTTGGAGAAGACCTTTTTCCAATCGGGAAAATTAGACTTTGCGAGGTAATCAGAAAAGAGATTAGAGATAATTATACAGTATTAGATCTCGTTTAGTCTGAATAGATGTTGTTTATATCCAAGTAATCTTCATCTACTGGAAAAGTAACCTTTTCCTTCGTCGATTACGCAAACTGGAAAGTTTTAAAACTGCGTTAGATCCTATTTGGGTTATTTCAAGGTTTTTGTTATTAATAAACATTATCTTTCTTCTTTTTCCTGTTATACGAGGGATTATTTTCTTACGTGAATGAGGTGATGATTTTCTATATAACAATAAATATTTTAAAGGAAATAAAACTATTTGCCGTTGTATTATTATTATTATTATTATTATTATTATTATTATTATTATTATTATTATTATTATTATTATTATTATTATTATTATTCTTATTATTATTATTATTTTTACTACTAGTTAATCTACAACCCTACCTGGAAAAGCACAATGCTATAAGTCCAAGGGCTCCAACAGGGAATGATAGCCCAGTGAGGAGAGAAAATATGGAAATAAATAAACTACAAGAGAAGTAATGACAAATTAAAAAAAAAATTTAAGAACAGTATATAAACTATGAAAGTTTCAAAACAAAACAAGAGGTAAATATATGATAGAATATTGTGCCAAGTACACTCGCGCAAGAGAACTCTATACCAAGACAGTGGAAGACCATAAAATTGGGGCTATGGCACTACCCAAGAATTGAGAACAATAGTTTGATTTTGGAGTATCCCTTGTATGATCTCAGAACAGCCGTCAAGATGATTTAAGCCAAAGTGTGCGATCGCATGAATTTCTTTCAGTTAGCGTTGCTTAGCTCTAGACTTAGATGCAGAGCTAAATGTTGACAGAAGATTAAGTATAAGATATTCTAATTAGTGAATAACTTACTAATCTAACGATTATAGACCAAAGATAAAAAAAACACATCATTTAAAATCGTTTTATATGTTTGAGTGCATTACCAGATACCTTTGAAGAGTAAAAAAAAAAAAAAAAATATGTAAAATTCTATATATTTACATTTCCTTTATCACAAAGTGTATGTCCTTCAACACTGCAATCTACAGATACACTTCTTTCTATAACGAAATTCAGTACTTCCCCTAGTTCAAGATATTTCTACATGTTACCTCATCGTAAACGTTGCCCATTAACTGATAAACTCTTGATAAGATCAAAGAAAACTTTCCAAATAAGGTTTACAGATATGAAAGGTCTTCAGCGTTGCTTTGCCTTTGCTTTGATAACAAATGATATTGTCCTTTGTTAAATGTAATATATGAATAAAATTAATTTCTTCCACTTCTTTACGCCGACATGGGCTCTGCTTTTTCCCTTCCAAAGACAACAAACGTAGAATTTAAAAAATAATGTGACATTTATCATTTGTTGCATTGTGTTTTTCTTAATGAGCTGATACAATTCCAAATGAGTTATGTAAGAGAGAGTCGAGATCGTTAGTCATGCCTGGACATCATGAACCGTCTGGGTCTGGAAGAATTTGAAGATGACAACTCAATTCTTGTTGGTATTATATAATCACGATTCATCTCTGTTTAAAACAGAGATAAAGAAAATGAAATATATGGATGCACGGTGGGTTATATATAAACATATGCTTTAAATGCAATTATTACCATTATTATTATCAACAAAAACAAAAGTAGCTTACAGTTGCTAAAACTCTCCGCTAGAATCTCTCTAGAAAATACCAAATACTAAGTAGCATAGAATGGTAGGAACATCTTGTGGTTGAAAAAGATCTTCCACTGTCTTGGGTTAGAGATCTCTTGCTTGAGGGTACACCCAGGCACACTACTGTATTCTATCTTGTTTCTCTACATCGTTATTTTCAAGTTTTTATAGTCTATATATGAAAGATTTATTCTAATATTATAGTTGTTAAACTTCTCTTTTTAAATTTCCCGTATTTCCTTTCCGCACTGGGCTATTTTCCCTGTTGGAGCCCTTGGGCGTATAGCATCCTGCTTTTCAAACTAGGTGTGTAGAATAATAATAATAATAATAATAATAATAATAATAATAATAATAATAATAATGAGTCATAGATGTCGCAGTACCGTGGAACTCAAGAGTAGAAACTAAAGGGATAGAGAAATTAGAAAAGTACCGACACTTAAAGAATTGGATTGAGAAGAATATGGTATATATAGGTTGACGTAGTGATGTTAATAATCATAGGAACACTAGGGAATATATATAACTAAATCATTGAAAAAAAAATCATGAAAAAAGTAGGAGGCGAAATAGAATCAACATTGTTAAAAAGATCGTGCTACAAGCAACTGTACTTGTTGTGGGATTCGTAAGGAGGGTGGATGCAACCCGGAAACATATACTATAAGCAACAAGTGTATGAAGATTAATAATAATAATAATAATAATAATAATAATAATAATAATAATAATAGTAATAATAATAATAGTAATAATAATAATAATAATAATAATAATAATAATAATAATATAATTAGTAGTGGCAACAGCAATATGGAAAGTATTTAAAGCCTAAATGCTAAATTTTCGAAGATAAAAAACTTAATCCACCTACATAACATTGTTGAAAAAATATCATACAATAAACAACTACTTTTTCCTGTAACACCTAATACTTTAGATGAAATTATTGTCACGACAAATACCACCAATGCAATAGATAAAATTTCTTCCCCTTAACTGACAAGACCAGTAACAAAACAACAACGAAAACAACAACCCACCTCACCTCAATGGCCATGACCCTAATACACAGGGGAGTTAATTTCCCAGAAGTACTCCCTCTCGTGCAATGAATTAACTTACCTCGCGAACTTAGAGATATTGGTCCTACACACACCACTGCCCCAATTTCAAAAGGTAGTATAAGCATACGTGGTGTATTTTGAAATAAATAATATTTAGTAACAGGAGGGATGTGGCCAAAATACTAAAATGAAAGGAAGTGAAAATATCGATAGGAAATAGAATTGGGCCCATGATAGGAAATAACTAGAAGGAAAAAGCAATTAAGGTTTAAGGGTTAAAAGGCAGTTCATGAACTAGAAAGAAAAAAACAGTTAAGGTTTAAAGGTTAAAAGGAAGTTCATGAATGGCAGAGGCATGGGACATTGACATTAATGTATCAAGCAGTACAATACCCCAGAGATTGACCGTATAAACATATGATCAGTGCCCAAGCCCCCTTTCCACTCAAGCTAGGACCAAGAAGGGCCAGGCAACGGCTGCTGATGGCTCAGCAGGTAGACCTATTGGCTCCCATAAACCCCCAATCATTAGCTCACAAGGATGGTGAGGTTGCAGCAACCAAAGGAACTAAAGTGTTAGAGTGACTCTCGAAAACTAGTCAGGCGATCAACAGGTAAGGACGTTACCAACAGGTCATCAAAGGCTTTTAAAGATTCCAATGATAAAGGGGTTTTTTACCTTTGATGTTACAACGCCAGGTTTTGTCCATGGGCTGGAGGAGTGGCAGTTGGGCAGGAGATAGAGGACCTTGGCAAACTTGAATTCATCAAGAGTTTGCTCTTCAAAACCAGGAGGGTGACCAGGGGCATTGTCTAGGACCAAAAGGCATTTTAAAGGCAGGTTTTTCTCCAACAACTACTTTTTGACTGCCGTACCAAAGCCCAGATTAACCCACTCTGTTAAATGTCTCGTAACCCAAGCCTTAGGATTTACGCACCACATAAAGAGATTTTCTTTCAAGATCCTTTGGTACACCAGAAATGACTTGACTTTACAGACACCACTGGCCATGGCATACAAGGCTAGAGTCAGTCGAACCTTTATGGTTTCATGGCACCGCAGTTTCTCCTTCTCTGCAATAATGAATATCCTACCGGGCATCTTCTTCAAAACAGGCCAGTTTCATCACAGTTGAAGACTTGTTGAGGGATGTAGCCTTCTTCAGCAACAAGTGAGGCAAAACGTTCGACGTACTCATCAAGAGTTTGCTCTTCAAAACCAGGAGGGTGACCAGGGGCATTGTCTAGGACCAAAAGGCATTTTAACGGCAGGTTTTTCTCCAACAACTACTTTTTGACTGCCGTACCAAAGCCCAGGTTAACCCACTCTGTTAAATGTCTCGTAACCCAAGCCTTAGGATTTATGCGCCACATAAAGAGATCTTCTTTCAAGATCCTTTAGTACACCAGAAGTGACTTGACTTTACAGACACCACTGGCCATGGCATACAAGGCTAGAGTCAGTCGAACCTTCATGGTTTCATGGCACTGCAGTTTCTCCTTCTCTGCAATAATGAATATCCTACCGGGCATCTTCTTCAAAACAGGCCTGTTTCATCACAGTTGATGACTTGTTGGGGGATGTAGCCTTCTTCAGCAACAAGTGAGGCAAAACGTTCGACGTACTCCTCTGCGGCTTTCACGTCGGAACTTGCTGTTTCCTCCTGCCTCACAACCAAGTGGATCCCAGTTTGCTTTTTGAAGTTATCAAACCAGTCCCGACTGGCTTTGAAGGTCTCCACTGATGTCTATGTCTCCCCACACTCAGCTGTTTCCCTCTGTTTCATGTCTTCGTAGATTACGCTGGCCTTTTCACAGATGATTGCCTCAGTCACGTTATCTCCCCCCAACTGCTTCTCCTTGATTGACAACAGGAGACTCTCCACCTCATCATTTTCATCATTTCGCAGCCTTGACAGGATGGTTAGGCCTTTTGAAGGCTTCGTGCTCTTAATAGCATCCTTCTATTTGAGAATGGTACATATTGTTGAAGTACTCCTTTAGTAATGACGGGCCAGCCCTGACACTCTTACACCACTCATGCTTCTCGATAATTACAAGTTTCCACTCAATCATCATCATGCGCTCTTTTCTTTTATCACTGCCCAGGTTTCCACTCGCTTGCTTTGGACCCACGACTATTGAGTTAATTGTCCACGAATTAATGTTAAATAATGCAAACTGTACGTGTGATGCTCGGAAACGTGTTCAGACATCAGATATCACGCAAAATGAACGAGCATTGTGGGCCTCGAGAGCAGCTCCCACACGCTCAGCCACCTAGCGTCAGCATCTGTAAGTGTGCTCGTATCTCCAGTTTTTGCTTGGATCTCAATGCAAAATTTGCTACGTAGCTTGCTCGTATGTTGGGACGCTCGCATAGCAAAGTATTACTGTACATAAATATATATATATATATATATATATATATATATATATATATATATATATATATATATATATATATATATATATATATATATATATATATATAGATATATATATATATATATATATATATGTGTGTGTGTGTGATATTGCTTTGCTGATCCTCAGAAGACAGGATATCCCTTAATAATATTTCCTGTTATAGACGAAGGCAATTAGCATTCACTGATTGAATTGGAATAATCTTGTTGATTATCTACTGTTGAAAAATAAAAGGGAGACCTATTTCACTAAAAAAAAAAAAACATTAAAGAAGAAATATATATAGGGATATTTCAAACATAAGCAATGATGTAAAAACTGGTAGAATTTCGAAAATAAATTATTTTTCAATTATCATTAACAGGAGCAAAGACTACTTCAGAATTACACTGCTAATTGAAAAAAAAATCTAAAACAACCATAGGCAAATGAAAGCAGTTTATTTTATTAGTACAAATTAATGAACAACAAAAACAGAATTATATTCAATGAAGAGCACCACTGAACGATGAAACTGAAACGATCCGACTTAACAGAGCTCCAGAGGAAGTCACGTTTCTGCCCGAAATCCTATTACGGAGGAAATCCATTTATCTACCGAGAGTAGACCGGGAATTAATCACCCCTCGTGCTTGCAGGCAGTAGGCCCCCCTTACCCTGGGTATCCCTCCTCCTGCATGCAGTCACTCCCATGCAGGCATATCAATCACGGGCCATTGCCTTTGAAAAAACACAGTATCCTGAAGGGACAGGGAACGAATCGCCAGATTTCACCAATCGACTGCTCTCTTCTTCTTCTTCGTCTTCTTCTTCTACTTCTTCTTCTTCTTCATCGGAAGAATATCACGAAATCATACAAGCGTATTTCTATGGCTTCCTTTGTTCGTGCTTGTTAATGCTTTCAAAAGGACCGAGATGCTTTTGTCTGTCTGAGAGATTAATAACGGTGACTGCATCCCATTCTCGTCTTCCATTACGTCCTTCTGATGTCATTGATGACTCCGGCACCTTTTACCAGTGACACCATGAGAGGGAATTCGATGATAAAATCTTAATGGTGTTTTCGCTTTTGTCTCTTTGATTAAATTGGATCTCATTTGATTCTACATTCAATATAATTGTTTCATGAATGCAATTTAATTTGAATTATCTCCCGATATCCTTCTCTTCTTTCTTCCTCTTCTTTAAGACAGCGCAAAGGACAATAACAATTATGAATAATCACGCAGAAAAATGAAGTGTTATGTCTTTGTACTGTTAAAAAGGTGAATTCCTAATATTTGATAATCAGTATTTGGTACTTAATATATCATCATCTTTTTTTTGATAAATTACACATATCTAATTTATCCTTGAGGACAAAGATAAATAAAGCAGTAGAGCTGTATAATAGAATGCGTGAGTATGACACAGCTACGTTATTATCTTACTTTTACCCTTAATATGTTCAACATTTACTTATCTCTAGAAACCCAAACAGCACCCACTATGATCAACCTCTCTCTCTCTCTCTCTCTCTCTCTCTCTCTCTCTCTCTCTCTCTCTCTCTCTCTCTCTCTCATATATATATATATATATATATATATACCTCTCTCTCTAATATATACATACACACATACTTATCTCTCTCTCTCTCTCTCTCTCTCTCTCTCTCATTATATATATATATATATATATATATATATATATATATATATATATATATATATATATATATATATAATTACATGCACCCATATAATGTATGTATGTATCACACCTCTGAAAACAGCCGACATATGCCAGGAGAGGGAAGTGGCAGTAGTTCAAAGCAAGATCAATGACACCCGGAAGAGCTAATCAAAAGGGAGACAGGTGTCGGGCGGAAGGGCGTTCAAAGGAGCCCCAAAAAAAAGCAACTCTTCGCCAAAATGAAGCTCAAAAGAGGAGGCGAGAAGCAGCCAGCCTTTGGAGGGAAGCTTAAAAGGGCGACTAACGAGATGATGAGTCTAAACGAGGTTGAAATGGAGAAAGCAATGCGGCTGGAGGGAGGGAGGCTCTACAGTATATGTGGGCGTCGGAAAGGTTGAAGTTCTTCAGGATTGTAGGGAGGGCTTATTTCTTTTTTATATAATCCTTTGAAGAATTCTCAGGTTAATCTTCTTAATATAGCATTTACTTATCTAAGATGTTGTTTATTGACACTCTGGGGATTAGGCTTAGGTCTTAAGTCATTTGCTGTTCAATAAGCCTTTTGAAATTCAAAATGTAATTCAGGCTGAAATAGAAAATTAATTCTGACTTGAATCAAAAATGTAATTCTGACTTTTATAAAGATTTAACTCTATTGACACAAAGAGAATCGGTGAGATTTCCCCAGTCATTTCTATCTTGAACTTTTAAATCAACACTTTTCCAATTGTCCTCTCCTCCTTCACGTTTCATAGTCCTCAGCCATGTAGGTCTGGGTCTTCCAACTCTTCTAGTGCCTCGTGGAGCCCAGTTGAACGTTTGGTGAAACTATCTCTCTTTGGGGAGTGCGAAGAGCATGACCAAACCATCTCCAACTGCCCCTCACCATGATCTCATCCACATATGGCACTCGAGTAATCTCTCTTATAGTTTCATTTCTAATCCTGTCCTGCCATTTAACTTTCAATATTCGTCTGATGGCTATTCATAAATCTACAAAACCTGGTAGGTATAGTTTCAATGTCATACCAGGACTCATGTCCATACTGTAACACCGATCTCACTAAACTGATATATAGCCTGATTTTTATGTGTAATTTCAGGCGATTTTATTTAACCTAGACATTGTCTGATTTGCTCATTTTAAACTTTCATTAAACTTCAATTCTGAAGACCCTGTATTAGAGATCATAGTTCCTAAATATTTAAATGATTCTACCTCATTAATCCTTTCTCCCTCCAATGATATTTCATCTTCCATTGCATACTCCGTTCTCATCATCTCTGTCGTTCTTCTATCTATCTTGAGTCCAACCTCTTTGTTATCATAACTTTGTTCTATACTACTCAAAACGGCAAATAATCTGTTGCTGAAAAGATTGACCGGGACCGATCGTAAACATAACAACAGCAAGAGATATAATCTTAATTTTAGTTAACAAAAAAGAATGAATTGAGCTAGATAGCAGGCAAAGGATTTTCCATTTTAGGAGAACATTCGAACTGAACTTTGTGTTAAAAATTCCATAATGATTTAGTAGAAACATCTTTAATGTTCTAGCTTGTGGAATCTAGTTTGACTAAGAATAATCATACTATTTTCCAAATCATCCTTACGAGGATATTCGTACTGTACTTTGGGTTATATTGTCCAAATCAATTGCTTATTAGATCTAATTGATTTCTAGTTCATAGAATCTATTTGGTATAATGGAAGTAGTCAATATTTTTCAAATCATCCTTATGAGAACATTCGAACTGAACTTTGGGTCATAATGCCATAATCAATTGCTAATTATTTCTAATTGATTTCTAGTTCATAGAATATATTTGGTATAATTAGAATAATCATTCTACTCTTCACATCATCCTTAACAGCGTAAAGAGAGAGAGAGAGAGAGAGAGAGAGAGAGAGAGAGAGAGAGAGAGAGAGAGAGAGAGAGAGAGAGAGAGAGATCTGGCACTTTCAAGAGGCGCCTTGCTGAGGCGGCTGTCATCACCAGCAGTAATTAATATCTCGTTTATGTGCGACATGAAGGCACAGCTTCGGTAATGAAGTGATTTCATGCAAAACGAGCTAACCCTTGATTGAGGCCTCTCCTTATTGATCTAAGATTTATTCCAGCGTCTGGCTGGATGCTGCAGCGGAGTCTGCCAAATATTTACTTCCGTTTCCTTGAAAGCGAAATCGTCTGAGGATGTCAAATGCGGGATATGATACTGGTGTTGCTATTCAAGAAATTAGATCACTTTTTTTTTTTTTATTTCGTGTCGTCTAGTCGATACTTTATTCCACTATTTGTTTATGACTTGAGTTTTGTTGAAAATTCCAATGTCGAGTACCAACATCAAAGTTGAGAAAGTCTATCGTTAAACTTAGTTCACATACGGATGTGAATCATGTGTCTAAAAATCTGACATCAGATCTAATGACGTACTGATAGTTTCACTTTAATGAATATGGTTTATATCGAAGCTTAATTTCAATTTAAATGACTATTTAAGGACATGATGAAATTGAGAAACAAATAAATAAAGCAAATGAATCAGCTGGTTGAAACAAACTTATTTGATAAAATATTTTTCCTAGATACTTGGTTTTCACAAAATTTTTTATTTTAATAGCTAATACTGTACAAACAGATAAAAAATATACCAAACAGAATTACTCACGCATAAACGAAAATTATATTAACTAGCATTTACTCACACAAGAGCGTGGTTTAAAAGGTTCAAAGGCCACTCATGAATTACAAAGGCAATGGACCGAGACATTGCCCTAGCAAGCAGGACGATACCCTAGAGACTGACCATACATATGATCAGCGTTCAAGCCCCTCTCTCCCTCCAAGCTAGGACCAGGGAGGATTAGGCAATGGCTGCCGATGACTCAACAGGTAGACCTATAGGTTCCCCCAAAACACCCATCCTTAGCTCACAAGGGCGGTGAGGTTGTAGCCACAAAAGGAACTAACGAGTTTGGGCAGGACTACTATTATTATTATTATTATTATTATTATTATTATTATTATTAGCCAAGGTACAACCCTAGTTGTAAAAGCAAGATGCTATAAGCCCAAGGGCTCCCATAGGGAAAATATTAGGAAAGGAAATAAGGAAATAAATAAATGGTGAGAACAAATTAACAATAAATCATTCTAAAAACAGTAACATCATCAAAACAGCTATGCCATTTATAAACTATTAACATCGTCAAAACAGATATGAAATGCCAGCCTGGTCAAAACAAAAACATTTGCTGCAACTTTGAACTTTTGACGTTCTACTGATTCAACTACCCGATTAGGAAGATCATTCCACAACTTGGTAACAGCTGGAATAAAACTTCTAAAATACTGTGTAGTATTGAGCCTCATGATGGAGAAGGCCTGGCTATTAGAATTAACTGCCTGCCTAGTATTGCGAACAGGATGGAATTTTCCAGGGAGATCTGAATGTAAAGGATGGTCAGAGTTATGAAAAATCTTATTAAACATGCATAATGAACTAATTGAACGACGGTGCCAAAGATTAATATCTAGATCAGGAATAAGAAATGTAATAGACCGTAAGTTTTTGTCCAACAAATTAAGATGAGAATCAGCAGCTGAAGACCAGATAGGAGAACAATACTCAGAACAAGGTAGAATGAAAGGACAAAAACACTTCTTCAGAATAGATTGATCCCAGTCTGGCGATCACCAGTCAGGAAAGTTACCGATAGGCCACCACAGGAGAGAGAGAGAGAGAGAGAGAGAGAGAGAGAGAGAGAGAGAGAGAGAAAGAGAGAGAAATAAATTATAAAAACTCACGACAATTATCAGTTAGTTTACTAAAGTATCTGAGCAAGTCGATATATGAACCCCAAACACTTGCTATGGAATTTACTAGCCAGGGATTACCAGTTAGAATATAAAATCAGGTTTATTATCACTGAAAGTTTAAAGAAGGGTAAAATACAAGAATTAATATTTTACCAACAGGAAAGCGACTAATCCTGTGTGTGAATATTTAACTCTGCATTTTGGAAAAGTAACGCGTTCCCTAAATGTGGTATTCATGGAAATTCGACGTATAAATTTCACTAATGTCATAAAGAAAGTAGAATTATAAAGGGGTGCGTTTATTCAGCGATATAAACACTGACAGCCGCCATACATTCGGGACCTAATTGGCATTCATTTCGTTTGTGATCACGGCTCGTTCGCTCCGTCATTTTTCATGGGCGATATATTGTAATGGCTAATACATTTAATAGAGGCAAACTTAATGGAATTGTTTTCTAATTGGAACATTTATCAGAGATTTTATTCGACCATTTACTAAATTTTTATCTTTGAAATGTAAATTCAATTGTGCGTTTTTTGATTAAAACTTTTTTTTTTAAATAAATATTTCATTTGTCAATAGGAATTCTTACTTTTTTCCGGACTATTTCTGTTACCCATCTTTACTTTATTTTTTTCCTGAAGCTCAACACGAACAAATGCTGCTAACATCAGACTGCTAGGATCTGTTGACTCTATTTTAAAGCATTTATTTTTGAAATAGCTACAAAAGCTGGAATTAAAAGGCGTT
Organism: Palaemon carinicauda; assembly: GCF_036898095.1. Classification (NCBI taxonomy): domain Eukaryota; kingdom Metazoa; phylum Arthropoda; class Malacostraca; order Decapoda; family Palaemonidae; genus Palaemon; species Palaemon carinicauda. The sequence goes on from NC_090738.1 coordinate 105,246,212, forward strand.
TGTTTTATTAAAGGTCACTGATTCCAAAACTGACCAAATCTATGTGTGTATATATTAAATATACATAATATAATTTAATATGATATATATAATAAAGAGCTAGTGTCTGGCACTATATATATATATATATATATATATATATATATATATATATATAACGGATTTTGAGCGAAGCGAAAAATCTATTTTTGGGTGAGATGGCCATGTCGTCCTGATGGAAGTTCCTATAGGGTAGCTTCCTAAGGTATATTACAACTACGGCGATATTCCCAGAGAATTTACCTTAAGGTACCAGAATTCTAACTCCTGGAGCGAGCATCCCTCGTGAAAGGGATATCGCGACATATCAGAGGACGTATTCTAGACACGTCACATGGCAATCTACATCCTGGACAGAGATTTCGTCTCGTAGGAGGTGATTGACGAGATACGAATTCGGGAAAGAAAAAGGGGAGCCGCTCCCAAGGCTTCCCTATCCCCCGATTCGTATGCGTGCCTGGCGCCAATCCTGGCGCCATCTGTATTCCTTGTAGCGTACACGAGGTGCTACAGATACTGTATGTAGGGAGGGGTCCTACAGCCTTTTCTTAGAAAGGCAAGGGCGGGTCCATAAGGACGACATGGCCATCTCACCCAAAAATAGATTTTTCGCTTCGCTCAAAATCCGTTTTTTGGGCTCAAGCCATGTCGTCCTGATGGAAGTGTACCAGAGCATTACTGTATCTGTGGATTCTCAGAACGTGCCGTACTCCCCGGAGGTAATTTTTTCCCGGTCGACTAGACCTAGAGACCTAAGATGTTACCGTTATACATCTTTTCAACTAACTATAAACTATGTTAGAGCTTCCTGCCCCCTACAGGGAAGAGTCCTACTAGACTCTGGAAAGTCTCGAAGAGTACATATATCTATGTATGAATACCAGGCAAGCTAATATAGTGGTCTCGCCCTATATTAAGTAAAGCATAGTTTGTATAGAACCACTGCGTCAATATATATTGACCAGTAATCCGCACAATACTTGTATTGGACAAAGGTTTATATCCGCATAGGAAGAAACTAATAAAACCGCCCTCGTCCCTTTATGGGACGGAGTCCTCCCATTAGGGGACTACATAAACCAATGCAACATAGCTTGCATAACAGAACAATTCTATCAGAATTATCCCAGATAAGATACATAGAATCAAAATGCTCAATTATACCAATAAATTGACACAGGTGAAAGAGACGCAAGGTTCTCAAGAACAAGTTTATTGACAGATAATAAACAGACAGGTTAACAACAATTATATATATATATAAAAGAGGGTAACCCAAAACTTTAAGCATAAGTATGATAGTAAACAGAACTTGTTTATCTGAAAGAAAAACCATTAAACACCACTTTAATAAGATACCAAGGTATCAAGTCATAAAATCCTGTATTACAAATTAATCACATTAGCGTTAGAAACGCTCGGCACACATGTCTGAACTTATGCTAGGTTCACCTTTGAAAGAAGGAACAGTCTATATGGGCACTTGGTGCCCTCATTTAGTTTGTAGTACAGTATGTACCTACACACTCACCCTGGACTTAATCGTCCCAATTAAGACCACTGTTCCTCGCAGAGTTAAACAGTAGGGTTAACTACACGACCCACTGCTACCACAGATCTCTTAAGTTCCTCTACTTGCTTCGCATAGTGGCGAAAGAACACCGTGGAAGACTTCCAGCCCGTGTATGAACGGAGATGTTCAAAATTCATACAATTAAAGAAATTTAGGGATGAGGCAACTTTCCTCGGATCGTGACCTGCGGGTGTACTGTCAGGATCCGCTCTGCGAATAAAATATGTGATTTTCGCTCTGAGTTGATTCAGAGATAAATTTGAGCCTGATGTTTCTCCCCTGAATAGTTGACCACCCTTGAAGTCTGAAGTTCTACGAAGATAGACCTTTAGGCATTCTACTGGACATAGAGATGCATCTTCTTTCAGAGGGCAGATTCTGTTGGTGGGTAACTCATTCTTGGCGAGAAACGTAGGATCCGGAAACAGGTTCAGATCCCCCCCATCCAGGAACTGAACACGACCTGCCTCTCTCGAGAGGGCTACGATCTCACTAACCCTGGCCCCGGACGCGAGTGCAAATAGGAAAATAACTTTTTGTGTCAAATCCCTTAACGCACATTCTTCATTGCTCAACAGGGAGGCGAAATGAAGAACTTTGTCTAAAGACCATGAGATGGGCTTTGGAGGTGCTGAAGGTCTGAGCCTAGCGCAGGCTTTCGGAACTTTATTAAAGATCTCGTTACCTAGGTCGATCTGGAAGGCAAATAAAATGGGTCTCATCAAAGCGGACTTACACACTGAAATCGTGTTAGCTGCCAACCCTTGGCCATGGAGGTGGATGAAGAAAGATAAGCAGAAGTCTGTTGAGATCTCCTGCAGATTCTTTGCCTTTACAAAGGCCACCCACTTTCTCCAAGATGACTCATATTGCCTTCTAGTCGATTTGCACTTATATTCCTCTAGGAAGTCTATGCTGGCTTTCGAAATCCCGAAACGCTTTCTCACCACTAGGGAGAGAAAATCATGAGCTGCAGGGTCCGGGTTTTCTGTAATGAAGCGCAGACAGTCGACTTCTGGACTCGCTGGGTCAGAACTGGATGTGGTAGCGGCACGAACTTCATCTGTAGTTCCAACGCCAAGGGGAACCACATACTGTTCGGCCACTTGTGGGCCACTATTGCCGCTACCCCCTTGAAGGATCTCAGTTTGTTGAGGACCCTCAACAGAAGGTTGTGAGGAGGGAACAGATAAATCCTGGACCATCTGTTCCAGTCGAGGGACATTGCGTCCACTGCTTCCGCTAAGGGGTCCTCGTACGGGGACACGTACAGGGGCAACTTCTTGTTGTCTTTCGTCGCAAAGAGGTCTATTTGCAGTTCTGGGACTTGATTCAGAATGAAGGAGAATGATCCTGCGTCTAAGGACCATTCCGACTCTATCGGTGTGAACCTGGATAGAGCGTCTGCTGTCACATTGCGGACTCCTTGAAGGTGAACTGCCGACAGGTACCACTTCTTCTTTTCCGCCAATCGGAAAATGGCTAACATCACTTGGTTGAGAGGTGGTGACCTCGACCCTTGTCGATTCAAGCATCTCACAACCACCTCGCTGTCCATCACCAATCTTATGTGGATCGAGTGACGCGGGGAGACTTTCTTTAAGGTAAGGAGCACTGCCATAGCTTCTAGAAAGTTTATATGAAAGGTCCTGAATAGCTTGGACCAAGTCCTCTGGACTTTTTTCCGATGAGAGTGACCTCCCAATCCCTCCTTTGAGGCGTCTGTGTGAATCGTCATCGACGGGGGAGGTGGCTGAAGAAGAACCGACTTCTTTAGATGTCTGGCTTGGGACCAAGGTCTGAGAAGAGTACGTAGCCGAGGCGGCACTGGTCTTCTCAGGTCTCTTCGCGCGTTTGATGCATACCTTCTCCAAACTCCGGTTGCATCCTTTAGCTGTGCTCTTAGCACTGGGTCTGTCACTGAAGCAAACTGGAGAGAGCCTAGTACCCTCTCCTGTTCGCGTCTTGATATCCTTTCGGAATCTAGAAGTCTCTTGACAGAGCCCGCTATCTCCTTCCTTCTCTTCGTCGGGATGGAGAAACTGTGTGACAAAAGGTCCCAGTGGATTCCCAGCCACTGGAACTTTTGGGATGGAGAAAGTCGAGACTTTTTTCTGTTGATCTTGAAGCCTAGGTACTCTAGGAACTGGATCACCTGACTGGAAGCTTGCAAGCATTCGGTCTTGGATGCTGCCCACACCAGCCAGTCGTCCAGGTAGGCTACTACCTGAATTCCCTTTAGGCGTAATTGTTTGAGAGCTGCGCTCGCAAGCTTCGTGAAAATCCTTGGGGCTATGTTTAGCCCGAATGGCATGGCTCTGAAGGCGTACAGTCTCCGTTGTAGCCTGAACCCTAGGTAGGGGGAGAGTCAACGGCTGATTGGAATGTGCCAATAGGCGTCTGACAAGTCTATAGAGACTGAGTATGCCCTCTTGGGCAGTAAGGTCCTTATGTGTTGCAGTGTTAGCATCTTGAATTTGCAATTCACTATGAACTTGTTGAGTGGCGACAAGTCCAGAATGACTCTGAGCTTTTCCGAGTCTTTCTTGGGAACACAAAACAGCCTCCCTTGGAATTTGATGGACTTCACCTTTCGGATCACCTTTTTCTCCAACAGTTCTTGAACGTACTCCTCCAAAACGGGGGTGGAGTGTTGGAAAAACCGAAGGCACGGGGGTGGAGTGCTGTACCAGCTCCAGCCCAGTCCATTCTTGAGTAGGCTTTGGGCCCAGGGATCGAAGGTCCAGCGATCCCAAAATTTCATCAATCTCCCTCCTACTGGTATCGTTTCACTTGGACTGCCGTCCTGAGGTCTTGCCTCCCTGACCACGACCACCTCTGAATCCCCTTCCCCTTGGGGGGCGCCTAGACGAGTCTCTGGCTGCTCCTCTAGGTTTTGCACGAAAGGAAGAAGACTGTCCTTCGAACGTTGGGGTGAATGTGGTTGACTGACCTAGCACAGCCTGGGGTACCCACTGAAAAGTAGTCGGGGTTTGTGCCACCATCTGGGGCACTGGAGGCAATGGCAATTGCAGTTACTGTTGCTGTCTATAAGGCTTGGCTGGCCGAGACGGTAGCCTAGTCCTCATATTCTTCCTCTTTGGTTGAGGACCCTCATCCGGGGAAGATTTTCTTTTGATAGCCAGGCCCCACTTCTGGAGAAGGTTTCTATTCTCCACGGCGGCCTTATCAACAACCTCTTTGACCACATCGGTAGGGAAAAGGTCTTTTCCCCAAATGTTGGAGGAGATTAACTTCCTTGGCTCGTGTCTCACCGAAGCCCCGGTGAACACGAACTCCCTGCAAGCTCTCCTTGCCTTGACGAAGCAATAAAGGTCCTTCGTCACTGTGGCTAGGTGAGACTTAGCCACTACCATGAACATTTCATGGACCTTGGGGTCACTTGCCATCGTCTCAAGAGTAGTCTGATGAGACATTGAGGCAGCCAGTCTTTCTTTTGTCTCGAACTCTCTTCGTAAAAGAGATTCGGACCGCTTGGGGAGGTCCTCGCCGAATTGCCGTCCGGCAATATCAGCCTCCAACTTTCCCACTGAGAATGTCAGATGGACATCCTTCCAGTCTTTGTGGTCCATAGGCAGGGCCAGCGACAAGGGTTTACACTCCTTCAGGGAGGGGCAAGGCTTGCCGGCCTCGACTGCCTTTAGGACAGCCGCAAACCCTTTCTGTAGAAAGCGGAAGGCTCTATCAGGAGAGGACACAAAAGAAGGGAGCTTCTTGCTCAATCCAGCTACCTTCGAGTTAGAGAAGCCCCTCTCTTTCATCGAGGATGAAAGTAGGGCTTGAGCCTTAGCGTGGTCCATAATAATGACCTCCTTCGGCTCTGTCTCCTCCCTTGACGCTGGTTCTTTTCTCAGCCGGACATAGCAGTCCGGATATGATGCCTTGCTGGGCCAGAATTCTACCTCCTCTAGGGGAACTGAACCCAGCTTATCCGAGATGACGATCTTTCCAGTCGTCATCGGCATGTGCTCAGCATACCTCCATGGGTTAGCATCTGAGCATATGGGAAGGTCTTTCACATTGAGCCTTTTCCGGGGCCCATGTGATTCTGCCAGGGACTGCATACGCAATTCCATTGCAGCCGCCTTCTCCTGATTCTCCTTCTGCATTTGTTGGATCATTCCAACAATCGAAGAGAGGGCCTGTCCCAGTTCTACTGGGAGACCAGCCGATGTTGAGGGGATAGGCTCCGGCATCTGAACCGGAGTAGCCGACACCTCGTCGACCACACCCTCTACGACATCCGGGGTTTGAACTTCATCCTGACCTTCTGCCAGGAGGTCTTCTTCCAAACGTTCGTCCAGGTCAGACATCCTGTCATCCAACTGGATGTCTTGCATCGCAACTGCGACTTCCACGTCCACCTGGACTTGATCTTGAGGGATCTCCTCTTGAGGCTGGGGAATCACTGCATCAGCTGATGCCTGGGGAAAAAGATACGCCCTCATCTTCTCACTTGGAAGATAAGGGCCAGAGGTGTTCTTCTTGAAGCCCCTTACCCAAGTACGAAGCTTTTCCCTTGCTATATCCCTTGATTCCGCCGTTCTAGGGGAATCAAAAGCCTCAGTAATCAGGTTAGTGCATACAGTACATACCTGAGGGTCCCAATACTGGAGATCATCCTTGGAGACAGCGCATGCTGCGTGTCTCCTACAACACTCATGTCCGCAGAGGTTCTTGCTGCGGACATTGCAGAAAACATTTCCGCACTTCGGAGGGTCCTCCTGTAAAGAGAAGAAATTTCCATGAGTATCAAGTGAACTATGTATCACTGGATATGCATATTATAGCATAACAATTCATAAAGGAAAGACACACACTTGTGTTTCCCACACAACCCATTGTTGCAGCCTTCCAGATAATAAAATCAAAATGGTTTATCTCTTCTAGAGTAACCAATGCAAGGTTTCCAGAGGAAACAGGTGGAGCTCACACCTAAGCAATGATTTTAAAATCCTGGATAATAGACAGGGAAGAACTCAGCTTCCTATCTGAGGGCAACAGCAAAGGGCTGTGCAAGAAAACACAATAGTGTTAGAAGATACAGTGCTGTACCAAAACCTTTACTATAGTTTTCTTCTTACTGTATATGCTATACAGAAGAATACTAGTACAGTATAAGGGGGATGTGTGCCGGCCTGCCTTTGCCGGCCGGCACACACCACAACTAGCTTTAAAGTATACTACTTAACAGCTATAGGGCGGCAGCACTCTGGTTCAAGTGCCTGTGCCGGTCGGCAGCTACTGCCGGCCGGTAACAGCCAGTGTTGGCCGGCAATGGTTGCCGGCCAGCAACTACACAAGGTAGTACCCAGCTGCCGGCCACACTCTTGGTGACCGGCAGACAAGGGCTGACATAAGCCGGCCGGCAAAGGTACAAGACCGATGCCAGCCGGCAGCAAAAGAACCAGAGAACTACACCTGCCCGGCTGCCGGCCTCATAGGCCGGCAGCCGGGACAGGTACAGCACTAGAAGAAAATAGAATGGATGCCGGGATAAGAGTGTACACAACCTCCAAGCCCGGCAACCGAAAGAGTGCATATAAGGAAGGGGAGAAACTAATTCAGGCTTCCTTGACCAATGCCGTCCGGCTCTGCCGGCAGGCATGGATGAGGGACCAAGAGAGGTCCGGGCAGCACTCGAAAACATAAGACCCTTGCCGGCCAGCAGCTCTGCCGGCCGGCAATGGGCTGAGTCAATTCCACATCCCAACCTATACTAGGTCCAGAAGTAGAACGACGTACAGTACAGTAAGACCCCTGCTGGCCAGCTCTGCCGGCCGGCAAGGTACAGTACAGTAATGGCTAGGCCATTACGGAGATAGAGGGGGAAGGGACAAGAGGGTCCTGCCAACCTTGCTTTAGTGACAGATCACCCGCAGCCAAGAAACTTATCTTAGCCTAAGGGAGATCTAAGGGGAAAGGCCAGCAATACTTGCCAGCTTCCAGAGCACCAAAGCAAGGAAGGCGTTGCTACTCCCAAGGGAAGAACTTATCCTCCCCCGAGAACAGCAACAGGACTTAGTCTGGTCGATCACAAAAGAAGGAATCATAACTACAGAAACCTTCGGTAGTGACCTAAGGGAGCTAAGCTCCCTTTGTATGTGTTAGGTCAGCGAGGGGGACTCTGCCCCAAGCCAGACAACACTGACTCAGACTAAAAACTCTGTTGTTCTGTCCCTCTTGAACCATAACTACAGGAACAGGAAGGTACAGTAACACCCTAGTATAGTTTTATCGAAAATAAATTCGGAAAAAAACCACTTAGGGATAAGCCCAAGGCTTAAACAGAGGGAAAGGGATTGCATACCTTCTCCGAAGAAAAGAAAGCAACCGGGGAGAATGATAAAGTATACTAAGGCTCCATAAAATATAGCCTAAAGCTTCAATAATTACACTCGGAAAAACCAAATTCATGCATGAAGTACTAGGACCAAACGACTAGGCTACATGGCCTAGCGTAGGCCAGAATGGCGAATACTTCGCCAAATAATACTAAGCACGAAAGGAAATCCTATGTAAAGCTAAATAGCTAAAATTTATTAAAACAAAACAACCAGGAATGTCGCTCTGACTAACTAATTTATACCTAGCGAGCGACAGTGTCCAGGACACCTCTGGTAGGCTACGGCTCTTGTATCAAAGATTAATCCTATTAATCACTCAAAATTTTACCAAGAGCCTACATTTATACATAACAGACACTATACTCAACTTATCAGAGGCCAACGAAGACGAAGAAGCCACGAAAAGCCGAATAAATCCAAGATTTGCGAGAAAAACAGGAAAAAACACCGAGTTGTTAAGCTACGCAAAAAGGAATACAGATGGCGCCAGGATTGGCGCCAGGCACGCATACGAATCGGGGGATAGGGAAGCCTTGGGAGCGGCTCCCCTTTTTCTTTCCCGAATTCGTATCTCGTCAATCACCTCCTACGAGACGAAATCTCTGTCCAGGATGTAGATTGCCATGTGACGTGTCTAGAATACGTCCTCTGATATGTCGCGATATCCCTTTCACGAGGGATACTCGCTCCAGGAGTTAGAATTCTGGTACCTTAAGGTAAATTCTCTGGGAATATCGCCGTAGTTGTAATATACCCTAGGAAGCTACCCTATAGGAACTTCCATCAGGACGACATGGCTTGAGCCCAAAAATATATATATATATATTTTTTTTTTCCAGTCACGCTGAACGGCATTGCTAGACGTATAACTACTCAATCTATACCTGTCCCTTGGATAGTTGGCGAAGTAGTCATACCCTGGTGAGAGGGGGTACCGCAAGAGGTACACTGAAACCACAACTGCGGTGTTGTAATTGGGAAAGGGTGTGTGTGCGAGTGTGTGTGCGTGTGTGCATATATAAATATTTGGCTGTCATGTGTGTGTAATATATATATATATATATATATATATATACGAATATTTTCTTTACGAAACAAACTTTCTTCGAAAAAGATAATTCGTCAGAAATAATAGTGATGCATTCACTTCCAATCTCTTAAGAGTTTACGCCATCCAAGATATATACCAGTTTATAAAATGATTATAAAATATGCCTTGATAAACAAAATCACTATAAATATAATTAATTAATTAAAAAAATTTAAAAAACCAGTGTCCCCCAAATAAAAATTAGAAGGGCCTAAGGCATATGAAGTGCATGGTAAAATAATTAAGTTTTAAAATATACTATCTTTAATGTTAATATATTTTGCTTAAGATATTAAACGCAGTTCAGGTTTGTAAAAAGAAAGCAAATGCAATCAATGAAAA
>NC_090738.1:105275623-105288123 GCF_036898095.1 Palaemon carinicauda
ATAGCCATGGCGTCCTGATGGAAGGTTCCTTTTTGGTAGCTTCCTTGGGTAATCACTACTAGAATTTTCCCAGAGAATTAAACCACAGGTTATCACAGAATTCTAACTTCTGGAGCGAGTATCCTAAGGGTTTCCCCTCAAGACATCGTGTATCAACAGGGGACACGCATGTATAGACGTGCCACATAGCTATCTGCACCCCATACAGTTAACGCTTCAATATGGCGGACAGGGAGTGGCTGGGAGCTGAGCCGCAGCCAATCTAGATGTGGCGATATCGGTACTCGCGATGTAAACAGACGGACGCCATTGCTTTCGATGACGTCACGTCCATCCTCATTCTGAAAGTCTGGAGCTCGCTCATCACCATGATACAGCGGCGCAGGGCGGGACCTGATAACAGACAGGGTGGGTCCATCAGGACGCCATGGCTATCTCACCCAAAAATAGATTTTTCGCTTCGCTCAAAATCCGTTTTTTGGGCTCAAGCCATGGCGTCCTGATGGAAGAGTACCAGAGAATTAGTGTATCGTGGTAGACTTTTTCCCTTTATAAGTGAGTGCTAAAACATTGAGCCGAAAGCATAGTGGTCTATACTAGAGCTACCGTGAGGCAGTTGCCTTCCTGCCCCCCTGGCATGGAAGTCCCCACGGGCTATGCTAAGATCAAGGTGGTCATGGGAAGGCTATTCATATAGGCTGAAGGAACAATGAGATCCATAAGATAAGTCAGAGCGATTTGGTATTCACGTCGAAACAAACTTGAAGAAGTGGTGGTTGAACACTTCGTGTATGGAGTTGACTCATCTTCATAATTGAGTAAGTATTCGCTAAGGAAACTTACTTGCTCTATATAAATAAATGCCCGGAGTAAATCCTGGCATTTTCCTTAACCAGGAATAAAGGGTAATAAAACTATGACAATTAGTATATTTCATAGTAAGAAAGGAGCAAGGGCGACGCACAAGTAATAAAATAGACATTTTATTATATAATTGCAGGTAAATCAATACATGTCATGCAATAAATAGTAAAAAACATTTACATTGATAAAAATGTACATAGTCATAAAGGCGTGCTCTTGAATCTGAAAGGGAAGAATCAAGTATTAGTAGGCACTCGTTCTACGGAACGTTAGTCTTTATGTAACACACGTCATGCACGTGGCATGTAGCACTCATGTGGTAATCTACTATGACATTTCACCTGAGGTAAGAACAGTTAAAGAAAACACAAGGTGGTTTCTGCTTCACTACGTATCACTTGAGGGTCAACATAGGCACCCGACGAGTTAGAGTCCCTAATAACTCACTGTTCTAAGCAGAGTTCAGAGCAGGTTTCATAACACTACCTGCGGCTACCACAAAATGTTTCACTTCGTGCACTTGTTTCGCATAATGTTTAAAGAAACACGCGAGGATTTCCAGCCTGTATAGTTCTTGAGGCTTTCGAAATCCATACTCTGAAAGAAATTCAGAGACGAAGCGACTTTCCTAGAATCATGACCAGCGGGTGTACTGTCTGGATCCGCTCTGCGAATGAAGTAGGTGATTTTGCTCTCAATTGTTTTAGTGACAGGTTGCTGCCCGATGTTTCTCCTTTGAAGAGTTGGCCTCCACCAAAGTTTGAAGTTCTATGAAGATAGACCTTAAGGCCCTCTACTGGACATAGAGAGGCATCTTCCTTCAAGGGGCATATCCTCCACGGGCCCCATTGTTTGGTAGGTAATTCGTTCTTTGCGAGAAACGTCGGATCAGGGAAGAGGGAGAGGTCTCCTGAATCATTGAAAACGATATGTCCCTCTTCTCTAGATAGTGCCACTATTTCGCTGACTCGGGCTCCCGAAGCTAGAGCGAAGAGAAATATAACTTTCTGAGTCAGGTCCTTAAGAGGGCATGAATCATTGTCCAAGTTGGAGGCGAAGTGGAGAACTTTGTCTAGAGACCAAGTGATTGGTCTCGGAGGGGGTGCCGGTCGTAAACGGGCACAGGCCTTCGGTAGTTTGTTGAAGATGTCACTAGACAGATCTATTTGGAAGGCGTATGACAAAGGTCTGGTCAAGGCCGATTTGCAAGTAGAAATCGTGTTGGCTGCCAAGCCTTGTCCATGAAGGTGAATGAAGGACATGCAAAAATCTATGGTGATTTTCGAGGGGTTCTTTGCCTTGACGAAGGAGACCCATTTCCTCCAAGACGATTCGTATTGCCTTCTCGTGGATTCGGTCTTGTATTCCTCGAGGAAGTCTAGACTCTTCTTCGAAATCCCAAACCTTTTCTTAGCGGCTAGGGTGAGAAAATCGTGAGATGAAGGTCCTTGATTTTCGATGATGAAGCGAAGACAGTCGACTTCTGTATTTGCTGGGAGAGAACTGGGTCCGGGAGGGGGATCAGCATTGGCTGCATCTCCAGGATCAAGGGGTACCAGTTGCTGCGGGGCCACTTGGGAGCCACTAGAGCTGCTGTCCCTTTGAAGGTTCTCAATTTGGAGAGGACTTTCAGCAGAAGATTGGTGGGAGGGAACAGGTAAATCTTGGCCCATCTGTTCCAATCCAAGGTCATGGCGTCCACCGCTTCCGCTTTGGGGTCCTCGTACGGGGCTACATATCGAGGAAGTTGATGGTTGTCGCTCGTTGCGAAGAGGTCGATCTGGAGTTCTGGGACTCTGTGAGAGATGAAGGATAATGATCTTGCGTCTAGAGACCATTCCGACTCTATCGGGTTTGTCCGAGATAGAGCATCCGCTGTCACGTTGCGGAATCCTTGTAGGTGAACTGCAGACAGGTGCCATTTCTTCCTTTCTGCCAGACGGAAGATTGTCAGGAGCACCTGATTTATCTTGGGCGATCTTGAGCCCTGGCGATTGAGACAACGCACTACCACAGAGCTGTCCAGGGTCAGGCGAATGTGTATCGACGGGGGCGGGGAGAGTTTCTTCAGCGTCAGAAGAACCGCCATGGCCTCCAAGATGTTGATGTGAAACGTCTTGAATAGGGGAGACCAAGTGCCTTGAGCCTGTTGTTGGTGGGAGTGACCTCCCCAACCCTCCAATGAAGCGTCCGTATGGATGTTGAGAGATGGAGGTGGGTGTTGGAGAGGAAGGGACCTTCTTAGGGCCCTCGCTTCTGACCACGGCTTTAGAAGAAGTCGAAGTCTGCTTGGGAGCCGTCTCTTGAGGTCTCTTCGAGCGATGGATGCGGAACGTCTCCAGACTCCCGCTGCATCCTTTAGCTGTGCACGAAGCACTGGGTTTGTGATCGAGGCGAACTGTAGAGAGCCTAGAACTTGTTCCTGCTGGCGTCTCGAGATCCGTTTGGATTTTAACAGTCGCTTGAGGGACCCTGCTATTTCCTTCCTTTTCTTTGCTGGAATGGAAAGGCGGTGTGACTGAAGATTCCAGTGGATGCCTAACCATTGGAACTTCTGAGCTGGAGATAGGCGAGACTTTTTCGCGTTTATCTGGAATCCCAGGTGTTCGAGAAACTGGGTAACTTTTCTGCAGGATTCTATACAATCCTCGGGCGAGGGCGCCCACACTAGCCAGTCGTCGAGGTAGGCCATCACCTGGACGTTTCGGATGCGGAGCTGTTGTACTACTGCGTCCGCTAGCTTTGTGAATATCCGAGGGGCCACGTTGAGTCCGAAGGGCATGGCCCGGAAGGCATAGCTTTTCCGTTGGAGTCGGAATCCTAGGTAGGAGGAAGCGTGATGGTGCATTGGTATGTGCCAGTATGCGTCCGCCAGGTCTATCGAGACCGTGAAAGACCCTCGAGGCAGGAGGGTTCTGATCTGTTGAAGAGTCAGCATCTTGAACTTGTCGTTCGATATGAATACGTTGAGGGGGGATAAGTCCAGAATGACTCTGAGTCTGTCTGAGTCTTTCTTGGGGACACAAAACAGTCTCCCTTGGAACCTTGTGGACTTCACCCTTCTTATCACCTTCTTGTTCAAGAGGTCTAGCACATATTCTTCCAGGAGGGGGGTTGAACGTTGGAAGAATTGCTGGAAGGTTGGGGGTGGTTGCGTCCACCTCCAGCCCAGACCTTTCTTGATGATGCTGTGTGCCCAGGAGTCGAAGGTCCAACGATCCTGGAAGTGGCGGAGTCTTCCTCCCACCGGAAGCACTTCATTGCTTCTGGGGTCCCGAGGACTTGCTGCCTCGGCCGCTAGCTCCCTGTCCTCCTCTGCCTCTGGAGGGCCGGCGAGAGGAATCTCTGCCGGAACCCCTGCCTGAGCTTCTACCTTTGGGACGAAAGGTAGTGGAGTGCTGCTCGAAGGCGGGGTTGAAGGCCGGTGATGAGGACAAGACCGGCTGTGGGACCAACTGAAAGGTCTGTGGTGGCTGAGCGGCCACTTTGGGAGTAGCGGGTGCCGGAAACTGACGTCTGTGCTGACGTTGCTGGGGTCTATGCTTCGACTGCTTCCTCTTAGGCTGAGGACCGTCATCCTGAGAGGGCTTTCTCTTCCTAGACATGCCCCATTTGTTGAGAAGGTTCCTGTTCTCAGATGCGGCCTTGTCTGTGATCTCTTTCACTAGATCAGACGGGAAGAGGTACTTGCCCCAGATGTTGGAGGAAATCAGTTTCCGGGGTTCGTGTCTGACAGTGGCACTGGAGGACACGAGTTCTCTGCTGGCTCTACGAGCTCGCATGAAGTGGTACAGATCCTTGACTAAGGTTGCCATATGAGATTTGGCGAGGACCATGTAATGGTCAGGGACTCCGGTGTCGCCAGCCATTACGTCCATCTGGACCTGGAAAGTGAGAGATGCTGCCAGCCTCTCCTTCGTTTCCTGTTCCCTACGAAGGAGGTGATCGTTTAGCTTGGGGAGGTCCTCATTAAACTGACGTCCAGCAACGTCAGGATCTAGTTTGCCCACCACGAAGGTGTATTGCACATCCTTCCAGTGTTTAGTGTCGGGCGGGGTGACTGCGGAGAAAGGCCTGCATTCCTCCAATGCAGGGCAGGATTTCCCTTCTTCTACAGCCTTAAAGCAGGCAGCGAAGGCCTTTTCCGTGAAGGGTATCATCACTTCATCGGACGCAACGTAGGTGGGGTACTTCTTGCTCAAAGCCGGAAGTCCAGAGCAGGTAAAGCCTCTGCTCTTAAGCGCTTTGGCAAGCATAGCCTGGGCCTTCGAGAGATCGAACACTATTTTCTCCTCCGGTTCGGTCTCTTCCTTTGAGGATGGTTCTGAACGTAGACGGACGTAACAGTCCGGGTACGCCTCAAAGCGGGGGAAGAACCCCACTTCTTCCAGGGATATGGAACCGATCTTATCGCTGACGAAGATCTTGTCGTCAGCGATGACCATATGCTCGGCGAATCGCCACGGATTGTCGCTCGAGCATGCGGGGAGGTCCTTGATGGAGATTTTTCGAGATTCCTTGGAACCTCCCAACGACCGAATGATCTGGTGAGTTTCTTGGAGCTTCTGCTCCATCACGGATTCAATGAGCCGAATCATATCCTGTGCCGTAGGTAGAGGAGTCGTGGTGGAGGACGTAGACGGGAGAGACACTTTCGTCGGTGTAGGGGTAAGAGGGGGGATGGAGGGAGGGGCATCCTCCTTATCGGACTCGGTATACACTACCCGGTCCTCTTCTTCATCATCCTCCCCTTCACCCTGGGCCATAAGGGTTTTCTCGGTGTCCTCCGAGATCTCTGACATGCGTTCATCATGTTCTGAATCCAGGTGATAATCATTCATGGACTGAGCCATGACAACATCAGGTTCCACTGTAATCTGGACTACGGGGATCTGTTCGACTGGGACCACTGAGTCTGGCAGAAGTCGTGGTCACACATGACGTACTCCTCCTGTAAAGGAAAGAGACGATGAGTATTGTAGAGTCATAATATGGCTCATATATAAAGTTAATTATTAACAAGTTAATATTAACTTAAATTAATTGTGATGCACAGAAGGGTGGGTGAAAAGAGACAGACGCATGCCTCGTGTAACCCGCCCGGCTGGTTGCCGTAGCATCGGACAGTCCCAGGTGGCCGAAGGCCTCCATGGAAGGTGTCTTGATAATGGGAATTCCATCTAGAATAACCATATTATAGACTAGGCTTGAAATCTTATCAAGAAAGTCTGGGGATCATGAGATCCTAGTAAGGTTCCGGCAACCAGACGTGCCAATTACACGTAGCGTGCTGGAAGGATGAAACACGCAAGAAGACAGAGTGAAAACTGAACAAAATGTACGATTCCGTACCAGTTTGTCTGCGTTAACAAGCCGTCTAGGTGCGGTTTTTAGGAGCTATCGCTAGTAAAGATAGCTGAGAGAAGGGGTGCAAGGCATCTTGCCGCCTCCGGACGGGTCCGGCATACCCCCGGCACGCCGGAAGCCGCTCGAGCAGAGTTTCTGGCATTCAAGAATGATCATTCTATGGTCAAAGAAGCCAGGGTGGCGGCAGCCGGTAGCGGCGGCCGTCGGCAAGGAGCGGCGGTTCCGGCAGCCGGAGGCAGTCGGAGGGTGACAGGGGTAAGGATAAAGGAGCATAGCCGGGGCCGGGGGCCGGCTGCTAGTGCCGGCACTCCGGGAGGGGTCGGCAGTGTGCCGAGGCTATGAGGGAATGGAGAGGCCACGGCGGTAAGCCGGCGGCCGGCGGCGATCCCCCGGCACTCGGGGGAAGGCGGCAAGGATAAGGAAGTCACCCGTAGCGGCGGTAATGCCGGGGTAGAGGCGGCAAGGGACAAGCACCAAAGATGGAGGTGGGATGGCAAGGCTGTACTAGCCTAGTCAAGACACCTCTGGAAAAGGTACCACCATGATAGAGGTGAATCTATCATCCTAAGCAGGGGCCGCAATGGCCGGGGGCTAAGGCAGTCCAAGAGAGGACAGGGTGTACCCAAAGAAGGGGTGGAGACTCTTCATGTCGACCAAATGATAACTGACTCCATAGCACTATGGAGGGTCTATGTATCAGAGCGGACAACACTGGGAGCACCACGGGGTCCAGCACTCCAGCCTAGGGTGGAGAGTAGGACAGGGGACATATGAAGCCTAACCTACTGGTAGGTTAGGCTAGGCAAGAGATAGGTGGGGGGGGGAAAGGGTCTTCTTATAAGAAAGGATGGGTTATGCACCAGAGCGGCCACCTAGGAAGGGAGATGCTCACCCTAACCTATAGTAGGTGGACCAACTGAAAAACGGAGCACGCGTATATTCAGCAAGGTACATAAACCAGCCCTCCCAACCTAACCTGGATTAGGGTTGTTAGACCCTAATCAAGGAAGGGAGAAGACGTATCGCAAGGAAAAGGTCAAGGACCGATTCCGCTTAAAGGAGGTGATCCTACCTTT
Source organism: Palaemon carinicauda (assembly GCF_036898095.1). NCBI lineage: Eukaryota > Metazoa > Arthropoda > Malacostraca > Decapoda > Palaemonidae > Palaemon > Palaemon carinicauda. The sequence continues at coordinate 105,282,931 of NC_090738.1, forward strand.
AAGGTCCGCAACACTAAGGGAGGGGTCATTCCCTTAGGTGGGGAGGCGATACAGTACTCTGAGAAGTCTTGTCCTATCACATGTAATAGGGTACAAGATTACCAGAGGGAAGCCCTAGGGCTAGGGATGAAGAGAGCATATAGGGGTCCTATCATAAGGTTAGGTTAGCAAGGCACTCAAGATAACCTACCCCCTATATGGTCCCTGAAGGCGAAAAACACTTGCATCACTGTCAATGGTATTGTAAAATAATGCCAAAATCTTCATAACTAACACTAGGATCACTGAAATATCATGCATTAACACTGGTATAGGCTCACTGGCCTAGGGGCTAAGCAAAGCCTACTGGTATGGGGTCAGCGAAGACCCTAACTAATGCGTCAAAAACACGATATAAAGTTCCTAGCTATGAAGACTAAATAACTAATAGCGCTGATTAGTGATTTATATACCGGTAAGGCTGTTGCGGCTAACTAAATAAGGCATGCAAGCAACAGCAGCGTCATAAAATGGCGCTGACCGGTCTGGCAAAGCTCTGCCACAAAAATGCAAATATCTCGAAAAGTAAGATTTACTTTAAGGTCAGAGCTTATTTAAACAATACTTAAACCTTTGTACTCAACTTTCCAGAAGAAGGTGAAGCTGAAGGTTGAGACATGGCGAGGATGCAAGCAGATAAAGTCGCACAAAGGGAAAAAACACGTCCAATCGAGCGAGCTACTAGCAAAGGAATGAGGATGGACGTGACGTCATCGAAAGCAATGGCGTCCGTCTGTTTACATCGCGAGTACCGATATCGCCACATCTAGATTGGCTGCGGCTCAGCTCCCAGCCACTCCCTGTCCGCCATATTGAAGCGTTAACTGTATGGGGTGCAGATAGCTATGTGGCACGTCTATACATGCGTGTCCCCTGTTGATACACGATGTCTTAAGGGGAAACCCTTAGGATACTCGCTCCAGAAGTTAGAATTCTGTGATAACCTGTGGTTTAATTCTCTGGGAAAATTCTAGTAGTGATTACCCAAGGAAGCTACCAAAAAGGAACCTTCCATCAGGACGCCATGGCTTGAGCCCAAAAATATCACTATTTAAGTGCATGATTGCAGAATATATTAATTGGTTTCTAAAGGAATTTGATTTTGATTGAATTATAAATATTGCAATATTAAGAAATACTGCAAATGAAAGATACATTAAAGTGATTGTGTGATAAGTAGTTCATACATTAATCTAGTTTAATGACCAATTATTTTCTTAGAATAAGACAACAAACAAACGAGTTACGGAACTATAGCTAATTTAAGTAAAATTTCGGTTTTAAAACAATTATAATTAAAATAGAGCCAAATGAGGTCCAATTTAACTCTCCGAAACAAAGTCAAAAACAAGATCAAGAATTCATCACAATATAGCTTTACATGAAACAGAGATATAGTTCACATGAAATTGCATTCAGGAAACAATTATAATAAATATGGAGCCAAATGAGATCCCGTCAAACCGAAGAGACAAAACCGAAAACACCATTAATATTTCATCATCAAATTCCCTCTCATGGCGTCGCTGGTAAAAGGTGCCAGAGTCCTTAATGACATCAGAAGGACGTAATGGAAGGTGAGAATGGGATGCAGTCACCGTTATCAATCTCTCAGACAGACAAAAGCATCTCTGCCCTTTTGAAAGCATTAACAAGCACGAACAAAGGAAGTCAAGAGAAGTACGCTCCTATGATTTTGTGATAAAAAGAAGAGGAAGAAGAAGAAGAAGAGAGCAGTCGATTAGCGAAATCTAGCGATTTGTTCCCTGCCCCTTTAGGATACTGTGTACTTCAAAGGCTATGCCTTGTGATTGGTAAACCCACAGGGATGATTGCACACTATCGGGAGACGGCAGGATGTGGTGGAAGGATTGCCGCTTATAGGCAGAAGCGGTGATTAATTCAATGGATAAATAGATATCCTTCGTAATAGGATTTCGAACAAAAATGTGACTTCTGGCAGTGGTCCCTTGCTTATTACTATATTATCATTGCTAGCCAAGGTAGGCTACAACTCTCCTTGGAAAAGCAAGCTGCAAGAAGCGCAAAGACTCCAACATGGAAATCAGCCCTGTGCGGAACCGAAATAGATTTTCCTGTTCAAGTAATGATTCTCATTGATTTTTTCTTTTATATTATCGTCATTTACTAATACTTTACAATGGGACATGTGAATTTTAATCTTAAAATTAATTAACTTTTTTTTTATCTTGATATTAACTCACACTAGAGTTAATTACGTTTAAAATATTTCATTAGTGTAAGCAGTATAAATTATAATATTTTGTAATATAAAGAATAAAGAGTTATTTCAAGTTACCAAATCTTGAATTCCATTTAACTCAACAATTGTTCTATTACAGTTAGCTGATAGCAAACGTATTTTTGGTCACTAAAAGAACGCTCAAATTAGCGCCAACTGAGCAGGATTTGACTACTGTATGAATATCTATCAATTACAAATATATAGACAATAGACACACAATAAATGCCTATATTTGCTACAAGCTTTAACTTTGTTATGATGGTATTCGATGACAACTAAAAGAGAATCAAAGACTCCAACAACCAATCAGCTAATTAGTGATCAGATCTTTACAGTGAAATAACAGCATTACATAATTGGCATGCCAATAGATTTTACTTTTCTGCAGATATTTTATTTTTTCATTTTTTAGCAGAGAATTTGCAGAGTTAGGTAAAATATAATAAAAAAAATGTGCAATAAAGGTAAATACCGAAAAATTACCATATTTACCAAAATCTGTCATTGTTGTATCATATGCAGAAAAAGACACAATGGTTGTTGATTGTATGTACAAGGAGATAAAGTTCAATCTGTATACCTAAATCTATTCAAAACTATGTAATTGATATATATTTCAACCTAATTCATCAGCATTATTTACTTACGAATTTTTTAGAAAGCTAGTGTTGTAGTTCTTTATTTTCATCTCTGGAAATTTCTGTTTTAATCTTTTAAAATTGTTTGAATGATGGTATATATATATATATATATATATATATATATATATATATATATATATATATATATATATATATATATATATACACTGTATATATATATGTGTGTGTATATATATGTATATACATATATATGTGTGTGTTTGTTTGTGTGTGAGCGTGCGTGTTTGTGCAACTATATGCATACATCAGTTTTGTTTTTATGAAATCTTCACATAAATGCTTGATCAAATGTCAAATAATTTCGCAATTTAGATATCTTCTTTCATTCAGAATAGGGTCAAGTGACTTAATGAGAGAGAGAGAGAGAGAGAGAGAGAGAGAGAGAGAGAGAGAGAGAGAGAGAGAGAGAGAGAGAGAGAGAGAGAGAAAGAGACTCTGTAAGCTCTGGCTGAAAATCTTAAAAAAAAAGTTAAAATGTAAATTCACGATGCATATTCAATCAAAATCTCCTGAAGTCAGAAATCTAATTTCCGTTCACAGTTGACATTTAACCTTTGAACTTCTGTTCAATTTACACTGAATAACAAGTATCCTTTAGAGATACTCGATATATTGTAAGTATTCCATGTAAGTAAGACATTGTAAGTAGAATCTTGCAAGTATCATCGAAAGTATAAAAGACATTTCGTTTTCAAATGACTTTCTATTCCTTTGTTTACTTCATTCCCTCTGCTTCTCTCCTCTGGAATTCCTCTCAATCCTCCATGTTCCTTTACGTAGACACTTAAAATCCCAAGGCTCCATCCATTTCAGTTCTGTTTTCAAATAATTCTCAGAGCGATAAACTTCTCATCTTTATTTTCCTTCCTTAGACACTTAGAATTAAGAATTTGATCTTTTCCTTAGTTTCATTCCTCAAACGTCGAGGATTCAGAACTTCCAAACTTCTTATGTAATCTCTTTCTATTCAGGCTGAAAACTCTTTTTCATTAATATTGCTATTTATAACGTAAAGCTTCTCTGCCTATGCGAATGATTAAGAAATATGATCATATATTTAAAACAAAAAAACAAAAAAACACGAGTACAGCCTGGAAAGGAGTAAAATGGACATGTCATTCCTTTTGTATTTTACTATAACATGTTATTGATTTCTTATCTGTCATAACTAACCTAGATAGGCAGAGCAATGGTAAAAAGTACCTGGTTTTAGGAAGTACAATTCATAATGGCCTTTGTGATCATCAACATAATACATTCTGAAAATTATGTTTCTTTCTTTAGTAGCAAGAATAGCTCCTCTGCTCATTACATCGTTAGAATAATTGTATCAATAATTCCTTTATGTTTCCAGGTACATATTCTTATAATTATTATTCTTGTTTCGATGTAAAGGAATACAATGGCTATTACATTTCACCATCCCATTGTACTATTTAACTATTAATCTGTCACGTTCATGAACAAAGTCTTTATAACCAATTTAGAAGCGTTTAATAACCATAAATACGATACAATTGGAAACATTAACGCTTTGATTGTTGAATATTCGGTATTTCAAGTAATACGAATTAATAAGGATTTTATCGTCATCAGAATATAGCTTTTATTACTAAAATTGTACTTTTCCTCAGAATGAAAAATCAAGCAAACGGAAACGAAAACTAGAAATGAGTTTACTAAAGTTTCAGTAGAAAATTAATTATCACCATTTAGGTAATTAATCTTTAACTGAATAAATGCAATTCTGCTTACAACTCTCAGAAACAAAGGAGAAAAGTACCATTAAAATCTTATGATCGAATACTCTCTCATGGCGTCCCTGGGAAAAGGTGCCGGAGTCATTAATGACATCAGAAGGACGTAATGGAAGACGAGAATGGGATGCAGTCACCCTTATTAATCTCTTAACAGACAAAAGCATCTCGGTCCTTTTGAAAGCAATAAAAAAGCACGAACAAAGGTATCCAAGAGAAATACGCTTCTTTGATTTTATGATCTTCTTCTTCTTCTTCTTCTTCTTCTTCTTCTTCTTCTTCAGAAGAAGAAGAAGAAGAAGAAGAAGAAGAAGAAGAAGAAGAAGAAGAAGAAGAAGACAGCAGTCGATCGGTGATGGCGATTTGTTCCCTGTCCCTTCAGGATACTGTGTATTTCAAAGGCAATGTCTAGTCATTAACATTAATATGCCTGCAGGGGATGATTGCAGGCGACCAGGAGACGGGAGGA
>NC_090738.1:105290623-105293123 GCF_036898095.1 Palaemon carinicauda
ACAGGAAATGGAATACCCTAAAAAAACAGGTAAACGAATCCTGATATTTGCATTGGAAACCCTCAAATCATATGAAGCTATTTCGACTGGGAAGATTTTGTTTACTCTGAAACGGGACGGGAAACCAATTAGAAAACCCGGTGAACCATCTCTCTCTCTCTCTCTCTCTCTCTCTCTCTCTCTCTCTCTCCATTCCTCTAACCTCATCATAATTCACAATGCAAACTTCAACTAAAGCGAGACAACAAAGGACAGAGCTCCCTTCCTAAACTGATTTTCCCCCACCTCAATGACAGACAGACACAGCCGCAATGCAAAGCAACACTCCTGCAATACAACTTTTTTTTTTTTTTTTTTTTTTTTAACGAACATTGCCTCTGTTACGTCACCATCAAGTTACCCGAGTCAATACGTACCACGTTATTTCTTGGTTACATACAACATCGAGTTGTCAGGGTCCATATAAAGCATGGTACTCCTTTGCTACATACAACATTAAGTCGTAGGGTCTCTATATAGCAGGTTACTTTTACGTTACATACAGCATTAAATAATCACGGTCTATATACAGTATGTTACATATTTCTTACGTACAATAATAAGTCGTTATGTGTGTGTGTATATATATATATATATATATATACACACACACATATATATATATATATATATATAGCAAGTCACTTTGTTACATACAATATTAGGTTTTCAGGATCTATATTTAACCCGCTACTTTTTGGTTACATTATAGTTTCCAGTGTCTATATATTGCATTTTCCTTTCTTACAAACAACATTAATCTTTTTTTATATACATTGTGCATGTTGCTTCTGAACTTATATGTTGTATACAGCATTATGTTAGTAGAGTCTATGTGTAACACGCTATTTATTTGTTGCAAACAGATGTAAGTAGTTTTTGTTGAATACAGCATAACATTTTCTGGTTGTTTAGAGTGGACGCAAATAAAATTATGAAATATTATCAACGAATATGTGTTCACACAAAATTATTTTATTTACTAAATATCAGAAGAATTAAGTCAAGGAAAATAAGAGAAGCAAAAAAGGAAAACTCCAACTTTGAAATCTGCAAAAACTAATGGAACAAAGACAAGGAATCGGAATTAGATTCCAAATAATCCAACTGAATTTTGTTCTTCGGAGATTTCGACTTGATGAAGAAAAGGAATATGAAGAATCCGGGGAAATGGAGGAAATTCTTATCTATTCTCTTCTTCTGTTCTCGAGATCCACTTACCTCAATTGTCTTACAGCTGAGGGAGCAGAGAAGGCTCAAATAAGGGATAAATTGAGGATAATATCTTTCTATCCTTTTCTTTTATATCTGCCATGAGAGTCGATGCCTTCAAGCCTGTCGTACATTGTTAAAAATTTGCCGAAAAGAAAACGCTAAAAATACTAGAATAAATTTTGCTAGGCATTTAACATTCTCAAAACAGATATATTGACCTGATTAAGTGATATTACCAACCCTTAAAAGATAATAACAAAGTAAGGTAAACTTACGGTCGCTTGTATTTTACTGAGACACTGCTGAGAACAGTATATTTTTACGGAGAATTTTCGATTAAAACTACGGTTTTTTTTTTTTTTTAACTGTGTAGGTCCCTGGATATTTCAGAAACTTGCTGTTGATCTTAGACGCCTGACGCGAGCTGCAATGGGTAACAAACGGGCTCAATATGTGTTAACATGTATGAGGAGTATTTTTTACATCATAATGTGTCCCTAAATCGTTTTGTGAAAATATGAAACTGCAGTGTGTCCTAATAGGATATATCCTTATCAGTGAAATTTTTCGATTTGATATGAACCTATAAACCTTTAACTAAACTGTTTTGGAGTCTAAATTAGTTAGCAGTCCTCAAGTCAGGATACAAATATCATACAATGCTCCATTTTTAATAGATATTCTGTGTGAAGTTTATAAACCAAGTTGCATTACTTCTCTTGTGTTTATGTCAGCATCGAGCAAGTTCCAGATATATATGTGCATAACTCAATCACAAGAAACGTACGAGTAGGTCAAGCTTAGAAATCGCACATATTTTATAAGAGAAGAAAGGAAGCAGAATTTTTTTAGTAAAATAAGATATTAAGAAATATAATCAAGTATAGTACGAAATATCCTTTCCCTTTTTTTCTTTCAAAATTAATTGATCAGTCTAATTTTCATGTATTTTTATGATTTATTTCTCTTTATTTAACAGGCTTTTCATCCATTTTGAATCATTGCGTTCCTTCTTGCTTTTTCTTTTACTTTTATCCCTAGTTTTATTACATTTTCATTAAATCATTGATTCTGATTGTGTTTTTTTTTGAGTATTTTTTGTGATTATTTTATATCTTTATCTTTAATACAATAAAGTTTAAAGTACTAGAAATTTTGGAGAATCTTTTACTTGTCATTATTTCAGGTACACTTATAGTTAAGACACACATGAGATGTTATTTCTATCCTCCGGCTCAAAATGCTT
>NC_090738.1:105303123-105323123 GCF_036898095.1 Palaemon carinicauda
GTCTGAAGCCTTTGCTTTATAGTCGACCACAAACAGCTGCATTTGTGTTGTTGCAGGTGTGAGGCCTGGGTCTTATAGTGGACTAGAAACGGCTACATTTGTGTTACATGTTTGAGGCCTTTATCTTACAGTGGACCAAAAACATCTGCATTTGTGTTACATGTTTGAGGCCTTTGTCTTATAATAGACCAAAAACGACAGCATTTCTGTTGTTACATGTCTGAAGCCTTTGTCTTACAGTGGGCCAAAAATGGCAGCATTTCTGTTGTTACATGTGTGAAAACTTTATCTTAATGAGGAATTGAAACAGCTGCATTTGTGTTACATGTTTGGGGCCTTTGCCCTACAGTGGATAAAAAACGGCAGCATTTGTGTTGTTACATTTGCGAGGCTTTATCTTACATTGGACCAGAAACGGCTTCATCTGTGTTGCATGTTTGACCCCTTCGTCATACAGTGGACCAGAAATGGCTGCATTTGTGTTACATGTTTGAGGTTTTTGTCTTTCAATGGGCCAAAAACGACTGCATTTGTATTGTTACATATCTGAAGCCTTTGTCTTACAGTAGACCAGAAACGGCTGCATTTGTGTTACATGTTTGAGGCTTTTGTCTTACTGTGGACCAGAAACGGCTGTATTTGTGTTACATTGTTTGAGGCCTTTGTCTTACAGTGGACGAAAAATGGTTGCATTTGTGTTAAAAGTTTGAGACCTTTGTCTTACAATGGACCAAAAACGACAGCATTTGTGTTGTTACATGTTTGAGGCCATTGTTTTATATGGACCAAAAACGGCAGCATTTCTGTTGTTACATGTGTGAGTCCTTTATCTTATAGAGTACTAGAGACAGCTGCATTTGTGTTACATGTTTGAGGCCTTTGTCTTACAGTCGACTAGAAACGGCTGGATTTGGGTTACATGTTTGAGGCATTTGTCTTACAGTGGACCAGAAACGGTAGCCTTTGTATTACATATTTGGGGCCTTTGTCTTATAGTGGACCAGAAAGGGCTGCATTTGTGTTACATGCTTGGGGCCTTTGTCTTATAGTGGACCAGAAAGGGCTGCATTTGTGTTACATGTTTGAGGCCTTTGTCTTTCAATGGGCAAAAACGACTGCATTTTTATTGTTAAATGTCTGAAGTCTTTATCTTACAGTGGACCAGAAACGGCAGCATTTGTGTTGCTACATGTGTGAGGCCTTTATCTTCCAATGGACTAGAAACGGCTGCATTTGTGTTACATGTTTAAGGCCTTTGTCTTACAGTGGACCAGAAATGGCTGCATTTGTGTTACATGTTTATGGCCTTTGTTTGACAATGGACCAAAAACGACAGTATTTGTGTTGTTACATGTCTGAAGCCTTTGTCTTACAGTGGACCAGAAACGGCAGCATATGTGTTGTTAAATGTCTGAAGCCTGTGTCTTACAGTGGACCAGAAACGGCAGCATTTGTGTTGCTACATGTGTGAGGCCTTCATCTTACAATGAACTAGAAATGGCTACATTTGTGTTACATGTTTGTCGCCTTTGTCTTACAGTGGACCAGAAATGGCTGCATTTGTGTTACATGTTTAAGGACTTTGTCTTACAACGGACCAAAAACGACAGTATTTGTGTTGTTACATGTCTGAAGCCTTTGTCTTACAGTGGACCAGAAAAGGCAGCATTTGTGTTGTTGCATGTCTGAAGCCTTTGTTTTCCAGTGGACCAGAAACAGCAGCATTTGTGTTGCTACGTGTGTTAGGCCTTCATCTTACAGTGGACTAGAAAAGGCTGCTTTTGTGTTACATGTTTGACGCCTTTGTGACGGCCGAGAGAAGGTTGTGAACTCAAAGGCAGTATGAAAGCAACTGAGTTAATTTATTATAGAACACTCTCCATTATATAAAAAAGCCCAAGGCAACAGGAATTTTCATGTTCACAAGACAGACAATGTTACAGAAGCGAAACACAGACATGTTTATTCTGGTTCTTTTTATTGCGAGGGAAGAGCGAAGATACAAACATATTATATACAAAATGAATTATATACGATTGTGTGACACACAGTTAGTACATGGCTCCCCCCCCCCCTAAAAATGACATACTGTACATGTTGAATAGGGCGCCCTGATCTAGAGAGGCGAACTATAGGTGGGTCATCTGGAAGAAGATAAGCAGGTTTTAGACGATCAATGGAGACCCAGTCTTCTTTGCCACGAATGTTTAGTAGGAATGCTTTCGGACTGCGGCAGATCACAAGGAAAGGGCCCGTGTAAGGGGGCGTTAGCGCTGGCTTGCTAGTGTCGTTGCGCAGGAAGATGTGCGTTGCAGAGTGCAAGTCTGTTGGTATGTGATGCTTCGCTGGGGGCTTGTAAGTCTGGCAGCATGGAGTAAATTTTCCCACGACGTGTTGTATGCGCTGGAGATCGTCGGAGGAGGTTGTAGAAGGCAAAAATTCGGCAGGGACGACCAATGTGTCGCCATACACCATTTCAGTTGCCGAGACGTCCAGGGCGTCTTTAGGAGTGGTCCTTAGTCCCAGGAGGACCCAGGGAAGCTGAGTAAACCAGTTGCAATCCTTGCAGCGGGATATCAAAGCTGCTTTAAAGGTGCGATGAAAACGGTCAACCATTCTATTGGCAACGGGGTTGTAGGTCGTTGTCTGATGTAGAGTGATGCCCAGGAGATTCGCTAATAATGTCCACAATTGAGAGGTGAAAGTGGTTCCCCTGTCAGAAGTAATATGCTCAGGGATACCAAATCTTGCAATCCATCTAGAGAGTAAGGCAGATGTACATGAGACAGACGTTGCAGTTTCCATGGGAATGGCTTCAGGCCAACGATTGGAGCGGTCGATGACAGTAAACAGGTAACGATGTCCTTGTGATGTGGGTAGGGGGCCTACAACGTCGACGTGAATGTGTGCGAAACGACGCTGAGGTTGAGGAAAGGTGCCCACTCTGGAATCCGTGTGTCAATGTACTTTGGAAGTTTGGCAAGAAGTACAGGCGCGGACACAATCCTTAGCATCCTTAGAAATGCCATGCCAAATGGACTTTGCCTTCAGCAACTGTGCAGTAGAACGGCACGAGGAATGTGAAAGGCCGTGAATGAAATCAAACACCTGCCGGCGCATGGGAGCAGGAATCCGAGGTCACGGTCTACCAGTACTGTCGTCACAGATGAGGGTGGTGTTGGAGTCTTCGAGGGGGAAGTCTTCCCAACGGAGGGACGTGCAGGAGGTCCTACATGCTCGATACTCTAGATTCTGTCGTTGGGCTTCAGCCAGGGCATTGTAATCCAATCCCAGTTGAACGGCAGCCAACGTGTTTCTTGACAGGGCATCGGCAACAGGATTCATTTTCCCAGGGACGTATTGAAGGGTGCAATTGTATTCAGCCATGGCGGAGAGATGTCGGCGTTGCCGGGCGGACCAGGCATCAGACTGTTGAGTAAAGGCGTGCACCAGAGGCATGTGGTCTGTGCGAATGACGAAGGGCGTACCTTATAAGAAATGGCGAAAGTGACGGACAGCCAAGTGCAGCGCCAGCAATTCTCGATCGAAGGTAGAATAACCCGATTCTGCCTTGGACAGTTTTCTGCTGAAGAAGGCCAATGGGCGGGGCGAGCCGTTGACCACCTGCTCGAGTACTGCACCAACAGCGATGTCGCTGGCATCGGTGGAAAGAAGGAGAGGGGCATGTGGGATAGGAAAAGTGAGAGCCGCAGCAGTTGATAGGGCCTTCTTTGCATTGCAGAAGGCTGTTTCTTGAAGGGGACCCCACTTTAGGTCCTTTTGCTTGCCCTTGAGGGAGGCGTAGAGGGGAGCAAGAGTGGCGGCAATGGCTGGCAGAAAATGGTGATAATAGTTGATCATGCTCAAGAATTCCTGCAGAGATTTGACGATCGAGGGCGCGGGGAAGTTCTGAACGGCTGCTACCTTCTCAGGGAGGGGATGGACTCCTTCAGGAGTGATGCGGTGCCCTAAGAACGACACTTCGTTGGCGCCAAAGGTACACTTGTCGTACGGGACTACAAGGCCGTTTTGTTGCAGGCGGTCGAGCATGATGCACAGGTGACGGAGGTGTTCCTCTTTTGAGGAGGAGAAAAAAAGTATGTCGTCCACATAACATACACAGAAAGGGAGGTCCCCTAAGATGCTATCCATGAGACGTTGAAATGTGGTCCCAGCGTTACGAAGGCCAAAACAGGAGCAATTGAAGGTGTATGTACCAAATGGAGTTGTGATGGCAGTCTTGGGATGTCTTCTGGGTTCATAGGCACCTGATAATACCCCTGCAGGAGGTCAAGCATAGAAAAAACCTTTGCTTTGTGCAGGTAGGAGGTCACATCGGCAATGTTTGGGAGGGGGGTAGTGATCCGGTTCTGTTTGCATGTTCAAGCGCCTATAATCCCCGCACGGACAGAGGAAGCCGTCTTTCTTCAGAACGACGTGTAAGGGTGACGACCGTGGGCTGGAGGAGTTTTGGCAAAGGCCCATTTCCTCCATTTCGGCGAACCTCTGTTTGGCGGCTGCCAATCTTTTCGGTGCCAGACGTCTGAGTTTGGCGAAGACTGGGGGTCCCGTTGTCTTGATATGGTGATAAATACCATGCTTGGCAGAAACCGTGGGCGTTTGGCGAAGTTCTGGACGGAAAACTTCCGGGTACGACGTGAGGAGGTGGGCCTAGGCATCCGTGGGTGCGCTGATGTGGAGGGCGAGGTTAGAGGGGGCGTGTTGAAGTGGTGTCGACAAGTACGAGTCTGCGTTGACCAATCGTCGGTGGGCGACATCGACCAGAAGGTGGAAATGAGAGAGGAAATCTGCACCGAGGATTAGCAATGTGACGTCAGCAACGAGAAACTTCGAATTGAATTTACCGTTTCCGAACGATAATGTGAGGTTCTCGTAACCGTAGGTGGGTTGGGTATCGCAGATCCGTTGGCAGCTACCAAGCGGACGTCGGCAGATGTAGACGGACTACGTCGTGTATTGAAGAGTTTCCTTGGCAAAAGAGAACAACAAGCACCCGTGTCTACCAAAAATCGCACGCCCGTTCCTGCATCATGTAAAAAGAAAAGATTAGAAACACAGGAGGCCACCGCCACGATTGATGGCCTACTTACAGGTTTTTTGGCCACTGACAATCCTCGGCACATTTCTTGGCGGTTGCCCCGAATCTGAAGTGGTAGTAACAAAACTGCGGCGGATTAGAGGTAGTAAGTGGCTGTAGTAGTCGTTTGTTGGGGCGCGAGCGATTGATGGGTGGTGGGCGGCTTTATCGCTGCTTCGGCACGTCACGGGGTAGGCGTGTATGTCCTACGGCATTCATGTCACCTTCGGTTGACGTTGAATAGGCATCCTCCTCGTCAGGGGTGGAGGCGTTGATGGAGGTTTTGAAGTGGCTGTCCATAAGGGCGTCGGCTTTGGTCATCAAGTCCTTTATGGGAAAACTATCGACATCGGGTATGGCAGCGCGTATAGGTCCGGGTAAACGGCGTATCCAAAGGGCACGAAGTAGGTTCACCTCACGAGGAGAGCCGTCTGCGGCAGGTTGAAGGCGAGCGATACTGGTCATTTCCCTGAGGGCAAGCGAAGCCCTTTGGTCCCCCAACAGTTGTTGCGAGAGCTGAAAAAGCTTTGCTATACGGGCGGCTGGCGACGGCGAGTACTGCTGCAGATGGTATGTTTTGAGGGCGTCATACGCTATCGGGGTGTCTCCTTGTTCACAAAGCCAGTCGGATATTTCTGGGAATTTGTCCTCGGGTATCGCCGCGAGAACATAATACTCTATTGGGGTGTCTCCTTGTTCACCAAGCCAGTCGGATATTTCTGGGAATTTGTCCTCGGGTATCGCCGCGAGAACATAATCTTCTTCGGTGGTTGAGCGAGTCACGCCCTTGATGTAAAACTGGACTTCTGCGCGCTGAAACCAAGCAAACGCCTCTCCGCTGGCGAACGGTGAAAGTTTTAATTGGGCAGCCGCAGCGCTAACTTCTGTAGAGTCCGTCATAGTACCATCGATGGAGGGGCGAGGGGGGTGGGGGTGGAAGGCGGGGGGAGCGAGTCGACTTCCGGGGTCACCAATGTGACGGCCGAGAGAAGGTTGTGAACTCAAAGGCAGTATGAAAGCAACTGAGTTAATTTATTATAGAACACTCTCCTTTATATAAAAAGCCAAAGGCAACAGGAATTTTCATGTTCACAAGACAGACAATGTTACAGAGGCGAAACACAGACATGTTTATTCTGGTTCTTCTTAGTGCGAGGGAAGAGCGAAGATACAATCATAATATATACAAAATGAATTATGTACGATCATGTGACACACGGTTGGTACACCTTTGTCTTACAGTGGACCAGAAATGGCTGCATTTGTGTTACATGTTTAAGGCCTTTGTCTTACAGTGGACCAGAAACGGGAGCATTTTTGTTGTTAAATGTCTGAAGCCTGTGTCCTACAGTAGACCAGAAACGGCAGCATTTGTGTTGTTACATGTCTGAAGCCTGTGTCTTACAGTGGACCAAAAAAAAAAAAAAAAAAAAAAAAAACAGCATTTGTGTTGTTACATGTCTGAAGCCTGTGTCTTACAAAAGACCAAAAACGACAGCATTTCTGTTTTTACTTGTCTGAAGCCTGTGTCTTACAGTGGACCAGAAACGGCAGCATTTCTGTTGTTACATGTCTGAGGCCATTGTCCGGCAGTGGACAAGATACAGCTGCATTTGTGTTACATGACTAAGGCTTTTGTCTTACAGTGGACCAGAAACGGCTGCATTTGTGTTTTATGTTTGAGGCCTTTGTCTTCCAGTGGGCCAGAATCGACCGCTTTTGTGTTGTTACATGTCTGAGGCCTTTGTCCTGCAGTGGACCAGAAATCGCTGCATTTGTTGTTATAAAGTGTATTCATACTTCATTCTTAATTTTTGATTTTTCACTCTTGAACGCCACTGTAATTGACTCATTGTTGTTCTATTTCTTATTAATTTTGCAATTTCTCTTTTCAAGAAAAAAATTGCAATTAACATCATCCATTTAATAAATTATCAAAGCGGAACTATTACGCTGTATCAGAATCTGTTGTCTTTATTCTATATTTTTTTTCCATATATTTTCAAGAACTGGGCTGACCTCTCCTTGTTTAAAGGTAATGAATGAATGAATGAATGATTATAAGAGATCCAGCGTCACAATTGTAATGGATATTGACGCCAATTGTCCAAAAGGGAAGATTTTAAGCATCCGTTTCCATAACTATTCAACTTTGAATATTTATTTTTTTCCTATAAAAAAAGAATAATGATATTTTTTGTAGTTTCTAAATTACTATATATATATATATATATATATATATATATATATATATATATATATATATATATATATATATCATTATAGAATGATTTAACTACATCAGTAGTTAATTATTATTATTGGCTTTTTGATGGCTTGTAAAAATATCTCTTAATGAATTAGAGGTGAGAGTTGGTGCAATGTAAGTTTGAGAAATGAGAGAGCCTGGTAAGATGAGGTTAAAGTTAAAAGACAGAAGGTAATTACCGGAGAGATGCTACAAAAATTTTTTATGACTGCTTATAGTGTATTTCGTTTAAAGGTTTTAAAGGTCACTCATGAATGGCAGAGGCAAGGGACAGTGACATTTCCCTAGCAAGCAGGACAATGCCCTGGAGACTGACCATATATTATATTATCAGCGCCCAAGCCCCTTCATACAAGCTATGACCAGGGAGGGCCAGGCAATGGCTGCTGATGACACAACAGATAGACCTATAGGCTCCCCCAAACCCCCAACCTTAGCTCACAAGGATGGTAAGGTTGCAGACACTAAAGGCACTAACGAGTCTGAGTGGGACTTGAACCATCTTCTGGCAAACACCAGGCAGAGACGTTACCAATCAGGCCACAACAACCCCTGATGATGATCATGATGAAGATTCAAGGTGCAGATATACCGATATTCCCAGAAGCTTAGAAAATTCTAAGAATTTACTAATTATTGGATATATAACGTATTTTGTTCCGGGGTTACCTTTTTCATTTGTTTAAAGGCATATGTAACGAGCTGTCTCACTGGCTTAAACCAGAAGTTCCCGAAATGAGGTTAATTTCCCACTGGTGGGAAATTTAAAGCTACCGGGAGGGAAATAATTACAATGCCTACTAGCATTAAAAACTCTCAGATACATTTTATCAAATCTGAGAGAGAGAGAGAGAGAGAGAGAGAGAGAGAGAGAGTATGCTAGATGTATTCATATGTTTATCAGAGTGTTTGAACACTTTAAAAATAATTTAGCAAATAGTCACGGTGCATTTTGACTACCCGTTCCTTCATAGCAATGAAAGGGGAAATCTGGATTGATTGAACTGGGTGTAAAGGGTAAATGAGAAAAAATATTTTGGGAATCACTGTAATAACTTAAACAGTTCGGCCCTTGAAAAAGGAACAAGGGAAGATTAAAAAAGAAAGGCGTTAAAAGCATCATAATGAATAATGAATTTCACAGATTCTTCTATAAGCATTAATGAAAATATTTTTTCTATTTTGGAATTAAGTGCGAAAAACTTTCCCCAAATTCTTTCTCGAATCATTTTAGATATGAAGAACAAATTTTAACACCTACTCACTGAACTTATAAATTCAACGAACTTGTTGCAAAATGGCGCCGAAATTGTTTAAATCACTCCTTGAGGGGGAAAGAAAATGTGATGCAATTTCACACCGAACGCGAATTTTACCTGCGTTTATCGCATGAACTTCGCGAAATAAGGCAGATAACGACAGGGAAAATTGCCCAGTTCTCTCTCGGAAAAACGGCTGCATTATGAAAGAGACTATAAAAGCCGTGTAACATAAACAAAACCTTTCAAGGCTGAGATGAAGAGTGGGACTTCATTTTCTCCTATTTAGGGATCTGTATATATCCTCTTCTCTCTTGACCTTCATTTTGGAGGGAACTTTTACTTACTCTTCGAGTAAATCTGTTGAATTTCAGCGGAATTCTCGTTGGTTTATTAGGCGCTGCTTTCCAGTGATTACACAAATGTTTTTAGATAAAGATTCGTTATATTCATCGATTTCATATTCTACTCTTGATTCTTCGAGGTTTAGGTTTGAAGGTTTAAAAACTGCTCATGAATGGCACAGGCAAGGGACAGTGACATCGCCCTATCTACCAAGGCAATGCCCTAAAGACTGACTATATATATATATATATATATATATATATATATATATATATATATATATATATATATATATATATATATATATATGATCAGCGCCCAAGAGCCTCTCCACCCAAGCTAGGACCAAGGATGGCCAGGCAATAGCTGCTGATGACTATTCAGATAGACCTATAGGCTCCCCCAAACCCCCGACCCTTTGCTCACAAGGATGGTGAGGCTGCAACATCCAATGGAACTAACGAATTTGAGCGGGGCTCGAATGGAAAAAAAGGATTTAAATATTATGAAAAAGGCTTTTAGAAGAAAATACAATCAGATGGAGGAAGGATTTTTAAACATCGAATCAATGTAGTGAAAAATAGCTATAAATTTAAGTTTTAGCAAAACACAAGTAATTACTATTATTATGAATTATGGATCAACCCCTATTGAAGTAAAACTTTCGCGAAATTAGTCTCTTCACACCCTTACACAGAGCAGTAATGTTATTTTAGATATAAAGAACCAAGAATAAGAATTTTTCATTTCATATTTGTAAATTAATGAATAATTTTCATTTCTGAAAACCAAAAAGTTCTTCAAAAAGGATTGTGATGGTCTATTGGAAACGTCCCTGCCTAGCAATATGCCGTACTGAGATTCAAGTCTCACTCAAGCTCTATAATTTCTTGTAGGATCTGCTTTTAGGTCTACCTGCTGAATCAGCGACAGATATTGCCTGGCCCCCCTGGACCTAGCTTGGGTGGAGAGGGCGTTTGGGCACTGATCATATGTACTGTATATATGGTCAGTCTGTACGGCATTATCACTGTTCCTTGTCTCTGCCGTTCATGAGCGGCCTTTAAAACTTTAGATAGTCCAGGAGGGCATTTCTATTCACATAAGAGGGCCATTAGAATACATATATATATATATATATATATATATATATATATATATATATATATATATATATATATATATATATATATATTATTGCTGGTTATTCCATGAGATAACAGGATGCTGGTTCTAGCCGCAGAAGGTGGTCTCATGTTTAATGGAAAACAACGAGTCTGGTCTCTGGTTGGATTGGTTACCGCTAACCTATGACAGAAGCCATTGAACTGTAAGAATTTGGTCCTAAAATATGTCTTGGGCAACCATGGGCTCCAATAAGGGCAAAACAGTTAATAATGGGATTGAAGAAAGATAAACACCTAGGCCTATGTAATTACGAATGACTATATTTGCCTTGTGATTAAAGAGTGCCGCCTGTCCTTTACAATTCCACTTTTCAAAATTCTTATCGTGAAAAGGTAAACTTGTTTTTCCTTTCAGAATTTTGCTCTGACACTTTTTGAAAGTGAAATCAAAGCGGAGGAGAGACGAGTTTGAATTTTTCTAGCGATATGGAAATGGTGCACTGTCATATACACACACCCACACATACGTACATACAGCCCCGGGATAAACTGAGAGAGAGAGAGAGAGAGAGAGAGAGAGAGAGAGAGAGAGAGAGAGAGAGAGAGAGAGAGAGAGAGAGAGAGAGCAATTTACATCCTTTTCGTAAGGAATTATAGACTGATGATACATTCCCTTCCATCGGAAAAGGTTGGCAGTAAAAATAAAAATAAGCTTTGAGGCACTTAAAAGATTTGCGTACGTATTTGCATATAAACACGTATATGCATATAGGTAGTTTACTTGTTTGGATATATATATATATATATATATATATATATATATATATATATATATATATATATATATATATATATATATATATATATATATATATATATATAACTACTCTGGATCACATATAAGATTAACATCCATTGTTATCTGCGTCAGAATGCTCCACAACTCTGCTTTGAACGGTTTGATTTTAGCAATAATGAATATTTTTAATATCTATAGAGCGTTATCACAAATGCTGAATTCATAAGTTACGGGCGAATGCGTAGAGTTATACACAGATGACAATATCTAAATCATGATATTATTTAAACATAAACTAGAAAAGCATTCTGAGAGTGCAGACCTCCACCACGGCAGCTTATTTCTGGAAACCAGCTTGCTCTTCCCTGAATCTATCGAGACCGTAGGCGTATTTGAAGTCTGTGTGACAAACATCTGCGAACTTGGGATTAAGGTTACGGTTAATTCTATCGACCTGTTGCTCGACCTTGATCTTGACCTTTGACCTATGAATTTCTAAAATGAATCACTCCACGTCTCAACATAACTATCAATCCCTGAAAGTTGCACTACTCTATTAGCAAAATTGACGTCAGGAAGTTGTTCACAAACAAACAAACAGACAAACAGGGGTGAAAACAATCTACTCCCAACTTCGTTTGCGGAGGTAATAATATCTTGATTACCCAGGTATGATACGTCACAAAATGATACATTTACGTCTGGTCCAATTATCAAGATCATTTAATATTCATCTTTGGAGAATATTTTACAAAAAAAAAAAAAACTAACAGAAATCAGTTGACCACGATGAAGCATCTCGGGAAAATCTGTGTTCCGTCATCAGCGATGATGAATTATCCGGAAAATTATCCCTTTTCATTTTCTATGTTTTTCAACAAAGGAAATTCGGTGTCCAAATATCTTCAACATCTGGAGAATTTCTCGGCGAGTAAGTGTTTCTTAATTGTTCTTCCCAATTCTCTCTCTCTCTCTCTCTCTCTCTCTCTCTCTCTCTCTCTCTCTCTCTCTCTCTCTCTCTCTCTCTCTCATAATTATCATTTTAAAGTATTTGCGATCAGAATGTTTTAATATTTACCCGATAAATTTGGGACAATTTTGAAATAAGGCACGAGTTCAGATTGTTTTAGATTGAATTCACTGATGTATTTAACTTGGATAGCCATAAAATTTATGGTAAAAAAAAATTAGAATTTGCAGTCCAAGTCTCGGTAGATTTTTAAGAGACTGAAAAACCAAACCAAAGCCGGTTCCTTTCTTGCGATTTATAGAGCCTAGTGATTGAACCTTTTTTGTTTTTAACATCTGCTTGCGTCATGAATGTAAATCTAGCAAATACGATGACACTGCATGCAGATGATGCTACTCTTAATGGAGTGAATCATTCCCTTTAAATGCAAGTTTTATACAGAGAAGTGGAGCAGTTCTACCAGTGGTGTCGATAGTAGGATATTCGGTTCACAAACAAAACAAATGTATCTTTAAGCAGCTGAACTCGTACCATGTTCCTATATGATTTACTTTGCATTGACACTTTAACTGAAGGTTCCTTCTGAATACGTGATTTTACATTCAACTCCTATTATAAATAATCTTTTTCATAGAACTTTATATAAATCTTTTCCAAAGACAGCATAAAAAAATCATATGCTTGGCGTTTAAATACTTACAAAAGATTTGAAGTGATTTCTTTGGAAATTAATGGGTCAAAAGGAAGAATAGAAAGATAACAAAAAATATTAAGACGGCAATAAGAGATACATGCCTTTTATCGTAACACGTCAAATGTGTAATATAACTGCAGCACAAACATACGCACCCAAAGTAATACATATTAATATTCTATTATCACTCCAAAGCAGAAAACCCGAGACAAATAACATTTCCATGTTCCCTGCCCGAGAGGTAATGGGTTATAAACATGAGAGCGAAGCCGTTGAGTCAGAGCTATAGCAAATGTAAATGGATATCCCCACTTATAATTAAATGAAATCTTTATCATATAAATTTCATGGCAATGTTTACTCTACCTTTATTAAAATCTTACTCTTGATTTTATAAATCCTATTGGAAAAGGATTGTGACAACACTCGTGCCTAATTGTATGGCTAAATTAATTATTTCATAAAAGTTTACCCTCGGTGGTGAAATCTCTCTCTCTCTCTCTCTCTCTCTCTCTCTCTCTCTCTCTTTCTCTCTCTCTCTCTCTCGCTCTCTCTCTCTCTCTCTCATATATATATATATATATATATATATATATATATATATATATATATATATATATATATATATATATATATATATATATATATATATATATATATATATATATATATATATATATATATGTATATATATATATATATATATATATATATATATATATATATATATATATATATATATATATATATATATATATATATATATATATATATATATATATATATATATATATATATATATATATATATATATATATTATATATATTATATATGTATATATATAGATATATATATATATATATATATATATATATATATATATATATATATATAACGGATTTTGAGCGAAGCGAAAAATCTATTTTTGGGTGAGATGGCCATGTCGTCCTGATGGAAGTTCCTATAGGGTAGCTTCCTAGGGTATATTACAACTACGGCGATATTCCCAGAGAATTTACCTTAAGGTACCAGAATTCTAACTCCTGGAGCGAGTATCCCTCGTGAAAGGGATATCGCGACATATCAGAGGACGTATTCTAGACATGTCACATGGCAATCTACATCCTGGACAGAGATTTCGTCTCGTAGGAGGTGATTGACGAGATACGAATTCGGGAAAGAAAAAGGGGAGCCGCTCCCAAGGCTTCCCTATCCCCCGATTCGTATGCGTGCCTGGCGCTAATCCTGGCGCCATCTGTATTCCTTGTAGCGTACACGAGGTGCTACAGATACTGTATGTAGGGAGGGGTCCTACAGCCCTTTCTTAGAAAGGCAAGGGCGGGTCCATCAGGACGACATGGCCATCTCACCCAAAAATAGATTTTTCGCTTCGCTCAAAATCCGTTTTTTGGGCTCAAGCCATGTCGTCCTGATGGAAGTGTACCAGAGCATTACTGTATCTGTGGATTCTCAGAACGTGCCGTACTCCCCGGAGGTAATTTTTTCCCGGTCGACTAGACCTAGAGACCTAAGATGTTACCGTTATACATCTTTTCAACTAACTATAAACTATGTTAGAGCTTCCTGCCCCCTACAGGGAAGAGTCCTACTAGACTCTGGAAAAGTCTTGAAGAGTACATATATCTATGTATGAATACCAGGCAAGCTAATATAGTGGTCTCGCCCTATATTAAGTAAAGCATAGTTTGTAAAGAACCACTGCGTCAATATGAAATATCGACCAGTTCTCCGCACAATACTTGTATTGGACAAAGGTTTTATATCCGCATAGGAGGAAAACCAATGCAACATAGCTTGCATAAAGAAACAATTCTATTAGAGTTATCCCAGATAAGGTACATAGAATGAATGCTCAATTATACCAATAAATTGACACAGGTGAAGGAGACGCAAGGTTCTCAAGAACCAGATTATTGACAGGCAATAAATAGACAGGTTAACCACAATTATATATATATATATATACATAAGAAGAGGATAACCCAAAACTTTAAGCATAAGTATGATAGTAAACAGAGCTTGTTTGTCTGAAAGAAAAAACATTAGATGCCACTTTTAAGATACCGAGGTATCAAAGTCATAAAAGCCTGTATTACAAATCAATGACATTAGCGTTAGAAACGCTCGGCACACATGTCTGCACTTATGCTAGGTTCACCTTCGGAAATGGAACAGTCTGGATGGGCAACACAGTGCCCTCACTTAGTTTGTAGTACAGTATGTAACTACACACTCACCCTGGAATTAATCGTCCCAATTAAGACCACTGTTCCTCGCAGAGTTAAACAGTAGGGTTAACACCGCGACCCACTGCTACCACAGATCTCTTTTAGTTCCTCTACTTGCTTCGCATAGTGGCGAAAGAACACTCTGGAAGACTTCCAGCCAGTGTATGAACGGAGATGTTCAAAATCCATACAATTAAAGAAATTTAAGAATGAGGCAACTTTCCTCGGATCGTGACCTGCGGGTGTACTGTCAGGATCCGCTCTGCGAATAAAATATGTGATTTTCGCTCTTAGTTGATTCAGAGATAAATTTGAGCCTGATGTTTCTCCCCTGAATAGTTGACCACCCTTGAAGTCTGAAGTTCTATGAAGATAGACCTTTAGGCATTCTACTGGACATAGAGATGCATCTTCTTTCAGAGGGCAGATTCTCCAGGGACCCCACCTGTTGGTGGGTAACTCATTCTTGGCAAGAAACGTAGGATCCGGAAACAGGTTCAGTTCTCCCCCATCCAGGAACTGAACACGACCTGCCTCTCTCGAGAGGCTACAATCTCACTAACCCTGGCCCCGGACGCGAGTGCAAAAATAGGAAAATAACTTTTTGTGTCAAATCCTTTAACGCACACTCTTCATTGCTCAACAGAGAAGCGAAAGGAAGAACTTGTCTAAAGACCATGAAATGGGCTTTGGAGGTGCTGAAGGTCTGAGCCTAGCACAGGCTTTCGGGACTTTATTAAAGATCTCGATACCTAGGTCGACCTGGAAGGCATATAGAATGGGTCTTGTCAAAGCAGACTTACACGCTGAAATCGTGTTCGCTGCCAACCCTTGACCATGGAGGTGGAGAAGAAAGATAAGCAGAAGTCTGTCAAGATCTCCTGCGGATTCTTCGCCTTGACAAAAGGCCACCCATTTTCTCCAAGATGACTCATATTGCCTTCTAGTAGATTTGCACTTATATTCCTCAAGGAAGTCTATACTGGCTTTCGAAATCCCGAAACGCTTTCTCACCGCTAGGGAGAGAAAATCATGAGCTGCAGGGTCCGGGTTTTCTGTAATGAAGCGCAGACAGTTGACTTCTGGACTCGCTGGGTCAGAACTGGATCTGGTAGTGGTACAAACTTCAGATACAGTTCCAATGCCAGGAGGAACCACACGCTGTTTGGCCACTTGTGGGCCACTATTGCCGCTACCCTTTGAAGGATCTCAGTTTGTTGAGGACCCTCAACAGAAGGTTGTGAGGAGGGAACAGATAAATCTTGGACCATCTGTTCCAGTCGAGGGACATCGCGTCCACTGCTTCCGCTAAGGGGTCCTCGTACGGGGCACGTACAGGGGCAACTTCTTGTTATCTTTCGTCGCAAAGAGGTCTATCTGCAGTTCTGGGACTGATTCAGAATGAAGGAGAATGATCCTGCGTCTAAGGACCATTCCGACTCTATCGGTGTGAACCTGGATAGAGCGTCCGCTGTCACATTGCGGACTCCTTGAAGGTGAACTGCCGACAGGTACCACTTCTTCTTTTCCGCCAATCGGAAGACGGCCAACATCACCTGGTTGAGAGGTGGTGACCTCGATCCTTGTCGATTCAAGTATCTCACAACTACCTCGCTGTCTATCACCACCTTATGTGGATCGAGTGATGCGGGGAGACTTTCTTTAAAGTAAGGAGCACTGCCCTAGCTTCTAGAAAGTTTTATGTGAAAGGTCTTGAATAGCCTGGACCAAGTCCCCTGGACTTTTTTCCGATGAGAGTGACCTCCCCATCCCTCCTTCGAGGCGTCTGAGTGAATCGTCACCGACGGGGGAGGTGGCTGAAGAAGAACCGACTTCTTTAGATGTCTGGCTTGGGACCAAGGCCTGAGAAGAGTACTTATCCGAAGCGGCTGGTCTTCTCAGATCTCTTCACGCGTTTGATGCATAACTTCTCCAAACTCCGATTGCATCCTTTAGCTGTGCTCTTAGCACTGGGTCTGTCACCGAAGCAAACTGGAGAGAGCGCAGTACTCTCTCCTGCTCGTGTCTTGATATCCTTTCGGAATCTTGAAGTCTCTTGACAGAACCCACTATCTCCTTCCTTTTCTTCGCCGGGGTGGAGAAACGGTGTGACAAAAGGTCCCAGTGGATTCCCAGCCACTGGAACTTTTGAGATGGAGAAAGTCGAGACTTTTTCTGTTGATCTTGAAGCCTAGGTACTCTAGGAACTGGATCACTTGACTGGAAGCTTGCAAGCATTCTGTCTCGGATGCTGCCCACACCAACCAGTCGTCCAGGTAGGCTACTACCTGAATTCCCTTTAGGCGTAATTGTTTGAGAGCTACGCTCGCAAGCTTCGTAAAAATCCTTGGGGCTATGTTTAGCCCGAATGGCATGGCTCCGAAGGCGTATAGTCTTCGTTGTAGCCTGAACCCTAGGTAGGGGGAGAGTCGATGGCTAATTGGAATGTGCCAATAGGCGTCTGACAAGTCTATAGAGACGGAATATGCCCTCTTGGGCAGTAAGGTCCTTATATGTTGCAGTGTTAGCATTTTGAATTTGCAATTCACTATGAACTTGTTGAGTGGCGACAAGTCCAGAATGACTCTGAGCTTTTCCGAGTCTTTCTTGGGAACACAAAAAAGCCTCCCTTTGAAATTGATGGGCTACACCCTTCGGATCACCTTTTTTCTCCAACAGTTCTTGAACGTACTCCTCCATAACGGGGGTGGAGTGTTGGAAAAACCGAAGGCACGGGGGTGGAGTGCTGTACCAGCTCCCGCCCAGTCCATTCTTGAGTAGGCTGTGGGCCCAGGGATCGAAGGTCCACCGATCCCGAAATTTCAGAAGTCTCCCTCCTACCGGTATCACCTCACTTGGACTGCCGTCCTGAGGTCTTGCCTTCCTGACCACGACCACCCCTGAATCCCCTTCCCCTTGAGGGGCATCTAGACGAGCCTCTGGCTGCTCCTCTAGGCTTTGCTCGAAAGGAAGTAGACTGCCCTTCGAACGCTGGGGTGAATGCCGTGGACTGTGTCGACACGGCTTGGGGTACCCACTGAAAGGTGGCCGGGGTTTGTGCCACGATCTGGGGCACTAGGGGCAATGGCAATTGCAGTTGCTGTTGCTGTCTAAGAGGCTTGGCTGGCCGAGACGGTAGCCTAGTCCTCATAGTCTTCCTCTTTGGTTGAGGACCCTCATCCAGGGAAGACTTTCTTTTGATAGCCAGGCCCCACTTCTGGAGAAGGTTTCTATTCTCCAAGGCGGCCTTATCAACAACTTCTTTGACCAAGTCGGTAGGGAAAAGGTCTTTTCCCCAAATGTTGGAGGAGATTAGTTTCTTTGGCTCGTGCCTCACCGTAGCCGAGGTAAACACAAACTCCCTACAAGCTCTCCTTGCCTTGACGAAGCCATAAAGGTCCTTCGTCACTGTGGCCAGATGAGGCTTGGCCACTACCATGAACATTTCATGGACCTTGGGGTCACTTGCCATCGTCTCGAGAGTAATCTGAAGAGATATTGAGGCAGTCAGTCTTTCTTTTGTATCGAACTCACTTCGCAAAAGAAAGTCAGACAGCTTAGGGAGGTCCTTGCCGAACTGACGTCCGGCAATATCAGCCTCCAACTTTCCCACTGAGAACGTAAGATGGACGTCCTTCCAGTCTTTGTGGTCCATGGGCAGGGCCAGCAACAAGGGTTTACACTCCTCTAGGGAGGGGCAAGACTTGCCGGCCTCGATTGCTTTTAGTACAGCCAGAAACCCTTTCTGTAAAAAGGGGAAGGCTCTAGTAGGCGAGGACACAAAGGAAGGGAGCTTCCTATTCAATGCGGCTACCTTTGAGTTAGAGAAGCCCCTCTCTTTCATCGAGGATGAAAGTAGAGCTTGAGCCTTAGCATGGTCCATCACTATGACCTCCTTTGGCTCTGTCTCCTCCTTTGAAGCTGGTTCCTTCCTCAGCCGGACATAACAGTCCAGATATGATGCCTTGCTGGGCCAGAATTCCACCTCCTCCAGGGGAACTGAGCCCAGCTTATCCGAGATGACGATCTTTCCAGTCGTCATCGGCATGTGCTCAGCATACCTCCATGGGTTAGCATCTGAGCACAAGGGAAGGTCTTTCACATTGAGCTTTTTCTGGGGCCCATGTGATTCTGCAAGGCACTGCATTCACAGTTCCATTGCAGCCGCCTTCTCCTGATTCTCCTTCTGCATTTGTTGGATCATTCCAACAATAGAAGAGAGGGCCTGTCCCAGCTCTACTGGGAGACCGGCCGATGTAGAGGGGCTTGAACTTCATACTGGCCTTCTGCCAGGAGGTCTTCCTCCTGACACCCGTCCACATCAGACATCCTGTCATCTAGCTGGATGTCTTGCATCGCGACCGCGACTTCAGCATCCACCTGGATCTGAACTTAGGGGATCTCCTCTTGAGGCTGGGGAATCACTGCATAAGCTGATGCCTTAGGGAAAGGATACGCCCTCATCTTCTCACTTGGAAGATAAGGGCCAGAAGTGTTCTTTTGGAAGCCCCTTACCCAGGTACGAAGCTTCTTCCTAGCTATTTAAATGTCTCAGTAATCAGGTTAGTGCACACAGTACATACCTGAGGGTCCCAATACCGGAGATCATCCTTGGAGACAGCGTATGCTGCGTGACTCCTACAAAACTCATGTCCGCAGAGGTTCTTGCTGCTGACATTGCAGAAAGCACTTCCCCACTTCGGAGTGTCCTTCTGTAAAGAGAAGAAATTTCCATGAGTATCAAGTGAACTATGTATCACTGGATATGCATAGTATAGCATAACAATTCAGAAAGGAAAGACACACACTTGTGTTTCCCTCACAACCCATTGTTGCAGCCTTCCAGATAATAAAATCAAAATGGTTTATCTCTTCTAGAGTAACCAATGCAAGGTTTCCAGAGGAAACAGGTGGAGCTCACACCTAAGCAATGATTTTAAAATCCTGGATAATAGACAGGGAAGAACTCAGCTTCCTATCTGAGGGCAACAGCAAAGGGATGTGCAAGAAAACACAATAGTGTTAGAAGATACAGTGCTGTACCAAAACCTTTACTATAGTTTTCTTCTTACTGTATATGCTATACAGAAGAATACTAGTACAGTATAGGGGGATGTGTGCCGGCCTGCCTTTGCCGGCCGGCCTGCCTTTGCCGGCCGGCACACACCACAACTAGCTTTAAAGTATAC
>NC_090738.1:105328123-105335623 GCF_036898095.1 Palaemon carinicauda
GTCAAAGGGCCCCATAACTCTCTAGCGGTAGTATCTCAACGGGTGGCTGGTTATGGTTCTAATTTAAAAAATCTCTTTCGATTCATCTTTTGAATTAACCTTTTTGAATGCCATGTTATAGAAAATACGACAGTAATAGATTTCAGACAGAAAAGTAAAGGGAAAACAATATAAGAAAGCTAAGGTTCCATACAAATGCTTTGTCAGAATCTGGAGGAGAATTGATTGAATATTCAAAATAAAGGATATTTTATTTATCAGAAATCATCCTAATATTCGATTAATATTAATTAACATAACGGTGCTTACATATGAACCTAATAGTAAACGTCGAAGGACAAAATGTCGAATACGCATGTTGAGCAACCGTTACTGTGTCGAAAAGGCTATGTCCCAGGTGGGTGAAGTGGCGAATAGACATTGTGTCGACTAGAGCAGAGGTTAATTAGATAATTGAAGTAACGCCAAAATACTCACCCACACGGCTAAACCAGTAAAAAAAAGAATCGCTTCCCAAAACAGAAGAACAACGAAATAAGTTAAATTACAAGCTACAGAGCTAAGTGATTGATTAGATATTTAATATTTTTCTAAAGTAACCCGTTAACTTTCATCAAAATAAACATGTTTTGTCACACTCACAGTGTCCTTTTTATTAGTTGTCTTATTAACACTGTGTACTTTTTTTTTGTTCAGTACTTCGACAAGTTATATTTCGATAGTTTGTCTGTCGACACTTTGTTCAACTACCGTAAAATACAGTTTTCATGCGTATGCTAGATTTCAAATGTTCTACTGGACTTGTTTAGTCTAACTTTCCACGTAATTTATTACAACAATTAAATCTTCAGATGTAGAATAGGTCTCATTGAATATCTAGTTATGCTTTTAAACAGTGTTTAGCTCTAAACAGTCTTGCTATCGGATGCTCTTTGCAACATTATATCAGATTCTTATCATTCTATAAAAAGTTATGAATTATACCCTCCTTCTGTTTCATTCCTGCTCCATTGTAACGGTTCGTAAGTGAATTAAACATAATATTAGACTTATTTTGCCCTTGCGGTATTGTAATATATATATCTGAAAAGGGATCCGAGCATTTTTGGATTTAACTAGAAAATATTGTCATGACAATTTCCTTCACTTTTAAGCAATTTTGCTTTTTAATCGTATAGTTCATGAAATTTAACAAAGCTTAGTCGGAAGAATAAAATTCCATTGGATGCCGTAGAGATTTGGTAACTTATAGTAAATCAAGAGACACAATTCATAGACCCCAAATTCATATTAAAATTCACAGGATTTATTGACATAAAAATGACATCAAATGGGGTGCATTAGCATGCTAATGAACCCGCCAACGAATATAGTGAAAATATAAATACATAATATCATCAAACATTATTATACAAACAAATCAAGCAATGCCTACGGTTTTTGTTCCAGTAAAAGTTAGGAAACTTTTTGACAATTTTGGTACAAATATCATTATTTAGAAAATAACATACCTGATCTCTTACATCGTTAAAACTGTCATTTCTGAATTCTGATAAGTTACTACATTCCAATATATAATGATGTAGTGTATGCTTACGTGATTCACCACATAACCTACAGGAAGCACATTCACATACATAGTACCCTAATTCAAGCCTCGCTTATAGCCCAATAGTCTTCATTAGCGAAAATACCTTGAGCTAGGGTCGGACGGGGGTGGGGGAGGGGAGGGGCAGGGGTGGAGCATAGGGTTGTATTTCTGAGTTCTGAGGTACTGAAAGTAATTTTGGCCATATCTTCTCGATTTCTAACTTCATTGATGATATAAGTTGAATATGAGCTACTTTTAACCCTTTAGATACAATCACGAACAGTTATAGTTATGATAGTGTGTTACACACACGCACAAACAACTAAACAGTACATACTAAATTCATAACCTAATGTATGTACATACATTCGTATATATATATATATATATATATATATATATATATATATATATATATATATATATATATATATATATATATATACATATATATATATATATATATATATATATATATTTATATATATATATATATACATATATATATATATATATATATGTTTATATATATATATATATATATATATATATAATATATATATACATATGTATATACTGTATATGTAAACATATATTCATTTTATATGCATACATACAAACACACACATACACAAACACACACACACACACATATATATATATATATATATATATATATATATATTATACATATATGTATATATATATATATATATATGTATATATATATATATATATATATATATATATATATATATATATAGATATAGATATGCCTATATATATATCTATATGTATATATGTACATATATATATATATATATATATATATATATATATATATATCTGCGTGTATGTGTGTGTCCGTGTACGTGTGTAAGTGTGCCTCTGTGATTGGACAATGTTTTTCAAAACCATATAGTTTTCTCAACTCTAATTCATGTATTCTCAAAGACTACCTCACTCTCATTTCGCATACATCCTCTTAGAATATTTTCTCTCGCCCTTGTCATGGCAACCTTACTCTGGTTCAAGGGGGTAACAGAAATATTAAGCCAAGAAAAAAACCTGATTCCTCTTTATGTCATGATGTTAACCATTATCTAAAATGGATATCAAAAATTTTTTTCCTTGGAAAAAAATAGAGAAATATAAATGCGTGGCTGGGACGGTCTTGGTATTTTGATCTAGCTAAACATATACTAGCATGGGCTTTTGCTAGCGAAAGTGTAATTCCCTCCGTTAAAAGGATTTGATTTGTAATTGAAAAAAAAAAATCTTTCTTATTATTATTGGCGGTAAATTAGGGACAGTAGGTTACACCAATCCAAGAAATAAGAGAACAGCAAAGGAAAGGGAAAATATTTATCATAATTGGATCAGCGAGTGGATAACATAAATCTACAGAGTACCATTTTTATTTCGCTCATGAATGGCAGAAGAAAGTGCCATTAATATTGTCCTAGCACACATATGATCAGCGCCCAAGACCCCTTTCCACCCAAGCTATGACCAGGAAGTGCCATGTAATGACTGCTGGTGCCTCAGCAAGTAGATCTATAGGCTTCCCAAAAACGGCCCCATCCTTGGCTTACCAGGATGGTGAGGTTGAAGACTCTACAAGAATCTATTGAACATGAGCGGGACTCGAACCCCAGCCTGGCAGATCGTCAGGCAGGGACATTTCCAATAGGCTACCACAACGATAGTATTCATTAAGCTGATGCAATAGATACCTATAGTTAATTTTTTTAGCGAGGCAGATTTACACCGACTCGCAGGGGTCCCCTTTTAGCTCGGAAAAGTTTCCTGATCGCTGATTGGTTGGACAAGATAATTCTAACCAATCAGATAGCTGGAAACTTTTCCGAGCTAAAAGTGCAAATGTGCCACATGAAAAAAAAAAAAAAAAATTATGTATAGTTTCAGTTCTTAGTTAAAGGTGGCCGAGGAGTGAATGGAAATAAATGGAAAAACTTTCTAAATTTTTGCGCTGAATTTATCCACTAAACGACATTGTGTGATTGAGCAGTTGTTTAACATTAAGACATTAAAGACTTCAGTTTCCCCATAACAACGAGCCTTAGTAAAATGACCGTAATTCAAATATGGGATTAGGACATCTGTTCTCGACCAGTGGAACAATAATCCTTAATTACACTTAATTATGTAGCCAAGGGTTTAATTAAACTAAGTAACCAAGGATGGAATCGCAGTAATTGCACCAACATAATCGCATCAATGCATCGTAGCGAGAAGATTGCCGTGTTTGATCTACATGTTTGGCTAAAGACGTGTTTGCTGATAAAGCGACTTGTTTGCTAGAGGCATGTTGATAAAACCTATTTTTGATAACTTTGAAAATAGTTTCAACAATACTTTTTATAAACTTCTACTATGAATTTTAATGAAAATTCAATATTGCACGTTTGTGTTTTGTTATCAATAGAGGAAAACTAATTTTAAATTTATATTCTGATTTCTTTAATGATTTCTAAATATGTTGTTTTCTAAGAGTAGGAGTATGATACTTAATCTCTTCTTATATTCTACTTTATATCTGAAGTTCTCAGTCAGAATACTGAAAGAAACACAATAGATAACTTATTGTTAGAATTATATAATTATGACCCATTACGTGTATTCAAAATAAGAAGAATAGGAAGAAGAAGAAGACGAAGAACAACAACAACAACAACATTTGATATCCTATTTTATAATGATAAAATTATGAACGATTACATATTTGCAATAGAAGAAGGAAAACAAAAACACCTATAACAACTGAAACAACAAAAATAGCAACAAGAATTAGAAGAAGTAAAAGAAAAAGAACATGTCAGTCTTTGACTATGGAACGTTAAAGTATTTTTCCACTCATGCTGTAGGAAGAAGAAGAAGAAGAAGAAGAAGAAGAAGAAGTCAATGACCAGCCAAATCACCTCCGGCGTCCATAATGAAGTTGAGGCCCGAGGCTTCCATTCATTTCCGAATCAATATCCGTTTTTCTTCCGCAGAAACGAGTATTGTCTTGTCAATAACCGAGAGATTGCAGAGGTCACACGACAGAATAAAAAAGGTTTTGGGTGTTTTCACTTTTATGTTTTCCATTTATTCTTTTTTTACATTTCTCTTTTACCGTCCTCCAGCAGGAAAGAATGAAATTGAAGTGGATATTGTATCCAGAAATAAGTCAGGGTATATCAAACGTTGTAAGATTTTCCTTGATTTTAAATTATAAGAAAATAGTTGATTTAACAAGATACTGGTGAATGGATTTGTATTGAATGTCTAATTATAAAACATCTGGCGCTATGCTAACTTAAAGAAAGAGAAGAGATCCACACTCGAAATGCAGAATAGGACCGACTTTCGAGTTAGTACCTTGATACAAACTTACAATAATGTTTGATCATATATTAACAAATATGTATAGAAAATTACATAATCAAATTATTAGCAAAATACGGTCATCATTCTTTCCAAGTCTTATGGTCTAATGATTTCGTACCAAGATCGTTTCAAATTATGTCTAATTTCTTACGATGAGTTCTCAATACTCAATTTCTTTTAGTGAGGCGCATTTGCACCGACTGGCAGAGATGCCCTTTTAGCTCGGAAAAGTTTCCTGATCGCTGATTGGTTAGAATTATCTTGTCCAATCAATCAGCGATCAGGAAAGGGCACCCCTGCGAGTCGGTGCAAATCTGCCTCGCTAGTAAAAATTGACTATAGTCTTGGGTACTGCCATAGTCTATGTACCATGGTCTTCCCTTGTCTTGAGGTAGAGTTCTCTTGCCTGAGGGTACACTCCGGCACACTATTCTGTCTTATTCCTCTTCCTTTTCTTTTTTGAAGTTTTTTATAATTAATATGTGAAAAATTATTCAAATGTTCCTGTTCTTGAAGTATTTTGTTTATTACTTCTCCTGTAGTGTACTTATTTCCTTATTTCCTTTCCTTACCGAGCTAATTTTCCATTTTGGAGCCCTTGAGCTTATGGCATCCTGCTTTTCCAACTAGAGTTGTAGTGAAGATAGTAATAATAATAATCTGATAAGCACCACAGACTATCGTCCTACAAGACTTTGTTTTCGTCTTTACAAATTCTTATGTGTCTGTTTGTCTCCGACCCTTTTGTTCTGTTCTGTTGGAGCATTACTGTCAGATGTTATTATGTATAGTATCCCTTAGCTTTTTATGCTAATAATTCTATCGATTCTGTCCTCCCCGTCGGTTACTTTCTTATCTTATAACTATGGTACCAGTCTTTTTCTCTATCATCCAAGAGAATCAGGGCCTATACACAGTACCCTTGAGAGGAGCTTGACGTTTTGTCTTAATTGGTCCAAAAGCCAATCTTGATTCAAGAAGTCATTAGTCAACTGTTGACGGTCAATAAGCTTCTGGAGAATAGATAAAGGAACAAGAGAGAGAGAGAGAGAGAGAGAGAGAGAGAGAAAGAGAGGGAGTTATATGTAAGATTACCTGGCATTAGAGACGTGTTTACCATTCAAATGTAAAGTTTCATATTATAAAAATGAGAAGGTAACCCTCTCTCTCTCTCTCTCTCTCTCTCTCTCTCTCTCTCTCTCTCTCTAACTGTTGAAATGTAGATGAACTCTATGAGAAGCATAACACCCAAAGCACTGGTCATTTCGTGTAGTTATATTCAAGAAGTTGCAAAATGCAAAGAGCTTTTGGAAGATTGCACAGACAGGGGACGAATGTTGGATTTTGAAGGGTTTCTTCAATTTATAACTACTTATGAGAAATATAACTAAAAAGGCTGCAATTAATGGTAATGATAATTATAGTAATAACAATAATGATGATAAGAAATAGGATTTCCTGGAAAGTTTCGTTTAAATTGAATGATCAAACACGGAAAGAATAAATATAGAAATAGTTATTGTTTAAATAAAGCAATAATAGATTTAGGATAATTTTGTTACAGTAGACTTCATTTAACTTTAAACATATCCATTAATAACAAATATTAATTGGATACTGTCATAGGAAATGGTTAATATTATTGAAGGTAATCTTCATAAATGCAATCATTACTAAAGCCTTAGAACATAACCTAGTTACAATTCAAAAAAACATGGAAAATAATAATGATGGGAATAACAGCAGGAGACAAAAAACAACCAATATGGATACGAGAGCAAACGGAAGTAGAGAAATTTCTTACTACATGTAAGGAAAAAAATGGACATGAACTGGACATATAATGAGAATGGCAGATAATATATGGACAATATGAATACAAAATGGGTCCCTAGTGATTGAAAACGAATCATGGGAAGGAAGAAAAGACGATGGATTGACGAGCTTAAAAATTTCCAATTGTAAAACTACATAGAAAAACCATAAACAGACTCATGTGGAGGACAAGTCTGAGGCCTTTGTCCTACAGTGGACTACCAACGGCTGATTATCCTGATAGTGATGAAGAATCCATGTAAGTTCTCAAATCTATACTGTTAACTCCGCAACATTCTAGCCTTGTTGAAAGGCTTTAAAGGCCGCTAATGAATGGAAGAGAAAAGGGACAGTGACATTGCCCTATTAAGCAGGACAATACCCTAAAGACTGGCCATATATAGAGTTCCCTTGCTTGAGAGTGATCTCGGGCACGCTGTTCTGTCTAGTTTCTCCTCTTGTTGTTTTGTTAAAGATTTTGTAGTTTATGTAGGAATTATTTATTTCAATGTTCTTAATGTTCCTAAAATATTTAATTTTGAGTGTTAATTACTTCTCTTATTTACTTGTTTCCTTTCCTCACTAGGCTATTTTCCCTGTTGGAGCCTCTGGGATTACAGCATCCTGCTTTTCCAACTAGGGTTGTAGCTTAGCAAATAATAATAATAATAATAATAATAATAATAAAAATAATAATAATA
>NC_090738.1:105348123-105350623 GCF_036898095.1 Palaemon carinicauda
GTCTTAGGAAACAGAATCTAAATGCATTTTTATGGTTTTTTTATCTAACTTTTTAATCTTCGTTATATCTAAATTTTTAAATATACTTCTGTAATCAGCTTAAACTAAGAAAGAAGATATATTTGTAGATTTTATTCTGGATAGCTCCATATAGCAAAGACGTTGAAATACTTCCGCTAGAGAGTTATGGGGATCGTTTGACTGACCAGACAGTACTACATTGGATTCTTCTTTCTGGTAACGGTTCACTTTCCCTTTGCTTACACATACACCGGATAGTCTGGCTTATTCTTTACAGATTTTCCTCTGTCCTCATACACTTAACAACACTGAGATTACCAAACAATTCTTTTTTTTCAAGGGTCAACTACTGTACAGTAATTGTTCAGTGGCTACTCTCCTCTTGGTAAGGGTAGAAGAGACTCTTTAGCTATGTTAAGCAGCTCTTCTAGGAGAAGGGCACTCCAAAATCTAACCATTGTTCTCTAGTCTTTGGTAGTGCCATAGCCTCTGTACCATGGTCTTCCACTGTCTTGGGATAGTGTTCTCTTGCTCGAGGGTACACCCGGGCACACTATTCTAGTTTTCTGCTTTTTGTTTCGTTAAAGTTTCTAGTTTGTATAGGAAATATTTTTTTAATGTTGTTACTCTTCTTAAAAGATTTTATTTATCCGTGTTTCCTTTCCTCACTGGGCTATTTTCCCTGTTGGGGCCCTTGGGCTTATAGCATACTGCTTTTCCATATAGGGTTGTAGCTTAGCAAGTAATAATAATAATAATAATAATAATAATAATAATAATAATAATAATAATAATAATAATAATAATAATATTCACTCTTTACGTATAAATAAGTCCAAACTATTGCTCAGAATGACATCAACCTTTGACCTTTACACCTGTGATGTTACTCTCTAGTGAAAAAGAAAATGACGAATGATTGCGCCCCAGTTTCTTACCTCGTGGCAAGAATTAATATCTCTTCAGATGATCTCATGTCACTCTGCATTCTTCAATTCACAAATGATGCAAAGCTGGGGTACAAACCAACTTTATTTTTCCCCCTGAATCAATAATATCTTCGGTGAATCATAATCCTAGGCAGCGACTTCAAGCCGAACTTCAAGCCGATGTATTTATCCAAGATATCATAATCATTTATCTTCCTAAATTAGGGATTGTGCTGGGGGGGGGGGAACAGTTGTTTTTGTATATGGCTTCAATGCTCCATCTGTTAAGTTATCTGCAGCCATTACCTAACGTCCGTGATCCTATTTTTGTGGATATATATATATATATATATATATATATATATATATATATATATATATATATTCATTTATATATATAATCATACATATATAGATATATATGTATATACATATATATATATATATATATATATATATATATATATATATATATATATATATATATATATATATATATATATATATATATATATTCATTTATATATATAAACATACATATATAGATATATATGTATATACATATATATATATATATATATATATATATATATATATATACATATATTTATATATATATATATATATATATATATATATACATATATTTATATATGAATATATATATATATATA
This sequence comes from Palaemon carinicauda, assembly GCF_036898095.1. Classification (NCBI taxonomy): domain Eukaryota; kingdom Metazoa; phylum Arthropoda; class Malacostraca; order Decapoda; family Palaemonidae; genus Palaemon; species Palaemon carinicauda. Next base: position 105,349,748 of record NC_090738.1, read on the forward strand.
TATATATATATATATATATATATATATATACATATATTTATATGTGAATATATATATATATATATATATATATATATATATATATACATATATATATATATATATATATATATATATATATATTTATATATATATAGTGTGAAATGCCTATGTTTTTCTTTCATCGTGCTAGGTAAGGGCAACAATGGGTGTGGTTATTACTTTGATGGGTGACCATTAATGTATACAGGATGGAAATGGCATAGAAGTACCTTTGAGCCTTACCGAAACTCTATGGGCCTTTTATGAGCCGGAGTGAGGCCACTTTATCAAAGTAATTGTTAGCAAAGTTTAGCTACTCCGAGTGCGATCAGTTCTTGGGTGGGTAACCAGCAATGAACAACTGTCTCTGTCAGAAAAGCCCAATTGACCATTACTGAAATATGAGAATTGTCCTAAGAATCTCTTACGATGGGCAGAGGGTCCAACAGACGACCAAAATGTCAGCTAACAGACTAAATGATAATGTTTCTGATTGCATTTTGACAAATGGAATTTAAATGCAATTTAATCCTCTAAAATGGGGAGAGAGATTGTAAGAAAAAATATGTCCATTGACGTCATTTCATCATCAAAAAGGGAATATTCAATCCTGCATAACTGTTTTCTGGAAAGGGTATAGATCGAGATTACAGTCATTTATCAATAGCAATGACACATGAATCTTTTTTTTTTTTGAGGGGGGGGGGGGCATTTTAACTGAAAAGTCGTTGGTTTTTGAGTAATTTGGTGTTTTTTATTTTTTTATATATCATTCCTGAAAATCCTGTCTGGTAATACTCAATTTGTACGATCGAGGTAAATGGGGCGTTAAACATTCACAGGAGATGGGATTAT
>NC_090738.1:105353123-105358123 GCF_036898095.1 Palaemon carinicauda
AAGAATAAGAAATTGGAAAAAAAAAATATTGAAATATAATTAGTTATAAAGTTTTCTATGATAAATCAGTTAAATGAACTCCCCATTAAAACCAAATATCGTAATTTTTACAATAAAAATAATTACAAATATATAACAGGATTTCACCAAAAAATTTACATAGTCAAATGTTATAAATGTGAGCCAATTAAGCTTTCTATATCTGTGCTACTAATTACCTTGTTAATTTAACTTTCAGGAAAAAAAAAGCTTCATTATGTTATCAGAAATAAAGAATATTTACAACAAATAAAAGCACATACAAGCGTATGCATATTACATACATACGAACACTAACTCCAAAAACTTCCAGTGCTCGTTATAATCTACAACTTCGAATTCATTCGTCATCGCTGTGATTTTTTTTTCGGGAAAGTTGGTAAGTGAAACGTTATTATGATTTAGATTACGCAGACATGATGAAAAGGATCAATATATTGGTGCTTCTATGTAGTCATTGGAAACGTTTGGAATGATCCTCGAAATATATTTGTTTATAAACGCTGACATCAGGAAAGGATTACAGGGGTGCCAACATACGGTTGAAACAAATCAACCCTCCCAAAGTTTTTCGTCATTTGTCTGAAAATGTTAAACCATATGTATGCATCGATAGGTTCTGGAGCGATTGTGCATACATACATAATGGAATTTGGTTACGCACACAGATATACACACACACACACACACACACACACATATATATATATATATATATATATATATATGTGTGTGTGTGTGTGTGTATACATATAAAACATATATATATATATATATATATATATATATATATATATATATGTATATATATATATATATATGTATACATATAAAACATATATATATATATATATATATATATATATATATACTATATATATATATATATATATATATATATATTTATATATATATATATATATATATATATATATATATATATATATACATATGTATGTATATATATATATATATATATATATATATATATATATATATATATATATATATATATATATATATGAATAATGATGGGGTTAATACTCAGAGAGAGAAAAAGAGCAACATGGATACGAAAGCAAACTAAAGTAGAGGACATTATAACATATAAGAAAAAATAAATGAACGTAAGCATGACATATAATGAGAATGACAAATAGCAGATGGACATGAAGAATAACAGAATGAGTTCATAGAAATTGCAAAAGAAACAGGAAGAAGAGGAAGGAAGAGAAAACGATGGATTAACGAACTAAGGAAGTTTGCGGGTATAAAGTAGCATAGAAAGACCATAGTGGAAGGATATGTATGAAGCCTTTGTTCCGCAGTGAGCTTGTAGCGACTGATGATGATGATGATGATGGTATATATATATATATATATATATATATATATATATATATATATATATATACATATATATATATATATATATATATATATATATATATATATATATATATATGTATGTATGTATGTATGTACATTTATATATATATATATATATGCATTTATATAAATACATTTTATATTTATATATACATATATATATATATATATATATATATATATATATATATATATATATATATATATATATATATATATAAATTTATATATACACATATATATATATAAATATATATATATATATATATATATATATATATAAATCCTGTATATACATATATATGTATATATATATATATATATATAAATCCTGTATATACATATATATATGTATATATATATATATATATATATATATATATATATATATATATATATATATATATATATAAATCCTGTATATAAGTATATATGTATATATATATATATATATATATATATATGTGTGTGTTTATATATATATATATATATATATATATATATATATATATATATATATATATATATATATATATATGCGTGTGTGTATGTGTTTGTGTTTAACGGTAGGAACTATTAAAATACAAAAAATGTTAATGGCTCTGACGTCATAACTGATGATGGCGAAGCTCGTTTTCCTCTGCTAATACTAATGAACTACGTAAGAGCAATTACTAGAAAAAGCAATTAAATTTGAAGCTGTATCCTTTATGCAGTAAAAAAGGCAAATTTTAGGAATAGAAGTTCTATAATATTTTGATTTAAATACATTTGAATATTCAGACAATCTGTACCATCTTGATATACTGTAAGCTGTAGCGTTTGCTCAGAATTTTCCTTACATAGACATGCACAGTATGGTAGACTCCATTTAAAACATGACTGCATTTTTCTCATCTCTTTATAACTTATTTATGTTTATCCAAAATGTTTCTCATGGAATATATGTAAAATTGTTCTACAAAACAACTAAAAACTTTCGATTAATTGTTTTTTCTAACTACCGAAATTCCCTATTCATTAATACAAGTAGAAAAACCATGAACTTTAAAACTAAGATTGGTCCACAGTTCATAACACAATGGTATCGTAAATACTTATTCCAGTAACTGCTTAAGGCCAATGAATCCTCTTCAGAATGAATTTCCTTCCAGGACACCATTGTAAGAGAGATCGAAAGGAATCCAGCTTCCTTGAATGGAGGAAGTCCAGGCCCAAGTGGGGAAAGTCTGGCATTCATTCCAGTATAACCTGCTTTTCTGGAATGGACTTAATGTTTGAATTATGAATAAGGCAATTGTTGCAGCTATACCATTCTCTTTTTAATGCTGAGATATGAAAAGTTACCTACCTGACTTTATTGTTAAACTCATTCTAGAAACAATTATGGAAAAAGGAAGACTTTAAAGATTATAAACACCAAGGAATAAAACATATTTTGACTTATTTTTTTTTAACATTGACAGCCGATATCGTTCAGGTAATCAAGGCTGTCTTAAGAATAAACGTTTGAAAAGTTTTTGTTAATAAAAGACTTAATAGACGCTTTGACTTGATGAAGTTTTATTCAAACCGAATAGAATCTATGCAAATCTATGTGGCTTTCAAGCATTTTCTCATGCAAATAAGTCATGATTGAAACATTCAACTGTTGAAAAATTTTCCATAGATTTAAAAACAAGGATTAAAATAACCATTCGATTTATCTAAGGGCAATTTTATTTTGCAATATCCGTCCTTGTTTATGCATCGTTTCGCAGATGATCTGATAATACTCGTACCCAGGGGAAATTATTTTCGTACGAAGCACTTAATAGCTCCTCGAGAGGCTGTAAAAAACCTCCATTTTTGCTGGTGACAGAATCTTTTACGATTTTTGTACAATACTTTGACACTGGTGGTTTGATCATCAATTTATAGAAGAGAAAAATTTTTTTCTTTACTCCTCTATTGACATCAGTTTTTTATATGGATAGAAGGAAAATATAACGAATATCTTATTACAACAAACTAGATTAATTATATAACTGAACCTAGATATTCGTTTCCGAAATATCAATAAAGATTACTGAAAAAGTGCCATCAAGATTTAATGGGAAAGATTTAAACTAGAATATATGCATGGAAGGAGTTCAAAAAAGAGAGAGAGAGAGAGAGAGAGAGAGAGAGAGAGAGAGAGAGAGAGAGAGAGAGAGAGAGAGAGAGAGAGAGAGTAATTCTTAATTTACATGTCTCATTAAAACGCAGTCTCTACCGTAAAGTGCCACATTAACATAGTAAAGGCTGTCTGCACAACTATCTATTTCTGGACCCCTTGTGCAATTTACATAGTATCAATTCTATATAATGTATGTAGAGGAGTTGTATGTTGTATTGCAAAGTTGTATTAAATTGCATAATGACATTTAGTTCTACCATTTTCTTGGTTCTCAAAGGCCTGTCTTCTAAAGGCGTATTTCTTCTTCTTGTTCACTGAATTAAGACGGTTTTATAATATTATTTTGAAGTCATTAAATTCTTTTAAGATGTTTCCATGGCTTTTTGTTTCTTTACAAAATATATAATAATTGAAGAATTGAATACTCAAGAAACGTAAAACTAACAATAATTCTCGTAGCTTAATTTTAAGCTAAGAATATTAAGTATATAAGAAAAATTGTCTATAACTAAATCTCAATGTTTTAGGTATGACATTCACAACACACTTTTATAACTCTCGAGTCAATGAACGAGAGCAAAACCAGATCAACAAAAGCGTCAAATACTCCCAAAATAAGTAGATTTTAAAAATTCTAAATCATTGCTATTATGAGTGACTAAGCCTTCAATACTGTTAAAACAAAATTATTTGGAAATCTATCATAGATTTCTTTATCAAAATAGCAGGGTTCGAGGTGATCATAGTCATGAAAGAAAATTTTCTTTTATTAGATTTATTTAGGAAATAATATACATATTCACACTAATTTTTTTACCTTTTTTGAGAAAACATCAAAGAATATGAAATAGTTACAATTAATTATACATAACGCTTTTGCACATAGTAACTCAAACCCAAGATAACTAAAATACAACAGTACGTGATTTACCTTATCTTCTCTGTAGTCATACTATGTTTTATTCCATATAATGAAAGATATTTCCGCTTCAGTTAACATAATAAATTATTCTATTTTTCTGGTTCCCTGACAATTGCTACAGTTCATTTCATCTTCATGTCTGATGTTCTCTTCACATGCCAATCACTAACTACTATTAATGAGACTTTTGCCTGACATTCGTTTAATGTTATTAGCTTTGTCCAGACAGATACGTTACCTATGATTAATTGTGTACTAAAACATTTGACTCTTGATATCGAAATTTTGTGGTTATTGAGAAAAGTATTCGGTGCTGGATATATATATATATATATATATATATATATATATATATATATATATATATGTGTGTGTGTGTGTGTGTTTATGTTTGTGTGTGTATGTGTGTGCGTATAAGCAGAAATATGCACTCACAATATAAATATATATATACACACATTGTATATATGTATATATACTGTATATACAGTA
>NC_090738.1:105368123-105370623 GCF_036898095.1 Palaemon carinicauda
ATATATATATATATGCATATATATACATATATATATATATATATATATATATATGTATGTAAGTATATAGACATGGTGAAACCAATGGCCACCTACATAACGTGTAAATAGATAAATGAATTAACAAACCTCTTCCATGTGGGGTAAATTAACCACCAATTTCAAAAGGGATTCAACATTTATCAGCGCGTACCTGAATAATCAGTCAAACTGAAGCTATTATCCTCATCTATAATAACTTGTTGAGAAACACTTTTTTTTTCTTTATGAATGATCTATTTTAATGTTAGTGATCTTAAAATATCTTACTTTAATTGTTTATAGGTTCTCCTGTAGTTTATTTATTTTCTGGTTCCCTTTCCTCACTGGGCTATTTTTCCTGTTTGAGCCCTTGGGCTTATGGCATCTTGCTTTTCCAACTACGGTTATAGCTTAGTCATATATAATAATAATGATAATAATAATAATAATAATAATACATTCATATATATACCAAGGCTCTTCCCCCAATTTTGGGTGGTAGCCGACATCAACAAATGAAACAAAACAAAAAGGGGACATCTACTCTCTACGTTCCTCCCAGCCTGACAAGGGACTCAAACGAGTTCAGCTGGTACTGCTAGGGTGCCACAGCCCACCCTCCCACGTAATCCACCACAAATGAAGCTTCATAATGCTGAATCCCCTACTGCTGCTACCTCCGCGGTCATCTAAGGCACCTGAGGAAGCAGCAGGCCTACCGGAACTTGCGTCACAATCGTTCACCATTCATTCCTATTTCTAGCACGCTCTCTTGCCTCTCTCACATCTATCCTCCTATCACCCAGAGCTTTCTTCACTCCATCCATCCACCCAAACCTTGGCCATCTTCTTGTACTTCTCCCATCAACTCTTGCATTCATCACCTTCTTTATCAGACAGCCACTTTCCATTCTCTCAACATGGCCAAACCACCTCAACACATTCATATCCACTCTAGCTGCTAACTCATTTCTTACACCCGTTCTCACCCTCACTACTTCGTTCCTAACCCTATCTACTCGAAATACACCAGCCATACTCCTTAGACACTTCATCTCAAACACATTCAATTTCTGTCTCTCCGTCACTTTCATTCCCCACAACTCCGATCCATACATCACAGTTGGTACAATCACTTTCTCATATAGAACTCTCTATACATTCATGCCCAACCCTCTATTTTTTTTTTTTTACTTCTCCCTTAACTGCCCCCAACACTTTGCATCCTTCATTCACTCGCTGAAGTACATCTGCTTCCACTCCACCATTTGCTGCAACAACAGACCCCAAGTACTTAAACTGATCCACCTCCTCAAGTAACTCTCCATTCAACATGACATTCAACCTCGCACCACCTTCCCTTCTCGTACATCTCATAACCTTACTCTTACCCACATTAACTCTCAACTTCCTTCTCTCACACACCCTTCCAAATTCAGTCACTAGTCAGTCAAGATTCTCTTCTGTGTCTGCAACCAGTACAGTATCATCCGCAAACAACAACGGATTTACATCCCATTCATGGTCATTCTCGTCTACCAGTTTTAATCCTCGTCCAAGCATTAGAGCATTCACCTCTCTCAGCACACCATCAACATACAAGTTAAACAACCATGGCGACATCACACATCCCTGTCTCAGCCCCACTCTCACTGGAAACCAATCACTCACTTCATTTCCTATTCTAACACATGCTTTACTAACTTTGTAGAAACTTTTCACTGCTTGCAACAACCTTCCACTAACTCCATACAACCTCATCACATTCCACATTGCTTCCCTTTCAACTCTATCATACGCTTTCTTCAGATCCATAAACGCAACATACACCTCCTTACCTTTTGCTAAATATTTCTCGCATATCTGCCTAACTGTAAAAATCTGATTCATACAACCCCTACCTCTTCTAAAACCACCCTGTACTTCTAAGATTGCATTTTCTGTTTTATCCTTAATCCTATTAATTATTACTCTACCATACACTTTTCCAACTACACTCAACAAACTAATACCTCTTGAATTACAACACTCATGCACATCTCCCTTACCCTTATATAGTGGTACAATACATGCACAAACCCAACCTACTGGTACCATTGACAACACAAAACACATATTAAACAATCTCACCAACCATTCAAGTACAGTCACACCCCCTTCCTTCAACATCTCAGCTTTCACACCATCCATACCAGATGCTTTTCCTACTCTCGTTTCATCTAGTGCTCTCTTCACTTCCTCTATTGTAATCTCTCTCTCATTCTCATCTCCCATCACCGGCACCTCAACACCTGTAACAGCAATTATATCTGCCTCCCTATTATCGTCAACATTCAGTAAACTTTCAAAATATTCTGCCCACCTTTTCCTTGCCTCCTCTCCTTTTAACAACCATCCATTTCCATCTTTCACTGTCTCTTCAATTCTCGAGCCAGCCTTCCTTACTCTCTTCACTTCTTTCCAAAACTTCTTCTTATTC
>NC_090738.1:105375623-105393123 GCF_036898095.1 Palaemon carinicauda
TCTAGTTGGAAAAGCTGGATGCTATAAGCCCAAAGGCTCCAGCAGGGAAAAATTTCTAATAAGGAAAGGAAACAAGGAAGCATAGAATAGTGTACCTGAATGCATAGGCAAGAGAACTTTTAACATAAGAGAGTGGATGCCCATAGTACAGAGGCTATGGCACTACCCAAGACTAGAGAACAATGGTTTTAATGTTACGAAACAGGATCACCTTCAAGTATCTAGGAACTATGATATACAATACAGGGTCTTTAGAATTAGAGTTTAGTGAAAAATTTTAAAAAGAAAAACAGACAATGGCTAGATTAAGTAAAATTTGGAAATCAAATCGCCGGAAATTACATATAAAAATCAAACTATTTATCAGTTTAGTGAGATCGGTGTTACTATATAGATATGAGTCATGGTATGACAATAAAAGAGTCTCCAATAGATTTAGTAGATTTAAGAACAAAGCCCTCAAAAGGATATTGAGAGTTAAATAGTAGGATAAGATTAGAAATAAAACTATAAGAGAGATTACTCGAGTGCCATATGTGGATGAAATCATGATAAGGGGCAGATGGATATGGTTTGGGCATGCTCTTCGCACTCACCAAGAGAGATTAGTTCACCAAATTTTCAACTGGGCTCCACAAGGTACTAGACAAGTTGGAAGGCCCAGGCCTACATAGCTAGGGAGTATGAAGCTCGAAGTAGATGATGAATGAAGAAGTATTGAATTAAACGCTCAAGATAGAGACGACTGGTGAAATCTAACCGAGGCCCTTTGCGACAATAAGTGGCCGAGGAGATGATGATAAAAAATCTGTGATAAATAGAAATTTAAATCTTATCTATAAAACCTTTTTTTTCAAAAGCTGTGATTTGCTGATGTGGTGGCCTATTGGCAACGTCCCTCCCAGGCGTTCTACCTGACTGAGGTTCGAGTCCCGCTCAAGCTCGATAGACTTTTGTAGTATCTGCAACCTCACCATCCTTATGAGCTAAGGATGGGTTATTTGGGAGAGCCAACAGGTCTACCTGCTGAGTCATCAGCAACCATTGCCTGGCCCTCTCTAGTCCCTAGTTTTGGTAGAGAGGGGGTTTTGGCGCTAATCATATGTACGGTACATATGGTCAGTCTGTATGGCATTGTTCTGATAGCTACGTCAATGTCGCTGTCCCTTGCCTTTGCCATTCATGAGCGACCTTTAAACCTTTAAAGAGATATGTTATTTTCTTTCTCTCTACTTTTATTGTAATTGATAACATGATAATTTACTAGGCTTTCTCTCTCTCTCTCTCTCTCTCTCTCTCTCTCTCTCTCTCTCTCTCTCTCTCTCTCTCTCTCTCTCTCTCTCTATATATATATATATATATATGTATATATATACGTGTGTGTGTTTGTATATATATATATATATATATATATATATATATATATATATATATATATGTATATATATATATATATATATATATATATATGTGTGTGTGTGTGTGTGTGTGTGTGTGTTTGTATATATATATATATATATATATATATATATATATATATATATATATATATATATGTGTGTGTGTGTGTGTGTGTGTGTGTGTGTATGCGCGTGTGTGTGAGAGCAGTATATAAATGACCCTGAAAAAGATACGTCAATCCCATAGCAAGAATGGAACAGTGAGGAGCATTTCTTTTCCTGTAATATTTTCCATTTCTCCGAATGTTCATGCATTTTATTGCAGTAACATTTGAAATTCCATCTAGCATTCCCACATAATGTTATATGCATATTAAGTCTTCGATTCATCTATACTATTCAAAACAGCAATTTTCCCCTTTCCACTACCTAATTTTGTGATATCATATTGATATTTCAAATGTCAAGAGATATATTGTTTATTGGATTTGCGTTCGGTTATTTCCAGTCATGAAAAATTTATTCTTGAATATACACTTTTTTATAATCAGAATACAAAAGAGATACAATACAGCGATTCTGTCGTTATTTATGAAGCTTGTTTTCTTTCTGTAAGTATCTTGTCAAATAAGGTGAAAAGGATATCATGTGACTTTGTAGAGTATCATTATAATTAGATATAATGTTTGATATATCTATGGAATAAAAAAGGCAAAAGAAATTCGCTACATAACTGTGATATGAACAGAATAGGGTTATCGTACATCACAGAATTATAATGAAAATATATTTTATCATACGATTGAAAAAAAATTTCCCGTAAGGGATTATTATTATTATTACTATCATTATTATTATTATTATTATTATGAGCTAAGCTACAACCCTAGTTGAATAAGCAGGATGCTATAAGCCCAATGGATCCAAAAGGGAAAATAGCCCAGTGAGGAAAGGAAATAAGGAAACAAACTACAAGAAAAGTAATGACCAAGTAAAATAAAAAATATTTTTCTAATATGGCATTTAAAAAAACTATGGCAGGTACTTTGTCATCGAAAAAGGATATCAATACAAAAATAAAAACACAGAACAACCAAGATCAAATAGGTAGAAGGTTGGTCAGGGCACCAGTCCCCCTTTAAGATAATATCGCTAGAGGTTATGTACTACATTGGATCCTTCTCTCTGGTTATGGTTCACTTTCCCACTGCATACACATACACCGAATAGTCTGGCTTATTCTTTGCAGATTCTCCTGTCCTCATACACCTGGCAATACTGATATTACCAAACAATTCTTCTTTACCCAGGGGGTTAACTACTGCACTTTAGCTGTTAAGTGGCTGCTTTCCTCTTGGAAACGGTAGAAGAGACTCTTTAGCTATATTAAGCAGCTCTTCTAGGAGAAGGACGCTCTAAAATCAAACCATTGTTCTCTAGTCTTGGGTAGTACCATAGCCTCTGTACCATGGTCTTCCACTGTCTTGGGTTAGAGTTCTCTTGCTTAAGGGTACACTCGAGCACACTGTTCTATCTTTTTTTTTTCCTGCTCTTGTTTTGTTAAAGTTTTCATAGTTTATATAGGAAATATTTATTTCAATGCTGTTACTGTCTTTGAAATATTTAATTTTCCTTGTTTCCTTTCCTCACTGGGCTATTTTCCCTGTTGGGGCCCCAGGGCTTATAGCATCATGCTTTTCCAACTAAGGTTGTAACGTAACAAGTATTAATAATAATAATAATAATAATAATAATAATAATGATAATAATAATAGGGCTTAGTCATCATTCTTGTGCAGGCTGGGGGTCTAGTGATCTCTTCAAGAATAACCAGTCGCTTCAATAATAGATATAACGAAATAGTAAGGCGACGGCAATATCGAAAAACGAACATCTTCGAAGGAAAATGTCTTTCGATCGTACAGTTTTCATCAATATAGGAGCAGCAATTCCAATCTCGCTCCCTCCTTAGACTAAATGTCACATGCATGGGAATGGAGGGAAAGTTTCGATTGCAGCCATAGAAAAAATGTTTGTCGTTTATTCACTACTTGGATCAAAGGCTCATAGCGAAAAGCGTATTTGAATACTTGAGATGAAGTCATAAAGGGTTCAATTAAACATAGTCTCTCTCTCTCTCTCTCTCTCTCTCTCTCTCTCTCTCTCTCTCTCTCTATATATATATATATATATATATATATATATATATATATAAATTTTATCATTTAACACTCAGGATTTTCATTTATACAAATGAACCTGCAATAAACTCTCAGTATCGAATTCACTCTGCCACGGGATCATATAACCATAAAAGAATTTTTTTTTTTATTATAACTAATCCCCTGGCAAGGATTCGAACCTTAGCTCCGAGTGGACATAAAGGTAGACGGGTATGGTTATGTCATCAGTATACATTTATTCTACTCGGAGCTGAGGTTCGAATCCTTGGCCTGGTGGAAGTGCCTACCATGAAATGTTTGTGAACCGTGAATTCGAGAATAAACGTAGGCCCTTTGCGTCAATAGGCGTTGGAAGAGATGATGATAATGTTAATGATGATGATGATATATATATATATATATATATATATATATATATATATATATACATATATATATATATATATATATATATATATATATATATATATATATATGTGTGTGTGTGTGTGTGTGTTTGTGTGTATGTGTGTAGTTTATATATATATATATATATATATATATATATATATATATATATATATATATATATACATATATATATATATGTTTGTATATATATATATATATATATGTATATATATACTTATATATGTATATATATAAATATATATATATATATATATATATATATGTATATATGTATATATACATATATACAGACACACACACACTCATATATATATATATATATATATATATATATATATATATTTATATATATATATATATATATATATATATATTTAAGGCTTTTCTTCTCTCTGAAACTAATAAAAAGGAGGCCTGATGTTGTATTGTCTCCTGACAAAAAAAAATCAATTTCGAAAATTTCTCATTAAAAAGTGACTGTCAGTGATATGTGTTCTTTTACGGTACAACCTTCGCAAGATACAATGATTGATGTATCTATGGAATATAAAAGGCAAGCAAGTTGTTTGTTATCGGTAATAGAACGTAATTTGAGTTTTGTTTTAATAAAGCGTTGGAAAATGTTTTTTTGTTAATGTGAATTATTTTCTTTTTTTCTGATAGGACATTTTATTATTATTTGTCCTTTTCCTAGAAGAACTGCTTACTTTAGCTAAAGAGTCCCTTCTACCCTTACCAAGAGGAAAGAACTCTGGTAGGTGTCTATACAACTAAAATGATATTAATATATAAAATCACAACCCCAAAACAAGAGCAATTCTTAGGCCTACGTCCATTTTTCCATTTTTTAAATGTAAAATAGAGGCCTAGTGATATCCTTAGGGACAGCCTGTCGTTTCGGTAGGAAATGACACGGAATAGCAGATGACAGTAGTATCGAACAAGGAACGTCTTCTAAGTTACGAGTCTTTCTAAAGGATGTAACTTGGTTGTCCCATTTCTATGAATATGTGCGCAGCAAAACCCCCCCCCCCCCACCTTCCCTCCCCCCCCCCTCTCTCTCTCTCTCTCTCTCTCTCTCTCTCTCTCTCTCTCTCTCTCTCTCCAGGGCTGGATTTAGTTTTGAAGAGGTCCCGAGTTATTTATGATGATGCGGCATTTTATATCCCCGGACTCCAGATGTTCTGTCAGCTACAAATTATGTTTATTATACTTTATGATTTTTAGGACTTAATTGATATCAGAAGCTATTTGCACTTGGTTAAATACGTATTATATCAATGTAATTGATAAATGGAAATACAATTAAAAAGAAGTACATTAGTAGTGAAATAATGATTAATCCTTTACTCAAAATTATCTTTTCATTCATAACTTGTTTTTAAAAAACACAATTTACAAAGCTTATAATCTAATTTTTAGAGACTTGCTATAAGAAATAATTAAGGCATCTACACAATATTCATTGCATTGTATAATTTCATCAAGATTTATTGCACACTGTATACAAACAGAACACAAACAGGATCTTAACTAAATTACTTTCTTGCTTTTACCAGAAGAAAATTACTGATATCATCAAACGATAAGCTTTTTAGTTTATCCTTTTCTATGCACATAGCCGAGTCATTGTTGTTCTTAGTGCAATTTTTATCTTCTTCAGCTGAGAAAAAAGATATTTCTCCAGAGCAATTTGTAATCATCAAACTAACAAACATTTTCAAAATTGCTCCTACTATACATTAGGGAATGTTAATTTTACATGATCGGTAAATATCACTCGATAGGCCTACAGATCCTGACGTGTTAGACTATCATGTTCCTGTGAATCATAGCTTTGACTATGTCTAACATATTGATGGAAATGCTGAAGTTCTCCAACAAGGTTCATTGTCACATCTTCAGGATATGTTTGGCATAGAGTACTAACTCCTTCGCAAGTCTATTCTTCTGTTATGTCTATTTTTTGTTAAGAATTATTTTTTCTTTTTTGCAGCATCATTGTATACTGTTGCATTTTGTGCCAGATTTATCTCTAATTCATCAAACACAGGTATGAATGCTTTGACTCTGAACGTGTTTCCTGGCTCAAGGTTCTCTAAAGTATCATTTTCATCTTCAATATGCCTTCTTCTTGAACTGCTTTTCGTGTAATGAGCAGTGGACAAGTTTTCGTTTGTCTGTTCGTCAAAATAGTCTAGAAAATCCCAGGTACCTTTATCTAAATCCGAAAGTGAAGCATTACAACTTTCTACATAAATCTACAATAACTTTTGGGGTCTTGCAGTGATTGACCATTCTTGTCAAATTCATCCAGCAAATAATTCCACGAATATAACAATACCAGGAATTAAAACTCCTCCATTTTAATCAAAATATTTAGGGCTTCATTTTTTTTTTTTATTTCACCTTTCTCTCAAGTACAAATCAGGAATGCTTCCATCATAACTCTCAAGTAATGCACTAATGGTCATTGAATGTGCTTTTCATGTAGACTTTGACAGATACTTTGGAACCTTTGGAACATCTTTGGAAAATGACATAAGTGTTGCCGACCTACATGAAGATGGTAAAAAGAAATCCTATATTTCTTAAACAATTCCAAGAAAGTTTACTGGATATAAGCAACGATACTTCTGGGTAGCTCTATTTCTCCTCTTTTGAAGGGTATAAGTGAGAGGGAAATCCGAGAAATGGAAGATGATAAAAAGCGACTGAATTATTATTAAACTCGTAATTGGGTGTGGCTGTGTGACTGAGGCAGAAAGGAAGATGGGAACCCTACTCCGCATTAACTCACCCATCTCTTGGAAGCCATGTGGTACCGTAAACGTAAATATTTGATATTATTTTTCTTATTTAGTGCTTTATAATAATACCCTTATGTTTTATAATTATTAATATAATTATTCTTTAGCATAGAAGAAAAATCCTGCTGATACGTATGCTGAAACCAATTTTTTGCCGAAAATTTTAGTGCTGGTGAACAAATCGGTTGGCAGCGATTGGGTAATGTTTACATTCATGGTGTGTGTCTACGTTGAACTTCTCCCGAACTTCCTGTTTTTCTTCAGTTTATTGGTTATTTTAGGAAATGTTAATATTCGTGACGATGTCGAACAGTGATAGTGAGTGTGCTGATGATCCACAACCCCTCTCTTCGAGTGGTAGTAGCATAAATATTGGGTTTTCTATCGTAAAACAACGCAGGCTACAAGTTGAAAGAAACAACGCATCATGTGTAGGGTTACTATTCATGTTTAATTCTGAGTCGGTGTGAATGAAAGTGACACCGATACAGATTACAACTTTCGTCGTGAAAGTGCGGAGGCAAGTGATAACAAATCAGCAAGTGTTGTGAACGTGATTATCGACATTTACAGCTGGAGTAGGTTGGCCCAAGGCCCATTGACCTGGGTTAGCCACCTGCGCAGATACTTCCGCTACAGAATTATTGGCTCTTGGCTGGCCAGATCATCATTATATTAGATCCCTCTCTATTTACGGCTCATTTTTTTTTTTGCCTACTCATAAACCGAGTTGATTGGCCTATTATTTACAAATTCTCTTTCCTTATACACTTGACAACATTAAGAAAACCGAAAAATTCTTCATTTAAAGGGTTAACTACTGTAATTGTCAAGTAACTGCTTTCCGTGTAATAAGGGTAGCTATAGTAAGCAGCTCTTCTATAAGGACACTCCAGAATCAAACCATTGTTCTCTAGTCTTGGATAGTGCCATAGCCTCCTCCACGGTCTTGGGGTTAGAGTTCTCGTGTATGAGGGTACTCAACGCACATTATTCTATCTATTTCCTTATCTCACTAGGCTATTTTTCCTTTTGCAGCCCTTAGGCTTATAGCTTTCTTCTTTTCCAATTAGGGTTGTAGCTTCGCTAGTAATAATAATGAAAATAATAATAGTAATAATAAAGATAATAATTAAATTGATAGTGATTGTGTTAGGGCTAATAAGACCCCAAAGCGACCCCAGAAATTGAATGAAAAACTTGAAGATCAGTTAACCGTAATGTTTAGGGCTAGGCTAAAAATATGGAAATAAACATAAAAATTCAGGGTTAAATTATGTAAGTTATGCTTACAAACCTGAAATGTAGGGCTTAAAGAAACTTGTGCCCCAGTGTAAAGATGGCTGCTTTAAGACGGTCTCTATAGAAAAAGTGAAAGATACTCCTGATGTATATTGGGCCCTTGGCAATCTTAATAAGCAAAATGCACATACAGTATTTGCGGCTCTACTGTGTTACTGAGTCTGTACAAAGTATACAAAAAAAGAAAAAAGCCAACGCTTAGTGAAGATAGTGTTCACTTGATGCATTCTGGTGTAGCCTACTAAGTTTGTAGGAAAGGGTTTTTAGCAATCCATAGTGTCAGTATGGATAGGGTGGAGTATATTGGCGAGAAATAGAAGCCCTCTCCGACTGGCACCCCATCAGTTGATCGGCGTAGTCGTTAACTTCTACCAGATCTTCACTTCGCGACTGAACGTAAGTGTGACCACTCTTCTTTTGCATGCTGTTTTATTATTGATATTATTACTCTTGGTGCTTTATATGTTAGCTTTAACATTATTGATTGATTTTATTATTAATATCAATATTATATTTTTGTTTGTGTTTTATGATGTATGTAATAAGGATCATCAGTAATGTACTTTTTGTCAACTTTAGCCTTGTTGTTCATCTGTCTGGCGATTAATCATACCATCAATCATGTGTTTAAACATTAAACCTAATCTGTTGCAAATTATAAGGATGTAATTACATTACTTAGTACTTTTGTCATCAATCATGTGCCATGCGATTAACCCTTCCATCAATCATGTGCCAGATTATTAAAGGTACTTAAACATTAATACAAACCTAACCTGATGCAAATTATAAGAATCTGACTACATTACTTAGTGCTTTTGTCATCAATCATGCCATCAATTATGTCCCATGTGACTAATCATACCATCTCGCATGTGACTGGTCATTGTAGGAGACCTGAATCTTCATATAAACCTAACCTGATGGAAATTAAAAGGGTCTGATTGCATTACTTTGCTCTTTTGTCATCAATCTTGCGATTGATCATGCCATCTATCTTGAGGCAAATAAATGATCAATCACATGTGTGAATGACTCATGCTAAATCACTGTTGGGATGTTAAGGGGAACATCTGTTATGGTGTTTGACAGAAGAACTTTGAAAAATAGAAAATCGTTTTATTGTTTCTATGTATACAGAAACATAACGTACGTGATCTCCAAAAGTTTCAGCCAATTATTTTTACAAATAATGAAGATAAAGCGGTCTTTACTGCGTTGTCTGCATGACTGAGTTTGACGGAATCGTCTTTGCGTGTTTATTTTTGCATTTGTATAGCAATGTTTTTCAATTATATATTGAAATCTAGTATGTGTGGCAGAGATGGAAGGCAGTGGTAGAGGGCAGAGTCACATCTATATTGACTCTGGTTGAGGGTAAGCGAACGGAACTACGATCTACCGTCTACTCTTTACGAGAAGAACAGCCAGTTTCCAAAGATGTATAGAAGTTACGTTACATGGTGTTTGTTCAGTTGCACTTCGTATGTACATTGTGTTTTCACAACGTCCTCGTGAACTTTATAGCAAGGCCAATATTACCTAAGGTCAAAGAAAGAGCAAGAACTAAGCAGAGAGCAACAAACACGAACCAAAAAGAGAGGGAAACATGAAAAAGAGTGCAAAGCTGGAACATTCTAACTAAAACTCTGGCAACAATGAGAGGCCGCTGGCAACTCATGACACCATTACACCAAGTGTATTGGTAAACATAGTGTTTAAATACCTCGTTTAGGGAGCCTTCATGTAGGGATAAACAATACAAGTACAAAGTAAGGTTATCATAATAATGTTATCTTGATTTTTTTTTTTCAAGAAAAAGAAAGGCAAAATTTTTAGCAAATCTTTGGGCGCTCATAACTCGAAAACATACTTATTCAAACTTTGTGAAATTTTTCTCATTTATTGTTCGATTTAGAGAGAAAGATATCATTGAAAAGAGGAATAAAAGTCCCTCAATTTTGTGTACCAGAATTTTTATTTTCTTTTTTCTCTTTTTTCATGATAATTTTACGTCCAGATGAAGAAAATTAAGAAAAAAATTCATGAGTAAAAAGAAAAAGGAAATTCGAGTATTTGTCACACAGAATTATTCGATTTATAAAGAAGTTTTCATTGTATGATATTCAATACAATTGTTGTCATATTAGTGGAAAATATGTACATAAATTTTTTATAAAAATCATGATTGTTGCTAATAAGTCAAAAAGTGTGAGATCAAATGACTTGAAATTTTTATATGGTGAAGGTATTATACATTTCTAAAACATATCTAGAAATTGTGTATTTTGAATCATTAGAAAAAAGTGGCGAACATAGCGGACGGTCCATTTAAAATGTCCGAAGAAGTAAAAAAAAAAAAAATTAAAATATCTTGAAAAATATGGGGTGGTAGTAATCAAGAGAAAAATCATTGTAGCTATTGTGTAAATTATCAACCAATCGTGTGAAGTAGTTTTTTTTTTAATTGTTATTGTTAGATCATTTCCAAACAGGTGTTTAGCATTGTGGTCTTCCAATGTACCATCTCTGATGGTCCATGGATGAGGATTAATAATATTCAAATTACTGTGGTAACATAGCTGTTAGGTTCTAATAGAGAGGCGAGGTGAATGCAACTGTGTTTATTCAATGAGACAGCAAACTTAAATATGCATAGTTGTGAGCACGAATGGCAGAAACTCAAACAGTGCAAGACTCGTGATAGCAAGCTTAAACAGGTTTATATTATCAGTGCAAGGGAGAGCGAGAGATAAAAAAAGCAATACCGTTACAGTGTACGAGTGACTATGAAACACATGCGGTACATGGCTCCCCCCTTAAGAAAGACACATTTGAATTAGGGCACCCTGCTCTTGAGAGGCTCACTCTAAGTGGGTCATTTTGCAGGAGATATGCAGGTTTTAGACGATCAATGAAGACCCAGTCTTTTCTCCCACGAATGTTGATTAAGGAAGCCTTTGGTGTATGATGGATTGTGAGCTAAACACCCTTGTAAGGGGGTGTTAGCAATCGCTTGCTAGTGTTGTTGCGCAGGAACATGGGTTGCCTTGTACAAATCTGTCAGTTTGTGCTGCTTAGCTGGGGGCTTGTAAGTCTGGCAGCATGGAGTAAATTTTCCCATATTACATAAGCGCTGGAGGTGGTTGGAAGATATTTTAGGCAGAAATAATTTGGGAGGTATGATCAATGAGTTGCCGTACACCATTTCAGCTGCAGAGACATCCAGGGCATCTTTAGGAGTAGTCCCTAGTCACAGGAGGACCCAGGGAAGCTGAATAAACCAGATGGATTCATTGCTTTGGGACATCAAAGCTGCTTTGAGGGTGCCAGGAAAGCGTTCAATCATTATGTTGGCTGCAGGGTTGTAGGCAGTTGTCTGATGAAGAACGATGCCCAGGAGATTTGCTATTGATGTCTACAATTGAAAGGTGAAAGTGGTAACCCTGTTAGAAGTAATATGCTTATCGATACCAAATTTGGCTATCCACCTAGAGAGTAAGGCTTATGTACATGAGGTGGACATTTAGTTTGCATGGCGATTGGTTTAGGCCAAGGAGTAGAGTGTTCAATCACGGTAAACAGGTAGCAGCGTCCTAGTGACATGGATAGGGGACCTACTACATCGACGTGAATTTGTGCAAATCAACGCTGAGATTGAGGAAATGTCCCAATTCCTAAATTCATTTGTCAATGTACTTTTGAAGCTTGGCATGAAATACAGGTGCGGCCCCAATCTTTAGCATCCTTAGTAATGCTCTGTTAAATGAATCTTGTCTTCAGTAGCTCTGCAGTAGATTGGCACGAGGGATGTGACAGGCCATGGATAAAAGGAAACACCTGTCAGGTCAGGAGGAGGGTGATAATGGAGTCATGAGGGCTGTTTTTTTAATGTAGGGATGTGCAGGATGTCCTTCATGCTTGGTACTCTGGATATTTCGTTGGGTTTTTGCCAAGCATTGCAATTCCATCCCACGTGAATAGGAGTTAATGTGTTTCTTGACAGGCCATCGGCAATGGGATTCATTTTCCCGGGGTTATGTTGAAGGGTGCAGTTGTGTTTAGCTATGGGAGAGAGGTGTTAGCATTGAAGGGTTGACCAGGTGTGAACTGTTGAGTGAAGGCTTGCATCAGAGGCACGTGGTCCATGCAAATGACGAAGGGCATACCCTCTAACAATGGGTAAAAGGGACGAACAGCCAAATGCATGCTAGCAATTCACAGTTGAAGGTAGAGCAGCCAGATTCTGCTTTGCACAGATTTCTGCTGAAGAAGCCCAGTAGGTGGTGCAAGCCGCGGACCACCTGCTCGAGTACTGCACCAATAGTGACGTTACTGGTATCGGTGGAGAGAAGAAGAGGGCATGTGGCCCGAAAAAAAGGTGAGAGCAGCAGCAGTTAATAGGGCATTCTTTGCGTTGCAGAAGGCCACTTCCTGAAGGGGACCCAACTTCAGGTCTTTTGGCTTGCCCTTGAGGGAGGCACAGAGGGTGCCAAAAAACGGCAGCCATGGCTGGCAAGAACTGGTGTTAATAGTTTATCATGCCCAAGAATTCTTGTAGTGCTTTGACAATTGAGGGTGTGGGAATGTTCTGAACGGCTGCTACCCTCTCCGGGGGGGAGTGAATGACATCAGGAGTGATGCGGTGCCCTAAGAACGATTTTTCGTTGGGGCTGAAGGGAAGCTTGTCATGCCGGATTACAAGGTCGAAAACGATGCGTAGGTGACAGAATTGTTCCTCATAGGAGGAAGAGAACACAAGTATGTCGTCTACGTAACATACGCAGAGGGGGAGGTCCCCTAAGATGCCATCCATGAGGCATTGAAAAGGCCAAAACAAGAGTTATTAAAGTTGTAGGTACCGAAGGTGATTGTGTTGCAGTCTTGGGGATGTCTTCTGGGTTCCTGGGCAAAAAGTAATAGCCATTTGCTTTGTGCATGTAGGAGGTAACGTCGGCAATGTTTGGGAAGGGTTAGTAATCTGGTTCGGTCTGCATGTTCAGAAACCTGTAATCCCCACAAGGGCAGGGGTTAGCCATCCTTGGTCACTACGATGTGTAAGGGTGATGACCATGGGTCGGTGGCTTTTTGGCAAAGGCCGATTTCTTCTATTTTGAGGAATTTTTGTTTAGCGGCTGACAAACGATCCCTGGCCAGATGCTTGAATCTGGCAAACACTGGAATTTCCAATGGTATTTGGCACTCCCAAACGATAGTGTGAGTATTTCGCATCCGTGAACGGGGATTTCAGATCCGGTGGCACCTACCAGTCAGAAGTCAGCAGGGTTAGTATGACTTCGTTGTGTCCTGGTGTGTGACTTTGGTAGAATGGAATGGCAAGTACCAGTGTCAACCAAAAATCACACACCCGTATGTCCATCATGTGAAAAGAAAAGATTAATGACAGAGGTGGCCATTGCCACAAATAATGGCCTGCTTATACTCTATGTTTTTGGCCACTGACAACCATCTGCACATTTCTTTACAGCAATCCCGAATCAAGACTGGTAGTAACCGAACTGCGGCTGATAGGCATCAGTTGGTGGGGACGTGAGCGAGGGCTGGCATATGTTAAGGTGGCTGGCTTTGTCGCCACTGTGGCATGTCACAAGATGGGTGTCTGCGTCTTACTTCAATTCCGTAGGCCTCTGTCTTTGATGAGTAGTTGTCCTTTTCGTCAAGGTCTTGAAGGTGGTGAACTGGCTATCCATAAGGACTTTGACTTTAATCATCAGGTCCTTTATTGGCCAGGTATCGACACCAAGGATGGTGCCACTTACAGGTTCGGGTAGGCGTCGTACCCAAAGGGCACAAAGTAGGTTAACTTCCCGAAGAGAGCCATCTGCGGCAGGTTGCAAGCAAACAATATTGTTCATTTCCCCGAGGGTGAGTGAAAGCTTTTGATCCACCAACGGCTGTTAAGAGAGCAGAAAAAGCTTTGCTATCTTGGAGGGTAATGGTGTTGAGTACTGTTCTAGGAGATATTTTTTTGAGGGCATCATACTTTATTGGGGCGTCCCCCTTGTTGTAAAGCCTTTCAGAGATTTCTGGAACGTGCCTTCACGGATCATCGAGAGCATATACTCGTAGTCTGCTTTGCTGCTTAAGCAGTCCCCCCCATCAGGTCAAACTCGACTTCTGCATGTTGGAACAAGGCGAAGGCTTCTCTGCCGGCGATGGGGAGCAGGTTCATTAAGGCAGCGTGGCGAGCAAGAATGATACAAAATTCAAATAGTACAAGACTTGCGATAGCAAGCTGAAATAGGTTTATATTATCTGTGGTGGGGAGAGCGAGAAATAAAAAAAGCAGTACCATTACAGTGTACTAGCGTGTATGAAACACGTGCTGTACACTACCGACATGATGTAATTCATAAAATCGTCAACAAATGGCAGTTTCAGAATTATTGCATTATCTTAATTCTTTTTTTTTATCATATATTTTGGAAATGCACACTGTTCTTTAAAGTTATTTTGGGGTCCCAAGAGTGTGGGTGCCCTAAGTTATAGCTTGTTTAGCTTATATGTGAATTTCTCTCTCTCTCTCTCTCTCTCTCTCTCTCTCTCTCTCTCTCTCTCTCTCTCTCTCTCTCTCTCTCTAATTAGAATAAGCATCACTTGTAAATGAAAGATAAGGCTTTTATGTCAACCATAGAAAAAGCTTTTCTTTTTCCTTTTCTTATATGAATCAAAGTATTTTTCACCACGGATCCAGGAAGTTCTAAAAAGGAGGGTGTCGGGAGATATTGATTATCCGCGTTCGGAGGTTTTCGTAAAATCCAAGCTTTTTATCACAAAACCTTTTTAATTTCCTCATATTCGACATTTCTTTGAAGATTTTATTTTCTTCCGTTTTGATCCTATGTACTGCATTTTTTTTTTCTTTTTTTTTTTAGAAACAACAAAAACAAACATACTATTTACCTCGGAAATTGAGACCTCAACTTTATTTGAAACATAATTTTTACATTAAGAACCGGTAAACTTATTGAACAGTATCTTTATACGGAACGTTACTTAGAAAAAACTTTCCAATAGAATGCAGTATATACTTATCTTGAAATTTTTTTTGTTTTGAACTTTGTATCTATGTTATTTTTCTTCAGAAAGTTTGCCACGGCATGTCTAGAATGGCAATGTTCAGCTACCACACTATTAGAGGTTTATTTACATCTGACTTCTCTTGAGCATCTCTGTTTAGATGCTTTGATAATGGTATGACTTGAAACAGCCCGTTCGGGATAATACTGCGAAGAGGTAAATATAAATAAGAACGATAAAAGTTTATTTCATAGTACACGTATAAACATAATAAAATTCTCTAGTATTTAAGTCTGTTAGAAACAAAAATATCAGCATCTCTGAAATCTTCTTATAAGTGAAATTAGGCATAAATCTCTTCTGCAATGGTAACTTCTCCATTTATTGATGATTCATGTAAATTTGGGGTATTTCTCAAGTTGCCAGGAATTAAAAATTCTTAAGATAGGCAACAATTTTTATTGACTGGGATACCATTTGGACGTCAATACAATAAGAAAATTAAATTAAACCATTTATCCATTGAAGGGGATAAGAGTTCATATTGACCATATTCTACATATTTGTAATGAATATGGTTTTGACACTAATGCTCGTGACTATCATAGATTGACTTTCAAATGTTGAATCTTAAATAGTTTTTTACTTTAGAGCAAGAGGACCGTCGTAGGAAAGATTACAAATAAAAAAGTAACTTAATGAATGATGAAACCTGTAATTAAAGAAAACTGGCAAAGTTTAACAGTCGATTTTTTTCTTGAAAACCTTAAGTTTAAGAGTCTAACTTTTTTTCTTTTTCTTTTTTTTCAAAAACCCATAGTTTAACTGTCCACCTTTTTTTTTTTTTTTGTGAAACCACAAAGTTTAACAGTCAATTTTTTTTTTTTTTTTTTTTTTTTTTTTTTTTTTTTTTTTTTTTTTTTTTTTTTTTAAGCCCCAAGTTTAACAGTTAATCTTTTATTTTGAACACCCCAACTTTAACAGTTATTTTTTTTTTCTTTTCGAACAGCCCAAGTTTAACAGTCAAACTTTTTTCTTTTTTGAACACCACAAGTTTAACAGTCAACCTTTTTTTTCTTTTGAACAACCCAAGTTTAACAGTCAAACTTTTTTTTTTTGTGAAAACCCCAAGTTTACTAGTCAAACTTTTTTTTCTTTTTTTGAAAACCCTAAGTTTAACAGTCAAACTTTTTTCTTTTTTGAACTCCCCAAGTTCAACAGTCAAACTTTCTTGTATGAAAACCAAGTTTAGCAGTCAAATTTTTGTTTTTTTTTGAAAACCCCCGAGTTTAACACTTAAGCTTTTTTTTCTTTTTGGAAAACCCCATGTTTAACAGTCAAACTTTTCTCTTTTTTGAAAACCCCAAGTTTAACAGCCAAACTTTTTTCTTTTTTGAAAACGCCAAGTTTAACAGTCCAACTTTTTGTCTTTTTTGAACATCACAAACTTAACAATAAAAAAAAATTCCTTAAAAAGGGGTGCATTGCGACCCCCTGGATCCAGTAGTGATTTTAGTGATGAGCTTTTTCGAATACTTGAGAAGTAGCCTAACTAAGTTACGGGGTCATTATGGCCTTTAAACATAAATAAATATCTGGTTGTTTATATAACAAGTCTCTCTCTCTCTCTCTCTCTCTCTCTCTCTCTCTCTCTCTCTCTCTCTCTCTCTCTGTATATATATATATATATATATATATATATATATATATATATATATATATATATATATATATATATATATATATATATATATATACATACTATATATATATATATATATATATATATATATATATATATATATGTATGTATATATATATATATATATATATATATATATATATATATATATATATATATGTATAAATATATACATATATATATATATATATATATATATATATATATATATATATACATATATATATATAATCTCATTACATATACATTTGCAAATATCTATATTACTCGGAAAGGTAAATTAAGCCTCTTCAATGTTAAATAGTTTGTATCAAAATATCAGTCTTCCGGCATATCCTTTCTGATCGGTTATTTCTCTCTCTCCGTTTGAGCCTCTTAACCTGTCTTCATTTAATGTCGTTTATTTTGTTGTTGTTTTATTATGTCTAAAACTGATGGTTTACCTTTCAGTTTGTCTTTGCGTTTTGCAATTATATACGGTTTAGCAGTCTGTTTTCACATGTCTGACTGGTTTTGGTTTCTCTCTCTCTCTCTCTCTCTCTCTCTCTCTCTCTCTCTCTCTCTCTGTTACTGCTACTATTTTTAGGTAGGAATAAACCATCAGTATCTATCCTCACTGCTTCTTTATCCTTTCCTTCCATCCCCCCCCCC
>NC_090738.1:105410623-105423123 GCF_036898095.1 Palaemon carinicauda
TTAGCTTAATCATATAATATATGAAGACAGCCAAGCATGAAACCTTCTCTAAATTAAGCACAATTCAACCGAGAGAGAGAGAGAGAGAGAGAGAGAGAGAGAGAGAGAGAGAGAGAGAGAGAGAGAGAGAGAGAGAGAGAGAGAACACCTTTGCCGTACTTTCTGATAAACAATTATTAATTATTTTGGTTGTAAAGGGGACTTTGTCATGATGGAGATTTAGCGTGCCACGTCTCTTCCGTCTTAAGGAAGGGAGAGATTGCAAGTGATCGACGTAATAAGACTCTTACCTGGATTTACCTCCAGGCTAATTATACTGGGAAATGAGATTATCTTTTAGGAAAGTTTTTTTTTTTCTTTATTGTCTGTTGGTTTAGCATGAAAAGCAGGCGTTTAGAATTTGGATTGGTTAATGGGAGAAGATTGCGATCTACAAATTATATTGTTTACTAACATATGTTTGCTTTTTTAAGAGATTTTAGATACACGTTTGATTAATACATTCGAATATTTTCAAGATTGGCATTTCAATAGGCATTCAAAATGATTTAACGATAATACAAAGAATCAAATCTCTCTCTCTCTCTCTCTCTCTCTCCTCTCTCTCTCTCTCTCTCTCTCTCTCTCTCTCTCTCCTCTCTCTTCTTTCTGTATATATATATATATATATATATATATATATATATATATATATATATATATAATATATATATATATATATGTATATATATACAGTATAAATATATATATATATATATATATATATATATATATATTATATATATATATATATATATATATATATATATATATATATATATATATATATTAAAACAACAACAATAAATGCAGCCGTTTCAAGTCCACCACAGAAAACATGCCTTATACATATCTACATATATGTCTGGGGTTTGGCCATTTCATCAACACGCTATCCACTGAAGATTAGTGATGGTGGAATATTTTAGCTTGGTCGCTTGCAGCAAACCAGCCAATATTCTGTCATTAAAGTAATTGAACAGATCACTCATTAATTGCGGTGGGATGAAAATTTCTCCCTTTAAAATTCATGTGACGAATTGGGTTTTCAATTTCCCTTTGGTAGTAACAGAGCGAAAATTGTGGGTAAATGGAAATAACTGGTATTGCAAGAACTTGATTGACATAAAATTGATTGTTTGAAATAGATAAGATTCGTTTTAAAGATCAAAATGTGTAATTAAAAAATTGGATTAAGGTAAAGGCCATAGAATTTAGAATTTAAAAACAGGTTTGAAGTAAATAAAGATATAATTATAGGAAATTGTAATAAATAACTTAATCAAATTATATAGAGAAAATGAACCCCTTGACACTGGTAGAATGATGGAAGCAAATATGAAAGACTTCGAAACATGAATATGTATCATAATAAATTATTCATAGACGACAAATCTCAATTAGGATTCTCTGATAAATTATAATAGGAAAGAGAAATAGAATGAGAAATTTGACAAAGACTCGAAAACCTTCTAAAGGAAAGGAAAGTGTTATGAAAGACTAAAATAAGGCCGAAAAAAAAGGCTTCAGAATCAAAGTGAAATAAAAGAACAGGAATACCAACCTTCCATTGCAACATCATTACGTGTCACCATAACACATGCACGCATTTTAATTGCTTTGTGCAATTAAATACAAGCGCTCCAATTGCCTCCGACTAATTACTTTGGGTGTGAAGAGGTATTAAATTTGTGTAAAAACAAACATTTGGTAGAGACTTCCTTCACCATTTCCATCTATACATTTCACTATTTGTAATCTTCTTTGGTCATCTCTATGGTAAATTAGCCATTTCCTAGTCTATATAAGATTGAAGTGACTGTTTCCAACTGGGATTGAAAACCTGCAGGATTGACTGGACGTTTTGCTTTCAATTCATTGATGATGCTACCTAACGGAAAAGAGGTTGATGATGGCTTCATATCCAGTAGTAGTTACACAAATAAATCTACACGGAAACACATCCACATTTCATCAAGCATGATGCTACAAAGATCAAAAACGCTACATAATATAGCTTGAAAGTTAAGAGATATCACATTTGTGAGCCTTTTAAACTTACACATATTGCAACAAGATATCTTAAACTCACATAGTTATCTTCAAGATCCACCAGATAGTCTAAAACTGTGATGTTAATCAATATAATGGGGTCATTATGGCCTTTAAACATAAATAAATATCTGGTTAAATATATAACTAGTTTCTTTATCTTTCTATGTATATATATATATATATATATATATATATATATATATATATACATATATATATATATATATATATATATATATATATATATATATATATATTTATATATATATATATATATATATATATATATATATATACAGTGCATATACACATAATATATATATATATATATATATATATATATATATATATATATATATATATATATATATATATATGGATAAATATCAACACAACATCGTGTTCAAATAGAAATAAATTTCTACCTCATACTTGGGATCGAACGCTAGCCCCTTCTAATGAAAGGCCAGGTCGAAACCAACCATGCCACGAGAGCCCATAAAAGGAAATCTCAACCTGACACTAATCTAGCTGTCCGAGGATTTACCTGGTGAGACATCAGTCTCTTTACCAGCTAGTTTTACCAGATTTCCCCGGGCCACCACGTGACACAATTGGTAGTAATTCATTCAAATTACCCCTAATGAGTCAATATGGATAAATATCAACACAACATCGTGTTCAAATAGAAATAAATTTCTACCTCATACTTGGGATCGAACGCTAGCCCCTTCTAATGAAAGGCCAGGTCGAAACCAACCATGCCACGAGAGCCCATAAAAGAAAATCTCAACCTGACACTAATCTAGCTGTCCGAGGATTTACCTGGTGAGACATCAGTCTCTTTACCAGCGAGTTTTACCAGATTTCCCCGGGCCACCACGTGACACAATTGGTAGTAATTCATTCAAATTACCCCTAATGAGTCAATATGGATAAATATCAACACAACATCGTGTTCAAATAGAAAATAAATTTCTACCTCATACTTGGGATCGAACGCTAGCCCCTTCTTATGAAAGGCCAGGTCGAAACCAACCATGCCACGAGAGCCCATAAAAGGAAATCTCAACCTGACACTAATCTAGCTGTCCGAGGATTTACCTGGTGAGACATCAGTCTCTTTACCAGCGAGTTTTACCAGATTTCCCCGGGCCACCACGTGACACAATTGGTAGTAATTCATTCAAATTACCTCTAATGAGTCAATATGGATAAATATCAACACAACATCGTGTTCAAATAGAAATAAATTTCTACCTCATACTTGGGATCGAACGCTAGCCCCTTCTAATGAAAGGCCAGGTCGAAACCAACCATGCCACGAGAGCCCATAAAAGGAAATCTTAACCTGACACTAATCTAGCTGTCCGAGGATTTACCTGGTGAGACATCAGTCTCTTTACCAGCGAGTTTTACCAGATTTCCCCGGGCCACCACGTGACAAAATTGGTAGTAATTCATTCAAATCTGGTAAAACTCGCTGGTAAAGAGACTGATGTCTCACCAGGTAAATCCTCGGACAGCTAGATTAGTGTCAGGTTGAGATTTCCTTTTATGGGCTCTCGTGGCATGGTTGGTTTCGACCTGGCCTTTCATTAGAAGGGGGCTAGCGTTCGATCCCAAGTATGAGGTAGAAATTTATTTTCTATTTTGAACACGATGTTGTGTTGATATTTATCCATATTGACTCATTAGGGGTAATTTGAATGAATTACTACCAATTGTGTCACGTGGTGGCCCGGGGAAATCTGGTAAAACTCGCTGGTAAAGAGACTGATGTCTCACCAGGTAAATCCTCGGACAGCTAGATTAGTGTCAGGTTGAGATTTCCTTTTATGGGCTCTCGTGGCATGGTTGGTTTCGACCTGGCCTTTCATTAGAAGGGGCTAGCGTTCGATCCCAAGTATGAGGTAGAAATTTATTTCTATTTGAACACGATGTTGTGTTGATATTTATCCATATTGACTCATTAGGGGTAATTTGAATGAATTACTACCAATTGTGTCACTTGGTGGCCCGGGGAAATCTGGTAAAACTCGCTGGTAAAGAGACTGATGTCTCACCAGGTAAATCCTCGGACAGCTAGATTAGTGTCAGGTTGAGATTTTCCTTTTATGGGCTCTCGTGGCATGGTTGGTTTCGACCTGGCCTTTCATTAGAAGGGGCTAGCGTTCGATCCCAAGTATGAGGTAGAAATTTATATATATATATATATATATATATATATATATATATATATATATATATATATATATATAAAATTTTATTACTTATACCATTGTAAATATCTATATTACACGGAAAGGAAAATTAAGCCTCTTCAATGTTAAATAGTTTGCGTCTAAATATCAGTCTTCCGGCATTTCCTTTCTGATCGGTTATTTGTCTCTCTTCGTTTGAGCCTCTTAACCTGTCTTCATTTAATGTCCTTTATTTATTTTTTTTTCTTATGTCTAAAACTGATGGTTTGCCTTTCAGTTTGTCTTTGCGTTTTGAAATTATGGTTTAGCAGTCTGTTTTCATATGTCCGACTTGTTTTGGTCTCTCTCTCTCTCTCTCTCTCTCGTCTCTCTCTCTCTCTCTCTCTGTTACTGCTACTATTATTGGTTAGGAATCAACCATCAGTATCTATCTTCACTGCTTCTTTATCCATTCCTTCCATCCCCCCCCCCCTCGTTCTCTCTCTCTCTCTCTCTCTTACTGACACTATTATTAGTTAGGAATCAACCATCAGTATCTATTTTCAATGCTTCTATATCCATTCCTTCCATTCCACCCCCTCCCTCTCTCTCTCTCTCTCTCTCTCTCTCTCCTCTCTCTCTCTCTCTCCTCTCTCTCTCTCTCTCTCTCTCTCTCTCTCAACCTTTTGACTTACAACGACCTGTCGGCATTCCCCTTTTGCCCCTTTCTCTCTCCTTATCGAACACATTCCTCCCACATTAGACTAAACAAAAGTTAGCTGTCGATTTCCAAGCAACGATCGTTTTTATTCAATTCTTTTGGGTTCTGGTGCCCTATTGGAAACATCCTTGCGTGGCGATCTGCCGGACAGGGGTTCCAATCACGCTTAATCTCGATAGTTTCTTGTAGCTTGTGCAATCTCATCATCCCAACCATGTGGTGGGAGTTTCAGGTTTACTTGCTAAGTCATCAGCAGCCATTGCCTGAGCCTCCCTGGTCATAGTTTTGGCGGAGAAGGGGCTTGAGCGTTGATCATGTGTTTATATGGTCAGTCTCTGTGGAATTGCCCTGCTAGCTTGGGCATTGTCACTGTCCCTCTCATCTGCCATTCACGAGTGGACTTTGAACCTTCAGTGCGGGATTTTGTTTTTGGATGTTCCCAATAGTCTTTTGTATTTTAGAATAAAATATTATTATTGTGTTTGGTTTAGTATGTAGGACGAAATAATATAATTTTTCTTTCTAGATAATTTGTAAACAAGATGACAAGTAGAAAAGTAGAAAATCAGATGATTTTTTTAGAGGTGTCAATTCTTTTTATGGTAATTAGATATATATATATATATATATATATATATATATATATATATACATATATATATATATATATATATATATATATATATATATATATATACATATATATATATATATATATATATATATATATATATATATATATATATATGTATATATATATATATATATATATATATATATATATATATATACATATACTTTAGATATATATATATATATATATATATATATATATATATATACATATACTTTAGATATATATATATATATATATATATATATATATGTATATATATATATATATATATATATATATATATATGTATATATATATAATATATATATATATATATATATATATATATATATATATATATATATAAGTTCATACATATGGGTATGTATGTATTTAGCATATACGTGTGTGTACATGTATGAGTTTATATAACCTTTATGATTATACATTTGAAAACACAAAAGGAAATTTCAATCTAAATATCTACATTTCCTTGTTTTCCTAATTAATATGCACCAAGAGGAAAACAAATAAAATTGCCAACCTAAACAAAAACAACAACAACAATAACAACAACACCAACAACAAGGTCAAAGAAAAGTCAACAAGTCCAGTTCTCGTCTAGAGAAGAATTCCAATTTCCCCTAAGATGGACTCGATATTTCCAGCATTCTGAGCCTCAGTTTGGAAAGTTTATTTATTTTTTTTTTCTTTTTCAGAAACAAGATATGTAATTTATTTTGTCTTTTTTTTTAATCTTTCTTTGTTCCATTTCTTGGTGACGAAAAATATTTTATACCTAATGAAAAAAATTGTAATGCGAGTTTTCCACTTATGTCATGTTTTCTTTTTACGTCCTAAAAACATGGTTGATTGAAAAGTTCTCGTATTCGTATTTTATGGTCATATTTCTTCAGCTATTATTTTGCTGCATAAGATTTTTATATGACCCTGAATTATATTTTGTATTTATTTTATGTATATTATATTGTTATCGTATTTTTTGGAATTATTTAGAACGATTACATACATTATATATATATATATATATATATATAAATATATATATATATATATATATATATATATATATATATATATATATATATATATATATATTATGTATGTATTCTCATTGTTGAGTTTGATAATGTCCTGAGTGGATGAAATTACTAACTCCAATCAAGTCTTTTCATTTTTCCTTTCGTGGCTATAATACATCATATATACAGTATATATATATATATATATATATATATATATATATATATATATATATATATATATATATATATAGCTATATATATAATATAATATATATATATATATATATATATATATATATATATATATATATATATATATATATATATATATATATATATATATATATATATATATAGCTATATATATATATATATATATATATATATATATATATATATATATAGTATATATATATATATATATATATATATATATATATATATATATATATATAACCATGAACACACAATTATGCGTTCCGGTAGAATGGTGATGTGACACCAGATTCCACGAATGAATAAAACCAGTTCAATGAAAACGAACCAATGGTTAAAACATTATTTATATTCTCTAAATGGTTAGAAATACTTAGAAATATAAATGTCGTCAGCACCTTCCATCTTTTAGCTTCTTACAAACGTTTTTGAATGATATTTCCAAGTTCGCATTTGACCTGACATCTCCCACAGAAACAGCTTCACATCTTCCCCATAGCAACAGACAAAAGGTCGCGCATCGTTATCCGAGACTACTTTAACCCTGGTCGTAAGCACGTCCAGGAGACCTTCATCCTAATGACGGTAGATTCTTACCAAGAGGATCTTCACAAAGCGAGGGTCGCGCTCTATAACGGGGAAATGCGCCTTGCAAACGGCAATGCTCGTCCTAACAATCTCTGGTTGATCGGAATACCTTCCAGGTGATGAGCATCGAGAGAGAGAGAGAGAGAGAGAGAGAGAGAGAGAGAGAGAGAGAGAGAGAGAGAGAGAGAGAGAGAGAGGAGTGGGGGGCGTTATTTGTTATTTAACGATGAATGAAATACACACACATTCACGAGGGATGTTCTTGAAGCGAATATGTACAGTTGGACACTGGGATTCCTGGTACACTTTGTCTGAAGAAGTTAACTGAACCCAGTCACACCCTTACTGCGCTGCGAGTTCCTGTGTTTACCCTCGCCCACCACCTCTGCCATATCTTCCTGCACTATCCGTTTGGTTACTCGCCGCGAAGTAATGGTGTGATAGGGTACACTTCTTCGGAGCGAGGTGTGCCAGGGACACCTGTGTTTTAATTCTTAGATTTTTTGTAAAGAAGTGGGATCGCATTTCCATAGTCAGTGATTCGATCCCGGCATGCCGGGCACTGTCAGCCTAACTACGATTTAATATTATCATCATCCAGGTCCAAGGGGAAGGCTTAGGGCTTGCAACCTCATTCCTAAAGACTTTTGGTTTTACTCCACTTACAAGAGCAAAACGTTTTATGTTAACATTAAGGTGATTGTCCTCTTAAATGGTGGCTCAAAAGAAAGATTTACTCAACAGTCACTGCCCAATTCCTGATTAAACGGCTAATGAGCAGATGAATCCCATTTTCTGATATCCATTTATTGATACAGAGGGCTCATCAGTAGGGCGATGAACCACTTTACACAAAATGTCTCTTACTATATGTTGAACGCTTTCCAGTGGTTCATAGATGTTAAGGCCCTTAATGTTTAAAGTTTATTTCACACAATCTAACATTCCTTTTTGCAAACTTCTACTGTTATCCATTCTTTCCATAACTCCATACCATCTAACAATAGATGGGCCTGTCCTTTCATTTCTGGGCAATTTACACTATTCAATATTTTTCAGCCTTTTCATTCTTCTATATATTAATCATTTTAACTTTATTCTTCTCTTCATATTTAACATTCACAAAAATTAGCTTCCGTGTACTCACCCGTAAGATAGAGACATATGGGATGCTGTAAAGGTTTCTTATTTCATTCAACATTTAAAAAAAAAAGTCATGAGCAGATTCAATGTCATCAAGGTACTTGCTCAAAAAGGTATATGTTCGATTCCTGGTCAGGGTCGTACACTTACCAAATATAATTCCCTTTGGGTAAAAGTTATTCCCAAGATAAAGGGAATTCCATGACATTACTAAATAATGTGTATTATTAGTGGTATGTTATCATACACACACATACGCCCACGAGTGCGAAAATAGACGCACATATGACTTCATAAGTAAAGATGACACCTCACTAAAGTAATTCTCTCTCTCTCTCTCTCTCTCTCTCTCTCTCTCTCTCTCTCTCTCTCTGTGTTATGGCAGAATTTATGCCATGACGACAATGCATCATTTGAATAGATCTTTTGGTCTGTGATGTTGAGTGTATGAAAGCAAGGATTTCTGCGCTTGAAGTCTTCAACTTTCCGCTCTGGAATGAACTTCCTCTAAATGACAGCCATGATGATGCAAAGCATTGTCAATCCTCTCAGGGAAATGATAGCGAGCAACTTTTACATGTTTGTTATGTTGCATTGAGAAGCTTTGTAACGTTTTGTTTATTTTCTTTTCTTCTTCATAAATTAGTCTATGATTTTTGTATTTATCAACTATATTATTATTATTATTATTATTATTATTATTATTATTGTTATTATTATTATTATTATTATTATCATTACTGGGGCTATTATTATTATTATTATTATTATTATTATTATTTGTTATGATCATTACTGGGGTTATTGTTGCTATCGGTATTATTATTATTATTATTATTATTGGGGTTATTGTTGCTATCGGTATTATTATTATTATTATTATTATTATTATTATTATTATTATTATTATTATTATTATTATTGGGGTTATTGTTGCTATCGGTATTATTATTATTATTATTATTATTATTATTATTATTATTATTACCAGAACTTCATATGAGTTGTGGTGGCCTGTTGGAAACGTTCCTGCGTGGTGATCTGCTGAGCTGGGGTTTTAGTCACGCTCAAGCCCGATAGTTTCTTGTAATGTCTGTAATCTTACCATCCTTGTGAGCTAAGGATGGGTGGTTTGTTGGGGAGTCCTAGCTTGGGTGGAGAGGATGTTTGGTTGCTGAACATATGTATATGTGGTCAGTCTCTAGGGCATCGTCCTGCTATTCGAGGCATTGTCACTGTCCCCTTGCCTCTGTCATTCATGAATGGCCTTTAAACATTTTAACTCGAAAATAATCTGCTGAGCTGGGGTTCGAGTCACACTCAAGCTCAATAGTCTCTTGTAGTGTCTGTAACCTCACCATCCTTGTGAGCTAAGGGTGGGGTGTTTCTACTAGCTGAGACCTCTGCAGCCATTGCCTGGTTCTCTCTGGTCCTAGCTCTGGTGGACAGTGATATATATATATATATATATATACATATATATATATATATATATATATATGGCCAGTCTCTAGGTTATTGTCTTGCTAGCCGTGATATTGTCATTGTCCTTTGCCTGTGTCATTCATGAGCGGCCTCTAAACCTTTAATCTCGAAAATATTATAACTAGCAAGTAAGTAAACTGCTCTAAATATAATAGGAAGTACGTAAAAGTGTGAAAGAGGACTATTTTGTATCTTCGAAATGTGAAACGATATGCAGAAAAATTAGATTCTCAGAGATGTCTTGGCGCCCCATGAATACATACGGAAGAATTATAGAGACATCAATACAAGTCTCGCCAGACGAGACTCGAAATTATTTATGAGAAGTTCTTCAAAAGAAGGTCCTATTCTGGGGGGAGATTTCGGGAATAAGAAAGGAAAATTTTACAATGAAGGAGATTTGGATCTGAATCCATTTTTAATCAGAATGAAAATAATGTCGATAATGTTGAGGTTTTGTCGATAGTGATTTTATTCTTGAGGACGTTGAAAATATTGGTCGAAATTCTATGAAAGGAAACATCATTTTTATACATCGGAAACAAATAGACATTAGAATTTACAGTCCCGTCAATAAAACGAATACACACAAACAGAGAGAGAGAGAGAGAGAGAGAGAGAGAGAGAGAGAGAGAGAGAGAGTTATTCTAAATATGTACATCGATGGTACTTATATAAGCTATAAGAAAACGTGATGGATAACACCTTGAAATCCTTTCGAAAGTAAGATAGGTGATACTAAATTCCTATATCTTTCATAAGGATCTTGAACCTCCCTGTGCATAATTAATCATTCTCATATTTCGTTGTTGAGCAAAATAAATGTTCAAATGAATATACTTTCATTCAAGGTCACCAACATTACAGATTACCAGTGACTAGAGAATGAATAGAATTGAAGTGGATTTTCATTTTAGATATTTCAAAAACATTTAAATTTCATGTAAATGTTTCTAGTAACATTCAATAGTGACATTTGAGTAGTTTACGTCATTTTCTAATTATTAGTCATAAAGTTAATTGTCTTCGTCTTTAGCTATCGTTAGCAGCTCTTCTAGGAGAAGGACACTCCAAAATCAAAACATTGCTCACTTGTCTTGGGTAGTCTTGGGTAGTGCCATAGCCTCCGTACCATGGTGTTCCACTGTCTTGGGTTAGAGTTTTCTTGCTTGAGGGTACACTTGGGAACACTATTCTATCTTATTTCTCTCCCTCTTGTTTTGTTAAAGTTTTTATAGTTTATGTAGAACAATTATTTTAATGTTACTGTTCTTAAAATAATTAATTTTTCCTTTTTTCCTTCTCTCACTGGCTATTTTCCCCCTATGATCCCTTGGGTTTATAGCATCCTACTTTGCCAAGTAGGGTTGTAGCTTAGCAATTAATAATAATAATAATAATAATAATAATAATAATAATAATAATAATAAAAATAATAATAATATAATAATATGATAATCATAGTAATAATATTGTTATTATTATTATACCATGTATTTCAACTTCAATTTAGATCTAATATTGCACATTAAGAGTGTGGGAAATATTGAAATAATTTTCATTTACAATTAGAATAAGTTATATACATTTTTTTATTGAATAGAAATATATTACTTCAATATCACAGAAAAAAAGATACAAGTGGTGAAATGCATTTCAATGAATGAGACTAAAATTGATAGGATACAAGACAGATATTACCGATATTTTATCTAAATGGTTATTGATTTCGTTTTTTCACTGGCAAGCCTTATCCCCCCCATCTCTCTCTCTCTCTCTTTCTCTCTCTCTCTCTCTCTCTCTCTCTCTCTCTCTCTCTCTCTCTTTATATATATATATATATATATATTGATGCAGAGGTAAATGAAAAATAATATTATGCCTTTTGATTTAGTGATGGCTTTATAGAGAACCAATTCATCATTGTTATTCAATATTATTATTATTATGATTACAATTCTTTTTCTTGTTATTGATAATGTCATTAAATTTATTCATCATTATAATCAGTTTGGTAATTTTTACTGTTATTAGAATATTGATGTTATCATTATTACTTTATCCAAAAGAAAACCAACTCTAGAAAAGTTAGTTTTAATTTCTCAGCCTAGAGAGAATTACTAGGAGTTACAAGGATTTTGGATGTCTCGAAGACTTTTTAGTTCATCCCAGGAGACTCCACTTGCTCTTTGGTAGAGCGATTTACTTTAAGCATTTAGATAGTGCTTATGATCTTGTATAACTTATTCTCGAGCTGGATTTACCGTGTTACTTTTTACTACATCTGAGAGAGAGAGAGAGAGAGAGAGAGAGAGAGAGAGAGAGAGAGAGAGAGAGTTACAAGGAGTTTCAATGAATTTTGATGTCTCGAAGACTTTTTAGTCCATCCGCGGAGACTCTATTTGCTC
>NC_090738.1:105433123-105455623 GCF_036898095.1 Palaemon carinicauda
CAAAACATTGATATGTATCCAGATGCAATTATAGGATACCCGTCTATGGGTAATCAAATCATTATCTTAGCCCCTGCCAAGCATGGCGTGTATATCAAAGGAAAATTCTATAAGTCTTCTAATACCTTAAAATCAGTTTTGAATAAAAAGGAGATGACAAATAAAACAGTGACATACGTTGAAGAACCAATAACTTGTCTCACTAATTAAAAAATAATATACGCGACCCAACAGAATTCTCGTTCACCCGTAATATCATCTTGCACGCAATCTATCCAGCCGAACGTACCTTTGAATTTAATAGTGCAAATAAAGAAAACGTTACAGGGATCTGAAATATTAATCCTTTCCAACACTTTGAAAACTAACGGATTGTCCGTCACACAAGCTATTTATACAGTAGGCTCACATCAACAATGTAATATTGAAGTCTGTAATCATTTAAATACCACTTTAGTAATTCACAAAAATCAACATATCTTGTATGTAGAAGTTTATAAACATCGTATTCTTACTGTCGCTGAAATCAATCACGCTCAATCAGTTGCTGGTGAATCCCTTTTGCAATCTATTAAAAATAAAATCAGTAAAGACATTCAAGAAAAAGAAATTCAGCAGAAATTTTTTGGACTTTTAACTGAATATCCTGATGTTTTTTCCAATACGGAAGGATCCTTAGGAAAGACAGATGTCACAGAACATCAAATAAGGTTAAAGGACAAGCAGAAAATTATCTATGTACCCTCGTATAGACTCCCTATGAAATTCTAGAATGAGATAAATAATGAAGTAGGTAAAATGATAGAAGAAGGAGTCATTAGGAAATCGAACAGCCCTTATAATTTTCCATTAATAGTTGTACCGAAAAAAGATCGAACATGGCGTATCTGCGTAGATTTCCGTTGCTTGAATGAGGAAACGATCCCTGATCGATTCCCAGGGCCATGTACTGACGATATTTTATCTTTGTTAGGTCAGAATAAATATTTTACCAGTTTGGACTTACTTGAAGGCTTTCACCAGATATCATTAGAAGAAAATAGTATCCCATTCACAGCCTTCACCACAGCCAGGGGACATTATGAATTTTTACTTATGCCCTTTGGTTTACGTTGTGCTCCCATAACATTTACAAAAATGATTAACATAGTGTTTGGAGACCTGCTAGGGGATATATTGCATGCCTATATGGACGACCTTGTAATCTTTTCCAATACCTTAGAAGAAACTCTACGTAAACTAGAACTAGTACTACAAAGACTAAGACAACATAACTTAAGGGTAAAGATTAGTAAGTGTGAATTTTTCAAAACAGAATTGGTGTATTTGGGTTTTACGGTGTCTAGTCAAGGTCTTAAAGTAGTCCACGATAAGGTGTCAGCTATCCGTAACTTTCCGATACCTACTAATGTCAAGGGAATACAGCAATTTCCGATGTGTTGTGGATATTACAGGCGTTTTATACGCAATTATTCAATAATAGCCGCTACCCTAACTGATCTTACGAAGAAGGGCATAGATTTAATATGGTCTGAGCAGAATCAACAGGCGTTTAATACCTTCAAAGATGAACTGTGTAGTTCTCCTATCTTAAAATTTCCTGACCTCGGTAAGGAATTCTTCATTGCAACAGATGCCTCAGACTTAGGAGTAGGTGGGGTATTGCTTCAGCAATATGAAAAAAAAAATTTCCCGATAGCTTTTTATTCTCGAAAACTGAGAACTTCCGAAAGTAAGTATGCAGTAATAGACAAGGAAGGACTAGCTATTGTTAATTCACTAGTGCATTTCAAGTTCATAATATACGGTTATCCCGTCTAGGTTCTTACTGATCATAAACCCCTAACCGACTTCTTTATAGGCTTTAGTCACAGCCCCAAATGAACTCGGTGGCATTTGCTCATCCAAGATTTTGGCGCGAGAATCGGGTATTTACCAGGGAAAGCAAATATCATTGCTGATGCATTATCACACAACCCCGTGTCATCTTGTATGGAGCCATTAGCTGAATTAATAGATATATCAACATCCATGCCTATTGTTAAAACTGTATCTGAACAAGATGATCTGGGCTGGATCGCTGAATTATTACAGACTGAGCAAAGAAAAGATCAGAAATTAGAAAAATTATAAATGCTTTGGAAGGAAATCGTAAGGAAAGGGAATATATAAAGTATATGCAGCAGAATTATATAATCAAAGACAATATTCTGTGTAGATCCGTGACAAGGAAAACCCGCAATACACCACATGTGACTGACGACCAGGTAGTGGTACCAATCTCACTTATATCCACAGTCCTAAATTTGTTGCATGCAAATCCATTGCATGGACACCTGGGGTTCTCCATAATGTCACAGAAAGCCAAATCATTGTTTTATTGGCATACGATGCTTACAGATATAAAAAAAACACATAGCTAATTGTCGCACTTGTCAGGAAAACAAAGGGCACACGGAAACACCTGTCAGCCTAGGGGCTTATCCCGTGCCCAATCAACATTTTGAAAGGATACATTTAGATTTATTAAAAGGATTTTACGAGTCAGACAGAGGAAAAAAGCACCTCTTAGTAATTGTAGAGGCTTTGACTCGATATACAGAACTGATAGCGCTTAAAACTAAAACTGCGATTGAATGCGCTAGGAAGTTTTACAAGTGTTACATTTGTGAACATGGAATTCCACACATGATAATCTCAGACTCGGGTGGAGAATTTAATAATCATTTCCTTACCTCATTGTGTTAATTCCTTAGCATAAAGAAAATCAATACCATGATCTATCACCCAGACTCGAATGGGCTAGTGGAAAGAGCGAATAGGAAGGTTTTAAACATATTAACCCTGGATAGGTACGGTCCTCGGACACCCCTTTAAGGGTATACTCGGACGCGAACGACCCCGACGCCAAAAAAAATTCTTGAAAAATCAGTTTTTGCAGTAACCTCCTTTTTTCTTTTGCCAAAAAAAACTTCAATGAATTCTTAAAACAACTGTAAAGATAAATACTACTCATCTGCAGAAAAACTATTTATTATAAATATTTTAAAAAATTAAGTAGAAAAAAAAAAGACCTGACGTAAAAATTCATAAAAAAAAAGTTTATACATATATACACAAATCCTTTTAGAAATTGATTCTTGAATGTTTAGGACACATCTTGATGTATTTTGGATGAAGTCAGACCCATGGAGGTGAAGATCTGAAATGAGAAAAAAAGGGTAACTTTTTTTGGCCAAAAAAATTTGTCCAAATTTCATGAATTTTTTTGGGTACCCAAATGAAATAGGAAGTGGCTAATTTTTTTAGGGAATAAACATATGTTATCCTAAAATAGAAATATGTAAAAAAATCTTCATTATTTTGTAAATTACATTTATATCAGGGGCCATATCTAAAGGTAATTTTTTGAGTACTTAGAAATTTCGTAAAAAAATACATATATTTAATATATAATATGATATTTATGCAGGTAAAAATATACCAAAATATCACAAATTCTATAGGGAACAAGAATATATATAGATAGGGCAGCTTACGCTTCGGATATGTCCACAAAATGGCCGCCAACCACACTGACTCAGACTCCCTAATCTGCCACTTGAAATGTAGGAAGGGGATGTCAATTTCAAGGTGTTATTTACTAATCTAATTATTATTGGATATGCATAAAAATTGTATGGTGGGTTGCTGGATAATTGTCGATTATTTTACGACTATAAAATTAAAATTCTGACCCAAAAAAAATTTTTTGAAGGGAAATAAAATCGAAAAAAAAAAATGTAAAACAATATTTTAGCTAAAAAAATTTGATGATATTCAATCAAAAAAAAAGTAAACAAAATTTTCCGACAAATAAACATCTAGAGGAATCATTACTCTGTGATAGTTCCTTAGTACGTAGTAATTTTGAAAGAATTGGGAAAAAACGAAAAAATGGCAATCACCGGAAAATCGAACACATACCTATATATACGCCATATCTGGCTAAAAAAAAGATAGGCATGGGTAGTCAGATCATCTAGAAACACTTTCCAACACTATAAAAATATAAGTTTTGCGACACTACTTGCCAATTCCTTACGGTAACATGACTAGGCAAAAAAATGCAAAACAAATAAAAAGGGGCACTCGCGGAAAAATGGCTAACATTCTAATATACGGCATTTCAGAAAAAAAAATTCAGCCACGTGCTAGGCAAACCATCAAGGCACATTTTCCGACAAATAAACATCTAAATGAATAATTACTCTGTGATAGTTCCTTAGTACGTAGTAATTTTGAAAGAAATGGGAAAAAACGAAAAAATGGCAATCACAGGAAAATCGAACACATACCTATATATACGCCATATCTGGCTAAAAAAAGAAGATAGGCATGGGTAGCCAGATCATCTAGAAACACTTTCCAACACTATAAAATTTTAAGTTTTGCGACACTACTTGCCAATTCCTTACGGTAACATGACTAAGCAAAAAAATGCAAAACAAATAAAAAGGGGCACTCGTGGAAAAATGGCCATTCTAATATACGGCATTTCAGAAAAAAAAAATTTCAGCCACGTGCTAGGCAAACCATCAAGGCATATTTTCCGACAAATAAACATATAAATGAAATATTACTCTGTGATAGTTCCTTAGTACGTAGTAATTTTGAAAGAAATGGGAAAAAACGAAAAAATGGCAATCACAGGAAAATCGAACACATACTTATATATACGCCATATCTGGCTAAAAAAAAAATAGGCATGGGTAGCCAGATCATCTAGAAACACTTTCCAACACTATAAAAATATAAGTTTTGCGACACTACTTGCCAATTCCTTACGGTAACATGACTAAGCAAAAAAATGCAAAACAAATAAAAAGGGGCACTCGCGGAAAAATGCCCAACATTCTAATATACGGCATCTCAGATAAAAAAAAAGACATGCACGTGTTAGCCCAACCATCAAGGCACACTTTCTAACACATAAACATGAAAAAAAAATCAATAATATACGGCAATTCCTTACTACGTAGTAAATTTTTACAAATATTGAAAAAAAAACAGAAATTGACAACCGCAGTTAAATACCCAATATACCAATAACTACGTCGTATCTGACAAAAACAAAATCACGCATGGGTAGCCAGATCATCTAGACACACTTTCCAACATTAAAAAAGCAAAAGTTTTACGACACTATTTCGCAATATCTTACGGAAAAATGACTTGGCAAAAAAATGAAAAAAAATGAAAAAGGGACACTCGCGGTAAAATGCCCGACATTCTAATATACGACATCTCAGATAAAAAAAAAGACATGCACGTGTTAGCCCAACCATCAAGGCACACTTTCTAACACATAAACATGAAAAAAAAATGAATAATATACGGCAATTCCTTACTACGTAGTAATTTTTACAAATATTGAAAAAAAACAGAAATTGGTAACCGCAGTTAAATACCCAATATACCAATAACTACGTCGTATCTGACAAAAACAAAGTCATGCATGGGTAGCCAGATCATCTAGACACACTTTCAAACACTAAACAAGCAAAAGTTTTACGACACTATTTGGCAATATCTTACGGAAAAATGACTTGGCAAAAAAATGAAAAAAAATGAAAAAGGGGCACTCGCGGTAAAATGGTCCTCGTGGTGATGAACGACCTTTTAACTAAAAAAAAAAACATGCACATGGTAGTCAAACAATCCACCAAGACTTTCCACAACTGATAACCTATACAAATTGCACAATTCTACGACAATTTCATAATACGTAATAACTTTGATAATTATGCAAACTACCTTAGAAGGGTAAACTCGGACGCGAACGACCCCGACGCGTCTCAGAAATCGGGGAAGGAGTACAGCTACAGCAATGCACATCTGGACACTACTAGAGCGTGTAGGGGAGACACCTCCTGCAGGTCGATCACCCACAAATTCAGTCACGGGGGTGAGTCACGTGAGAAAAACCTGTTTTTTTTTTACGCTCGGGGTTGCGAACGACCCACCGTACCTATCCAGGGTTAAGATTAACAATAGGGGGATCAGACCCCAACGGGGATATTGCAATACCTGCGGTACTAAGTACTCTGAATCACTCATATCATATATCAATTAAAATGTCGCTGCACGAGGCATTGTATGGTACCCCAGTTAGAACGCCATTCCATGTATTAATGCCTACAACTAATTTATCAAATCCTTTAAAAGAATGTATAAAAGCAAGCAAAACTCGTTTTGATATCCTACGAAAGAATTTAGAAGAATAAAAAATCATAATGAAAAGGAATCATGATAAAATAGCGAAGCCAACTAAAACATATACCGTGGGTTATAATGTAT
Source organism: Palaemon carinicauda (assembly GCF_036898095.1). Lineage (NCBI taxonomy): Eukaryota > Metazoa > Arthropoda > Malacostraca > Decapoda > Palaemonidae > Palaemon > Palaemon carinicauda. Next base: position 105,439,463 of record NC_090738.1, read on the forward strand.
ACATACAGGTAAATGTACGTAAAGGACTCAATTATAAACTAACACCTAAGTTTGAAGGCCCATTTAGCATTTTGGAAACATTACCGGCCAATAGATTTAGAGTTCAAAACGTATCCCATCCCACTGATGAGAGAATTGTACCATTGGCTCACATAAGAAATTAAAATAAGAGAGAAGGAAGTGAGGGAATTTTTTTTTTATTTTTTATCTATGAAATTTATATGTTAACATTTTTTTCTTCCTAGTACAGGAGTAATTACATATATTTTTCTCATTACAGGTTTCCAAGATGAAGTTTTTATTGTTAGGAGTGATATTGTTCGCTCAGACATTTTTCTCGTGTGGGAAGAGCTCTAAAACTAAAAGTATAGATTTTAAATATGGCACTATAGTAGAGAGACAAGAAGAAATTTTTATTACATCAAGTAACATAGTTATAGAAGTACGCATGCAAGCAATTTTTCTCCCAGAGAATGACGTCACTATCTTAAAGAGCGCCATTTCAAGGTTTGCTGTTTCATTAAATGAAATGCATAGAAGACACTTTCCTTTTAATACAGAGAGTTCGCTTCCACCGACACTAAAAGTTGCAGAGATGCTATCCGATGACTTGCAAAATAAGACTTACGAGGCAGAATCTTTGGCTCGTGACCTTTTGATGTGGACAGTAAGACACAATAACCTTGAAAAACGTAACCTGTTTATTTTTGCTGCACTAAACATCTTTGGATCTGTTGCAAGTTTAAGCTTAGGGATTTCCAATCGTCTTATGATTAGTAATCAAAATAAGAAAATTGAGTTTTTGACTCATGAAAATGAATTGATTTTATCAGAACTAACGAATCAGTTAGCTTCAATCAATCAAATTATGAGTTTGGTGAACGAACATTCTAGTAATATCTGTCAGATTATGGAAGTACAAGATTTGTTGACAACGTTAACGTATTATAATTCAAAAATAGATCATATCCATAATAGAATTGCATATTTCATTGAGAAATCAAAAGACTATGTGGAAGCTATTACGTTAGCGACTATAAGTGTACTGTCACCTCATTTGTTGCCGATAAGAGACTTAACGTTAATTGTGGAGAACGGACGGGAGAAATTTGGTTATATTCCTTTGTTAGACACACGTAGGTTAGAATTTTATAACAGCCTAATTACAGTAAGCGTTGAAAATCAAAGGATTATGATTACAATTGCCTTTGATTCTTCCGATGCCTGGCAATCTTACAAGATATCACCATTTCCGACTTTCATGATGAATAACTCAAACCCAGTAATATCCAGTTTGACAGGACACGTATTGATTTCCCCAGACAAAGAAACATATACGGTCATTAAAGACTTAAATCAATTAACTCACTGTTCAGACGCAATGAATAAAAAAATATGTACAGCTGACTCCTTTGAATTCCATAAAAACTCAGTGGATTCATGCGAGTTAGGTATAGTGCTAAATGGTGCTCTCTCCCATACACATGAAAATTGTCTGAAAAAGCTTTATCCCTTTGACGATAATAAGTTCAATTGCAGACTGAATAACGGCTCGTTGATACGATACGACAAGGCCGGCTTCAATGTATCATGCCCGGACGGATCCACGTCCAATTCCCAAATCTTCGTTGCAGCAGATGGTTGCATCGGTACGTCCACGAATTACACGGTCCGAGGATTCAACACTATCATCAGAGAACGGGCCTACTTCACGAACTTCACATGGTCGACTACAATCCCATCTTTACCTCTCCCATACAACGCACGAGTGGCAGATCTTCGTTTCTACGTGTTACTTGCAGAAATCAGCGTTACGGTGATGATATTTATCGCCGTTAACATCTTTGTTTGGCGTAGGTTAAGTAAAAATAAGTTGGAGATCAAACAGAACGTTTTGCCATGTCCAGACAAAACTCCTTATTTATTGCAATTTAAAGCTGTTTGAAATTGACCCCTTCATTCGCTCTAAGGAGTAAAATTGTCTTGGAAAAGGGTTGTGCACGAAAAGCAGTTAGTACGCTAGTAATATGTAGAAAAAGAGAATCTAGAACATTTGAATTTTAAAAAAACATTTTAAAAACATTCAAAATATAAATCATTTTTTGGGCATCTAATAAAATATATAAGCCCTAAATATTAAAATAAAGAATCTATGGGCATCTAATAAAATATATAAGCCCTATATATAAAAATAATATATATATATATATATATATATATATATATATATATATATATATATATATATATATATATATATATATATATATATATATATATATATGTAATGATTAGAATAGTTAATATTACATGTTTAAAACAAATGACGTAATATGTCATGTTGGTTGGAAGAGCTAACCGTGAGATTTGCTGTAGTCGTTCAAATTATAAGCAGGATGTATAATGCTAACCTCGCAGATTGACATTCTTTCTTAACGTCAACACATTGTCTCCTCGTGTGAAAGTTTGTGACGTCACCGGATGCAGGTGTCTTCCGATTCCGTCACTTGGCTAAATTAAAGCAAGCATACGATATTTGTGATATCGGTAATTTATTCAGTTCATATCTAAACTTCACCAGAATTGGTCATGTGGACCAACACAGCTTCCTCCAGTGATGGAGATGTTTAACTCTGTTGTTTATTAAAAATAAAACTTAAAAACCATTAAGATGTATTCAGTAAACCATTTAAATACATCTGAAAACAACTCATACTCAAATGTGTGCTTAAGACAGTAGCACACCAATAAATGGTGGCAGCGGTTAAACTCTAAGACAGCGGTTAAACTCTAAGACAGCGATTAAACTCTAAGAATTAGAGAAATATCTTCAAGACTTCAACATAAAAGCTGTAAAACCAGAGAATGATCTTCAAGACTTCAAAATAAAAGCTGTAATACCTGATAAAGATCTTCAAGAACTCAAAACTATCTACAAGAATCTACAATTTTGACTAAGTCCAACGGAAAAACTAACATCAACATATGTTAGTATACAACTTGAATCTTCAATCAACATCCTAGGAAACCCAAGGACTGGCGTTCAACAATTGCAAGACATATCCAGGAAGAACTACATTCAACAAGAAACTAGAACGAGACATCGCTAACAAAACATCAAGAGAGAGAGAGAGAGAGAGAGAGAGAGGACGTGTCGACTTCATATAAAGCTAAGTACAGAGATTTTGTATTCATTTCAGTTTGGGCAGTGAAGTGTAGTTATCACAAGTCGTTAGTCAATTATTACTGGGGTGAGTGAATTCCTAAACTTTGTTATAAGAAACTCCGAATTCTCATTTAGAATTTTTCTTTCTTTGTGCTAATTCCTTTTTCTTTCATAAACTCTTGGGGGAAAATGTGTTGGGATTAGTAACATTGTTGGGGGAATTTTATTATACATATGCGTTTACGCAGTGGGCGTCTGTACTCATATAGATATTTTGATAGGATTGAAAGGGGTCAAAGAGATAGAAAAAAAAAAAAAATACAGCAGTCATGGCTCCTCCTGTCAGCCCTACCCCTGGACCTAGTGGTGTAGGCCAGGCTAATCCTCCTCCAATTGTGACGCTTGTAAATGCCAGGTCAGCAATCCTTCCTTTTCAAGGTCGTGTCAACGGGTTCTTGCCACAAAATGTGGAGTCATGGATTTCATCCGTTGATGCCCATTTAAATGCCAAACAAATCGTAGATCCTTTTGTACAATTACAAGAAGCTAAAAGTTTTATAGATTTTTCTAAAGGGGATGCGAGTGCGTATTTAAGAGGTGTTTCATTTCAGGAAGCAGTTACTTGGGATGATTTCAAAGTTAGGTTACGCACGATTTATGGGGGTGAGGAAGCTTTGGATGTAGTGTTAACGTTACGAAATACACTTAATCAAGCCACTATGAATCGGCTTAATGTTGTTGAGAGAGCAGCTCTCATAGCTGATAGGCTTAACGAATATCAGGACATTTTAGGTAATTCCACTTGGGTTACTAACGATAATATCTCCGTGAAAGATTTTTTACGATTAATGTATTTAACTTGCATGACACTTATGTTGCCTGAAGCTTTAGTGCGGTGCTTTGATAAGAAGTTAATGCCTGCAAGTACGGAATTGGATGTCTATAAACAGATAAAGAAACACATGTCCAAGTGTCCAGATCTCGATCCCGTGTTAACTCAAGTTTTTGCTAAGAATGAAACAAAACCACAAACAGTGAACGTAATTAACAGTCCAGTAGCGGGAGTGACGTGTTACAACTGCAAACGTCAAGGTCACATAAGCGCAGACTGCAGAACGAAATTTTGTTCAGTTCACAACACAGGATCACATTCTTATAGTCAATGTTACGCGCGTAAGACACAACAATATCCTAGAAATACACAGTCAATTCCACAGTCAGTTCCATATGGAAATAAAAAGAAAAATCCTCATTTTAACAATAAGAAGAAACAACAAAATGTCAATGCAGTTCAGAGTCCGAAACAAACAAACACTTCTTCAAATATCGCTGAGCCTGGGCCGTCAAACCAGACCTCGCAAAGTCAGCCTAATTTTCAGAATGTGCAGAGCAAAGCAAATACCACATAGTTAACTCTAGAGGGGAAGAGAGTGATGTTGGGTCAAGGTCATTTATGTCAACATCAATAGTATTGAATAATCAATTTAATGTTTTATCAGATAATTGTGAGACAATAGATTTTCCTATGAAACACACGGCCGAATTAAGTAAAAGAGTGCATGCTCCCGTAGATTTGCAACGAATTCATACAATAATAAGCCAAAATGAGTTACAGCCAACCTTATATGCTGTAAATTTAGAACACAAATCCTTTACGTTATTTTTTGACTCTGGTAGTCCACGTAATATTATGGATTTGAAGACGCATCATTTGTTGTTTTCGAACTTTCCGATTGAAAAATCAGGAATTAGACTTTCAGGTATAGGAAATAATGAATTAAACGTCATAGGCATAACTCATATTCAGTTCAGAGTCGGTAATCGCACGTTTGCCGATACATTTGTTGTTGTGAAAAACATTAATATGTATCCAGCTGTAATTATAGGATACCCATCTATGGGAAATCAAAACATTATCTTAGCTCCTGCCAAGCACGGCGTGTATATCAAAGGGAAATTCTATAAGTCTTCTAATACTTTAAAGTCAGTTTTGGATAAAAAGGAGACGACAAATGTAACCGTAACGTACGTTGAAGAACCAATAACTTGTCTCACTAATAAAGAAATAATATACGCGACCCAGCAGAATTCTCGTTCACCCGTAATATCATCTTGCACGCAATATATCGAACCAAACATACCTTCGAATTTAATAGTGCAAATAAAGAAAACACTACCGGGATCTGAAATATTAATCCTTTCCGATACTTTGAAAACTAACGGATTGTCTGTCACACATACAGTAGGCTCACATCAGCAATGTAATATCGAAGTCTGTAATCATTTAAATAACACTTTAGTAATTCACAAAAATCAACATATCTTGGATGTAGAAGTTTATAAACATCGTATTCTTACCGTTGCTGAAATTAATCACTCTCAATCAGTTGCGGATGAATCCCTTTTACGAACTATTAAAAATAAAATCAGTAAGGACATTCAAGACGAAGAAATTCAGCAGAAAATTTTTGAACTTTTAACTAAATATACAGATGTCTTTTCCACTACGGATGGATCCTTAGGAAAAACAGATGTGATCGAGCATCAAATAAGGTTAAAAGACAAGAAAAAAATTATTTATGTACCCTCGTACAGACTCCCTATGAAATTCCAGAATGAAATAAATGATGAAGTAGGTAAAATGTTAGAGGAAGGAGTCATTAGAAAATCAAATAGCCCTTATAATTTTCCTTTAATAGTTGTACCGAAAAAAGATCGAACATGGCGTATCTGCGTCGACTTTCGTCGTCTAAACGAGGAAACGATCCCTGATCGATTCCCAGTGCCATGTAATGACGATATTTTGTCTTTGTTAGGTCAGAATAAATATTTTACCAGTTTGGACTTACTTAAAGGTTTTATCCAGATATCATTAGAAGAAGATAGTATCCCATACACAGCCTTCAGCACAGCCAGGGGACATTATGAATTTTTACGGATGCCTTTTGGTTTACGTTGTGCTCCTATAACATTTACAAGAATGATTAACATAGTGTTTGGAGACTTGTTAGGGGATATGTTGCATGCCTATATGGATGATCTTGTAATCTTTTCCAACACCTTAGAAGAACATCTACGTAAGTTAGAACTAGTACTACAGAGATTAAGACAACATAACTTAAGGGTAAAGGTTAGTAAGTGTGAATTTTTCAAAACAGAATTAATATATTTGGGTTTCATGGTGTCAAGCCAAGGTCTTAAAGTAGTCCATGATAAGGTGTCGGCTATACGTAATTTTCCCATACCTACTAATGTCAAGGGAATACAGCAATTTCTGGGTTGTAGTGGATATTACAGGCGTTTTATACGCAACTATTCAATAATAGCCGCTCCTTTAACTGATCTTACGAAGAAGGGCTAGATTTCATATGGTCTGAGCAACATCAACAGGTGTTTAATACTTTGAAAAATGAACTGTGTAGTTCTCCTATCTTAAAATTTCCTGACTTCGGTAAGGAATTCTTCATTGCAACAGACGCCTCAGACTTAGGAGTAGGAGGGGTATTGCTTCAGCAATATGATAAACAGTTTTTCCCGATAGCTTTCTATTCTCGAAAATTGAGAACTTCCGAAAGTAAGTATGCAGTAATAGACATAGAAGGACTAGCTATTGTTAATTCGCTAGTGCATTTTAAGTTCATAATTTACGGTTATCCCGTTAAGGTTCTTACTGACCATAAACCACTAACAGAGTTCTTTAAAGGCTTCAATCACAGCCCTAAACGAACTCGGTGGCATTTAATCATTCAAGATTTTAGCGCAAGAATCGGGTATTTACCTGGGAAAGCAAATATCATTGCGGATGCATTATCACGCAACCCCGTGTCATCTTGTACGGAGTCTTTAGCTGAATTAATAGATATATCAACATCCATGCCTATTGTAAAAACAATATCTGAACAAGAAGATTTAGGCTGGAGTGCTGAATTGTTACAGACTGAGCAAAGAAAAGATCAGAAAATAGAAACAATTATAAATGCTTTGAAAGGCAATCATAAAGAAAAAGAATATATAAAGTATAAGCAGCAGAATTATATAATCAAAGATAATATTCTGTGTAGGACTGTGACAAGGAAAACCCGCAATACACCACATGTAACTAACGACCAGGTAGTAGTACCAAACTCACTTATTTCCACTGTCCTGAATTGGTTGCATTCAAATCCATTACATGGACACCCTGGGTTCTCATTAATGTCACAGAAAGCCAAATCATTGTTTTATTGGCATACAATGCTTACAGATATAAAAAGACACATAGCTAATTGTCGCACATGTCAGGAAAACAAAGGGCATACGAAAACACCTGTCAGCCTAGGAGCTTATCCTGTTCCCAATCAACCCTTTGAAAGAATACATTTAGATTTGTTAACAGGATTTTACGAGTCAGACAGAGGAAATAAGCACCTCTTAGTAATTATAGATGCTTTAACTCGATATACAGAACTAATAGCGCTTAAAACTAAAACTGCGATTGAATGCGCTAGGAAGTTTTACGAGTGTTACATTTGTAAACATGGAATTCCACACATGATAATCTCAGACTCGGGTGGTGAATTTAATAATCACTTTCTTACCTCATTGTGTGAATTCCTCAACATAAAGAAGATTAATACCATGATATATCACCCAGAGTCGAATGGGCTAGTGGAAAGAGCAAATAGGAAGATATTAAATATATTGAGGGTAACACTAGGGGGATCAGACCCCAACTGGGATATTGCAATACCGGCGGCACTGAGTACTCTGAATCATTCATATCATATATCAATTAAAATGTCACCGCATGAAGCATTGTATGGTACCCCAGTTAGAACACCTTTCCATGTATTAACGCCTACAACTAATCTATCAAATCCTTTAAAAGAATGTATAAATGCAAGTATAAGTCGATATGATATCCTTCGAAAGAATTTAGAAGAATCACAAATCATAATGAAAAGGAATCATGATAAAATAGCGAAACCAACTAAAACATATACCGTGGGTGATAACATCTATATTCAAATCAATGTCAGAAAAGGGCTCAACTATAAACTAACACCTAAGTTTGAAGGCCCATTTAACATTTTGGAAACATTAACGGCCAATAGGTTTAGAATTCAAAACGTAGCCCAACCCACGGATGAGAGAATAGTACCATTGTCTCACATAAGAAATTAAAAAGAAAAGAGAGGAAAAGTGAGGAAAAATTTTATTTTGTGTGACTAAAAGTTTTCTTTTTAATACAGGAGTAATTACATATATTTTTTCTCGTTACAGGTTTCCAAGATGAATTTTTTGTTGTTGGGAGTGATATTGTTCGCTCAGACATTTTCTCGTATGGGATGAGTTCTAAGACTAAGAATATATATTTTAAATATGGCAATATAGTTGAAAGACAAGAAGACATTTTTATTACATCAACCAACGTAATTGTCGAAGTGCATATGCAAGCAATTTTTCTTCAAGAGAATGATGTCACTAGCTTAAGAACCGCCATTTCAAGGTTTTCTGCATCATTGGATGAGTTGCATAGGAGACATTTTCATTTGACTACTAAGAGTTTGCTTGGATCAACATTAAAAGTTGCAGAGATGCTATCTGATGACTTGAAAAATAAGACTGGCGAAACAGGATCTTTGGCTCGTGACCTTTTGATGTGGACTGTAGGACACGAACATAAAGAAAGACGGAATCCGTTCATTTATGCTGCATTAAGCATCTTTGGGTCTGTTGCAAGTTTAGATTTAGGACTTTCCAATCGTCTTAAAATTAGTAATCAAAATAAGAAAATTGAGTTCTTGACTCATAAAGATGAATTGATTATGTCAGAACTAAGGGATCAGTTAGCTTCAATCAATAAAATTATGGATTTGTTAAATGAATATTCAGATAATATCGTTCAAATTATGGAAGTACAGGATTTGTTGGCAACATTAACGTATTATGATTCAAAGATAGATCACATACATAACAGAATTGCACATTTCATTGAGAAATCCAAGGATTATGTAGAAGCTATCACGTTAGCAACTAAAGGTGTATTGTCGCCCCATTTGTTGCCTATACGTTACTTAAAATTAGTTCTGGAGAACGGAAGGGATAAACTAGGCTATGTTCCTTTGTTAGACGAACATAGGTTAGAATTTTATTACAGCCTAATTACAGTAAACGTAGATAATAACAAGATTAGGATTACAATTCCCTTTGATTCTTCTGATGCCTGGCAATCTTACAGGATATCACCATTTCCGACTTTCATGACGAATCACTCAAATCCAGTAATATCCAGTTTGACAGGACACGTATTGATTTCCCCAGACAAGGAAACATATACGGTCATTAAAGACTTAAATCAATTAACTCACTGTTCAGACGCAATGGATAGAAAAATATGTACAGCTGACTCATTTGAATTCCGTAAAAACTTAATGGATTCATGCGAGTTAGATATAGTGGTAGACGGTGCTCTCTCCCATACAAGTGAAAATTGTCTGGATAAGCTTTATCCCTTTGACAATAAGGAATTCAATTGCAGACTAAATAATGGCTCGTGGATACGATACGACAAGGACGGCTTCAATGTATCATGCCCTGACGGATCCACATCCTTCAACCACATCTTCGTCGCAGCAGATGGCTGTATCGGGACTTCCCCGAATTCCATGGTGACTGGCCTACGGACAATCATCAGAGAACGAGCTTACTTCGCGAACTTCACGTGGACCTCTACAATGCCCGCACTTCCTCTCCCCTACAACGGAAGTGTGGCAAAGCGGTTGATGAAACTTACCGAAAAGGACCACCTGTCACCGACTTATAAAGAGATTCTTCACCCCATAATACTGGCTAGTTTGTGTGTAACGGTGATAATTTTTATCGCCGTGAACATCCTTGTTTGGCGTAGGTTACGGCACAGCAAGCAGCTACAAAGGAACGAGTTGAATAGCCCTGACAATACCCCCTACCTGATCCAGTTCAAAGCTGTATGAGTGGCCACCTCATTCGCTAAGGGAGTAATTTGTCAGGAAGATGTTTGTATGAAAAGCTGATTAGTACGCTAGCAATATGTAATTAAAGAAATTCTCTACATTTGCATTGTTAAAAATACATTTAAAATAACATTTAAAAAATAAATAAAATAAAAAAGGATATAAATCATTTTTTTCTCTCGGCATCTAATAAAAATATATAAGCCGGAATGTTAAAAAAGAAAAGAGAAAAAAAAAAATATATAATAAGATATATAACAGAATCTATGGGCATCTAATAAAATGTATCATCCCTATATATAAATATATATATATATATGTACGAAACCGTGGTACGTGTACGTACCAGGAATTCGTGTTTGTGCACTAAAAATTGAGTATCTTGTTTCTGACAAAGGTAACAATTATTCTTTATCAAGTTACCGAATCCTTTGTAAGTCAGAATTTATTTTGTTTTTTGGTACCATGTAATCATTTGCTAGCAATGTACCATATATATGATCCTGGTTTTATCATGCATTTTTCTTTTTGCTTTGGTAATATCTTTTTTGTATGCATTATTGTTATTATTTTTTAATGTGCCTATTTGGACATTCGTCCTCAGTTGATTGTGGACAAAGTTAAACAGAGAATAATACGTATGTCCAGTCACACCTAATAACCATGTTTCGGCTTGTTGTTAAATTTTTGTAAAAAAAATTGAGATAGCTGGCCGAGCTAATGTAATGATTAGAATAGTTAATATTACATGTTTAAAACAAATGACGTAATATGTCATGTTGGTTGGAAGAGCTAACCGTGAGATTTGCTGTAGTCGTTCAAATTATAAGCAGGATGTATAATGCTAACCTCGCAGATTGACATTCTTTCTTAACGTCAACACATTGTCTCCTCGTGTGAAAGTTTGTGACGTCACCGGATGCAGGTGTCTTCCGATTCCGTCACTTGGCTAAATTAAAGCAAGCATACGATATTTGTGATATCGGTAATTTATTCAGTTCATATCTAAACTTCACCAGAATTGGTCATGTGGACCAACACAGCTTCCTCCAGTGATGGAGATGTTTAACTCCGTTGTTTATTAAAAATAAAACTTAAAAACCATTAAGATGTATTCAGTAAACCATTTAAATACATCTGAAAACAACTCATACTCAAATGTGTGCTTAAGACAGTAGCACACCAATATATATATATATATATATATATATATATATATATATATATATATATATATATATATATATATATATATATATATATATATATATATATATATATATATATATATATATATATATATATACGAAGCCGTGGTGCGTGTACGTACCAGGAATTCGTGTTTGTGCACTAAAATTATATCTTTACGAAGGTAACAAATATTCTTTATTAGTTACCATATTATAATAATCTGTATTTTTGACAAAGGTGACAACTATTCTTTACAAGTTACCGAATCATATGTACATCAGTATTTTTTTTTTTTTGGTACCATATAATCATTTGCTAGCAATGTACCATATATATGATCAGTATTTCCCATGCATTTTTCTTTGTTGTGGCAATATCTGTTAGGTATGTATTTTTTTTTTTAAATGTACCTATTTGAACATTCATCCTTCATCGTTTGTTTATGGATAAAGTTAGAAAAAAAATTATATATATATATATATATATATATATATATATATATATATATATATATATATATATATATCCAGTCACACTCCTAGTGATCATATTTTGAATGTGTCAGTAGAGTTCAATTAATTGAAGGTAGCTGACCGAGCTAATGTAATGTATGTAAAATTACATGTTTAAATCCTTGACCTAAAAGGTCAATGTAGAAATTAGGAGCGTGTGTGAGAATGCCAATTCAGTCATAAGCAGGATGCAAAAGTCAAGACACTGCTAATCAATTGCAATATAACATTTTTCATGAAGAGTAAACACAATACAAGCCGTGAGAAAGAGTTGTCACTTACCGGATCTAAGTACCTTCCGGTATTAATGTTGTGTTTACATATATCATTAAATGCTGAGATAACTAATTAGACGTTATCATCAATATGAATATTTTAGTCACTTTCTGGTCAAGCTGTCATACAGAATGGTCATCCGACCAAACCATCTATACTCCTGTGATTGAGATGTTAATAACTGTTTTAAAGTAATAAACTCTTTTAAAGTTAACTTACTTAGACTTATTCAGAAGAAGTAACCTACCAAGTCTAAACATTACACCACATTGAAGAGACATTTGATTGGAAAACTAATGTGTTTATAACAGTACCACACTAACATACATATATGTCAACGTGTGTTGCGTGTGCATTCAAGATAAGTTAATGTATAAATTTATATGTTCCTTTGTGCGCCCGTGATGATTTACAAAACAGTAATTTCCATTTTACCATCAATATCTTCTTTTTTGAAATACTTTATATTTTTGCCACAAAAATCGAAGCCTTTGACCTTTAGCTTTCACGTCCCTTTATCCTATTTTTTTCCTTAATAATAATCCTGAGACTTTTCGCCTTCCCACTGATGCTATAAAGCAGCTTGTTCAACCCATGCATAGAATTAGCATCATTTTCTTTTCCTTATGAAGGCAAATGAGGTTTTTATTTCTGGTTGGTGTTTTTATCCTTCTCTCTTTATATTGTTAGATATATTTGATTGTGATGAAAAGTTATATATGAATTTATTCGTTTTTCTAATTGTGTTTTCAAAATGTGCGTTTATTCAAATGTTTTGGAGAAACTGTTCGAAACATTTTGTATCAAATTTTTTAAAACTTGCTTGACTGATCAGAAGAAGAAATATGTCCGAATTCTTCTTTACTTCGACTTTTAAACGCTATTATTCATTCAGTTTGGTAAATGACAATCATCTTTTTTTGTTTACAAGAAATACAGAACTATATTGTAAGAATTCCATTGAGAAAGTAGACGAATATTTGAAATTCCTTTTGTTAGAAAGATATCAATTATGGCATAATAAAGAATCAAGACATCTTCAAAGTTGTATCTCTAAGCGATAGAAGTTAAAATTGAGGAACCACAAAATTGCTACTTATGTTCTTATTTCCCATTTTTAAATTTCCAAATACATTATAACCATTATTCATCACATATTCGTTTTGGAAACGGGATAGTACACATATCCAAGTTATCATGGCACGCATTGAAAATTAAGATAAATGTTTTGATCCGTTGTAATATTTAGAAATTTTTCTTTGGTTATTATGCAAATAAAAACATGAATTCTAACAGTAAGAGCATTATTCTATATTGATATAGTGTACTCTTGTTTGGACTGATTTATAATTTACCATTTCCATTAGAAACAAGAATTGAAAGAAATATTTTCGTTTTACATATATGATGAGAATATACCATGAATTTTCAGTGAGTATCCATATTTCATATTGATATTTACTTGACAATCCATGACGAAGAATTGCTCTTCGACCAAAGGAAATAAACGGACAAATAACTTTCATCGTCCACAAAGTAGAAAGCATCAAGAAATTGATGGAGGATATGATTCCTCTATCGTCAGATCTTTAGTAGAATAGACCCCCTTAATGACGGTACTTGGACAATGTAGGCTTTTTACGAGGCTATGAAAAAAGGCTTCAGGCTTTCAAACCGGATATTTTCATTGCAGACTCAGCTATGAAGAACGCCATTGACTGCAAGAGGCCGCTTGTGCCCATTGGCAAAGAGTAAAGACTAATATGGCCAGAAGAGCATTTGAATTGATTATTTATTGCTTATATCAAAGGTCATAGAGGTCATAATTATGACATATGCCATTTGTTTCGATTATCCTGAAAGCCCATCGTGCGTCATCAGGAGAAATCTTATTACTAATATAACCATGGCGAGTAGACTAGATGACTTTGTTGATACTCGTTTATTATTATTATTATTATTATTATTATTATTATTATTATTATTATTATTATTATTATTATTATTATTAGCTAAGCTATAACCCTAGGTGGAAAAACTGGATGCTATAATCCCAAGGGCTCCAACTGGGAAAATAGTCCAGTTAGGAAAGGAAATAAGGAAATGAATAAACTACAAGAGAAGTAATGAGTAAATGAAAAGAATATTTTAAGAACAGTAACAATAATAAAATATATCTGTCATATATAAACTATAAAAAGAAACTTTCCAGTATGTAAGCTTGTTTTACATAAAAACATCCGCTGCAAGTTTGAACCTTTGAAGTTCCACCGATTTAACTACCTGATTAGGAAAGTCATTCCACAACTTGGTTATAGCGGGAATAAAACTTTTGTTTGTTTACATTTTCCCCCCGACAAGTGTTCTCTCAATCCATAATCTTTTTCATTGATATGATTTTGGTTCCCAATGGTTCAGTTTGGACTGTTGTATCTCTTAAGATGATTCATATGATACGAAATTCCACAATTACTCTAAAAAATTGACAATAGAATTTTTTTTTTTTTTCATTCAGTTCGTTTCCTCTGCAAGCACATAGAAATTCATTTCCTGCTTTATCCGGTTGCTACTAACTACTATTATTAAAGAGACGTAATTGTTAGTTCATTAGGATTATTAGCTTCTCTCTCTCTCTCTCTCTCTCTCTCTCTCTCTCTCTCTCTCTCTCTCTCTCTCTCTCTCTCTCATGGTCTTTCTTTTTGTAAAAGAAATATCAAAGCAATTGACTGATGCAAGTTTTATAGATTAAAGGTATGTTTTAATATATTTATAACACAGTTTTTTTTCCGTAACCTAAAATGTCGCTTTACTACAAGAAATATTACTAATGTTGTTCTCAGTTCTTGAGATTATAATAATGATGTGACGTTTGAAATAATTAACCTATAGTAAATTTAGTGTCAAGCCTTCAATACCTTCACACACTAACACACACACACACACGCATATATATATATATATATATATATATATATATATATATATATATATATCTACTGTACAGTATATATATATATATATATATATATATATATATATATATATATATATATATATATATATATCTACTGTACAGTATATATATATATATATATATATATATATATATATATATATATATATATATCTACTGTACAGTATATATATATATATATATATATATATATATATATACATATATATATATATATATATATATATATATATATATATATATACATACATATATATATATATTCTTATTTTAACCTTATACGAACTGCATCGAGAGAGAGGGATCCAATGTAGTACTTCCTGGGCAGTAAAAGTATCCATTAACTATTTAGCGGTAGTATCTCAACGGCTGGCTGGTGATCTGGCCAACCCATTTCCTATGGCAGGGTTGGCCGCTCGAGTCAAATTTCTCCATCTAATTCTATTACTCATGCGCGCACGCGCACTCTTACACACACGCGCACACACACACACATCAGTAACAGCAGCGTTAGCGTTTGACAAACAAAGTATTGCATTTTGATTCTCTACCTTTTTATTTCTTCATTAAAATGAAAAGAAAAAAAAAATTAGAGAAACAAATCCTCCCAAATCAGAGGGATTGAAATGGATCGTTAAATCTAATCAGTCAGAAATTGCTTGGGGAGATTTGGGCTTTTAAAAGTCTTTTATTTCAAACCTTTTAGAAAAGAGCCGAACTTTTCTATTGGAATTCTGCCTCGTAACTATTATTGAAATATTCTTGTGATATTTATCTACATAGCTTAATTGAAGCTCTCAATCATTCAGAATATCAGTCTTTTCAAACGAAGTTTGAATACTATATATATATATATACATATATATATATATATATATATATATATATATATATATATATATATATATATATATATACTTATACAATATAAATATATACATAAATATATATATATATATATATATATATATATATATATATATATATATATATATATATATATATATGTATATATAAATATATATATATATATATATATATATATATATATATATATATATATATATA
>NC_090738.1:105460623-105466850 GCF_036898095.1 Palaemon carinicauda
ATATATATATATATATATATATATATATATATTTACAATTATTAAAACTTAATCAACGGACAAATATTTGAAATATGAAAAATAAAGGATATTCATTATTATACAAGTAGTACCATCATATATATATATATATATATATATATATATATATATATATATATATATATATATATATATATATATATATACATACTTATATGATGGTACTACAGTACTTGTATAATAATAAATATTGTGACGGTGCCGAGAGGGTTGTGAACTCAAAGGCAGGAAGCAATCAACTGAGTTGTTTATTAAGGAACACTCTCCTTTATATACAAAACCTCAAGGCAACAGGACATAACCTGTTCGAGAGACAGACAATGTTACAAAGCAAAACAGAGACATGATCATTCAGGTTCTTTTTAGTGCGAGGGAAGAGCGCAGATACAAGCATAATATATACAAAATAATTATGTACAATTGTGTGACACACGGTTGGTACATGGCTCCCCCCTAAAAATGACATAATGTACATGTTAAATAGGGCGCCCTGATCTAGAGAGGCAAACTGTAGGCGGGTCATCTGGCAGAAGATAAGAAGGTTTTAGACGATCAATGGAGACCTAGTCTTCTTTGCCCCGAATGTTTAGGAGGAATGCTTTCGGACTGCGTCGGATCACAAGGAAAGGGCCCGTGTAAGGGGGCGTTAGTGGTGGCTTGCTGGTGTCGTTGCGCAGGAAGACATGCGTTGCAGAGTGCAAGTCCGTTGGTATGTGATACTTTGCTGGGGGCTTGTAAGTCTGGCGACACGGAGTAAATTTTCCCACAACGTGACGTATGCGCTGGAGATCGTCGGAGGAGGTTTTAGAAGGAAAAAATTCGGCAGGGACGACCAACGGGTCGCCATACACCATTTCAACTGCCGAGATGTCGAGGGCGTCTTTAGGAGTGGTCCTTAGTCCAAGGAGGACCCAGGGAAGCTGAGTAAACCAGTTGCAATCCTTGCAGCTGGACATCAAAGCTGCTTTGAGGGTGCGATGAAAACGTTCAACCATTAGATTGGCAGCGGGGTTGTAGGCCATTGGCTGATGTAGGGTGATGCCCAGGAGATTCGCTAATGACGTCCACAATGGAGAGGTGAAAGTGGTTCCCCTATCAGAAGTAATAAGCTCAGGGATACCGAATCTTGAAATCCATCCAGAGAGTAAGGCAGATGTACATGAGGCGGACGTTGCAGTTTCCATGGGAATGGCTTCAGGCCAACGAGTCGAGCGGTCGATGACGGTAAACAGGTAACGATGTCCTTGTGATGTGGGTAGGGGGCCTACAACGTCGACGTATGTGTGCGAAACGACGCTGAGGTTGAGGAAAGGTGCCCACTTCCTGAATCCGTGTGTCGATGTACTTTGGAAGTTTGGCAAGAAGTACAGGCGCGGACCCAATCCTCAGCATCCTTAGAAATGCCGTGCCAAATGAACTCTGCCTTCAGCAGCTGTGCAGTAGAACGGCGCGAGGGATGTGAAAGGCCGTGAATGAAATCAAACACCTGTCGGCGCATGGGAGCAGGAATCCAAGGTCGCAGTCTACCAGTACTGACGTCACAGAGGAGGGTGGTGTTGGAGTCTTTGAGGGGAAAGTCTTCCCAATGGAGGGACGTGCAGGATGTCCTACAAGCTTGATACTCTGGATCCTGTCGTTGGGCTTCAGCCAGGGCGTTGTAATCCAATCCCAGTTGAACGGCAGCCAATGTGTTTCTTGACAGGGCATCGGCAACGGGATTCATTTTCCCAGGGACGTATTGGAGGGTGCAATTGTATTCAGCCACGGCGGAGAGATGTCGGCGTTGACGGGCGAACCAGGCGTCAGACTGTCGAGTGAAAGCGTGCACCAGAGGCATGTGGTCTGTGCGAATGACGAAGGGCGTACCTTCTAAGAAATGGCGAAAGGTGACGGACAGCCAAGTGCACTGCCAGCAATTCTCGATCGAAGGTAGAATAACCCGATTCTGCCTTGGACAGTTTTCTGCTGAAGAAGGCCAATGGGCGGGGCGAGCCCTTTGACCCACCTACTCGAGTACTGCACCAATAGCGGACGTTGCTGGCATCGGTGGAGAGAAGGAGAGGGGCGGTGGGATAGGAAAAGTGAGAGCCGCAGCAGTTGATAGGGCCTTCTTTGCATTGCGAAGGCTGCTTCTTGAAGGGGACCCACTTCAGGTCCTTTGGCTTGCCCTTGAGGGAGGCGTAGAGGGGAGCAATAGTGGCCGCAATGGCTAGCAGAAAACGGTGATAATAGCTGATCATGCCCAAAAATTCCTGCAGAGCTTTGACGGTCGAGGCCACATGGAAGTTCTGAACGGTGCTACCTTCTCAGGGAGGGGGTGGGACACCTTCAGGAGTGATGCGGTGCCCTAAGAACGACACTTTGTTGTCGCCAAAGGTACACTTGTCGTAAAGGACTACAAGGGCCGGTTTTGTTGCAGGCGGTCGAGCACGAATGCGCAGGTGACGGAGGTGTTCCTCTTTTGAGGAAGAGAACACAAGTATGTCATCCACATAACATACACAGAAAGGGAGGTCCCCTAAGATGCCATCCATGAGACGTTGAAACGTGGCCCCCAGCATTAAGAAGGCCAAAACAGGAGTAATTGAAGGTGTATGTACCAAACGGAGTGGAGATGGCGGTCTTGGGGATGTCTTCTGGGTTCATAGGCACCTGATAATACCCCTTCAGGAGATCGAGCGTAGAGAAAACCTTTGCTTTGTGCAGGTAGGAGGTCACGTCGGCAATGTTTGGGAGGGGGTAGTGATCCGGTTCTGTTTGCATGTTTCAGGCGCCTGTAATCCCCGCACGGACGGAGGGAGCAGTCTTTCCTTCAGAACGATGTGTAAGGGTGACGACCATGGGGCTGGAGGCCTTTTGGCAAAGGCCCATTTCCTCCATTTCGGCGAACGTCTCTTTGGCGGCTGCCAATCGTTCCGGTGCCAGACGTCTGAATTTGGCGAAGACTGGGGGTCCCGTCGTCTTGATATGGTGATAAATACCGTGCTGGCAGGAACCGTGGGCGTTTGGCGAAGTTCTGGACGGAAAACTTCCGGGTACGACGTGAGGAGGTGGGGCGGGCGTAGGCATCCGTGGGTGCGCTAATGTGGAGAGCGAGATTAGAGGGGTCGGGTTGAAGAGGTGTCGACAAGTACGAGTCTGCGTTGACCAATCGTCGGTGGGCGACATCGACCAGAAGGTGGAAATGAGAGAGGAAATCCGCACCGAGGATTGGCATGGTGACGTCAGCAACGAGAAACTTCCAATTGAATTTACCGTTTCCGACCGATAATGTGAGGTTCTCGAAACCGTAGGTGGGTATCGCAGATCCGTTGGCAGCTACCAAGCGGACGTCGGCAGATGTAGACAGACTACGTCGTGTCTTGAAGAGTTTCTTGGCAAAAGACAATGACAAGCACCCGTGTCTACCAAAAAATCGCCACGCCCGTTCCTGCATCCTGTAAAAAGAAAAGATTAGAAACACCACGGGAGGCCACCGCCACGAGCGATGACCTACTTACACGTTTTTTGGCCACTGACAATCCTCGGCACATTTCTTCGCAGTTGCCCCCGAATCTGAAGTGGTAGTAGCAAAACTGCGGCGGATGGGAGGTAGTTAAGTGGCTGTAGAAGTCGTTTGTTGGGGCGCGAGCGATTGGTGGGTGGTGGGGGGCTTTGTCCCTGCTTCGGCACGTCACGGTGTGGGCGTGTATGTCCTACGGCATTCATGTCAGTTTCAGTTGACGTTGAATAGGCATCCTCTTCGTCAGGGGTGGAGGCGTTGATGGAGGTCCTTGAAGTGGCTGTCCATAAGGGCGTCGGCTTTGGTCATGAAGTCCTTTATGGGTAAACTATCGATATCGGGTATGGCAAGCGCGTATAGGTCCGGGTAAACGGCGTATCCAAAGGGCACGAAGTAGGTTCACCTCACGAGGAGAGCCGTCTGCGGCAGGTTGAAGGCGAGCGATACTGTCATTTACCTGAGGGCAAGCGAAGCCCTTTGGTCCCCCAACGGTTGTTGCGAGAGCTGAAAAAGCTTTGCTACACGGGCGGCTGGCGACGGCGAGTACTGCTGCAGAGGGTATGTTTTTGAGGGTGTCATATGATATTGGCGTGTCTCCTTGTTCACAAAGCCAGTCGGATATTTCCGGAAGGTGTCCTTGGGTATCGCCACGAGAACATAATCTGCTTTGGTGGTTGAGCAAGTCACGCCGTTGTATGCGAAACTGGACTTCTGCGCGCTGAAACCAAGCAAATGCCTCTCCGCTGGCGAACGATGAAAGTTTCAATGGGGCAGCCGCAGCGCCAACTGCTGTAGTAGAGTCCGTCATAGTACCAAATGATGGAGGGGCGAGGGAGGTGGGGTGGAAGGCAGTGGGAGCGAGTCGACTTCCGGGGTCACCAATGTGACGGTGCCGAGAGAGGGTTGTGAACTCAAAGGCAGGAAGCAATCAACTGAGTTGTTTATTAAGGAACAATCTCCTTTATATACAAAAACCTCAAGGCAACAGGACATAACCTGTTCGAGAGACAGACAATGTTACAGAGCAAAACGGGACATGATCATTCAGGTTCTTTTTAGTGCGAGGGAAGAGCGCAGATACAAGCATAATATATTACAAAATAATTATGTACAATTGTGTGACACACGGTTGGTACAATATCGTCTACTTTTCTTATTTAAAATATTTTTCTAATTGATCAAGTTTTAATAATTGTAAAACTTCTTTTAGAATATTATTAATATGTTTCGTCTATACTTGTTTGGAAATCATATAGGTCCTTTGACTTAATAAATGTATTTGGTAAATAAAATGATTTAGGTTTAAAGGGAAATGGGTGAAAGACATAATATTTAAAAGTTATGTGTGTTGTTTTTTGTATAAAAGATTATTGATAAATGTAACATCATAAATATGCGGTGAAATTGAAAATTAAAACAAGTTGTAAAAACCCAGTACGTATGTATGATAATACATTACTATTTGACCTTAACTACATTATATTTATTACAGACCTGTTACATCATGTATTACTAAGATTCCACGGCCAAAGAGACATTTTCCGCTTGAAATAACCTTGAGAATATAGTCTCTTCCTATATTATTTCTTTGAGATACTACCGCTGTAGAGTTACTGGGTCCTTTGACTGGCCAGACAGTACTGCATTGGATCCTTCTCTTTGATTACGGTTCAGTTTTTCTTTGCTTACACATACACTGAATAGTCCTGGTCTTTTGTTTACAGATTCTCCTTTGTCCTCATACACCTGACAAACACTCTGAGATTACCTAACAATTCTTCTCCACCAAAGGGGTTAAGTAAATCACTGCACTGTAATTGTTCACTGGCTACTTTCCTCTTGGCAAAGGTAGGAAGAGACTCTTTTAGCCTAATGGTAAGCAGCTCTTTCTAGGAGAAGGACACTCCAAAAATCAAATCATTGTTCCTCATAGCTTTAGGTAGTGCCATAGCCTCTGTACCATGGTCTTCCACTGTCTTGGGTTAGAGTTCTCTTGCTTGAGGGTACACTCGGGCACGCTATTCTATCTTATTCTCTTCCTCTTGTTTTGTAAGTTTTTATAGTTACTTTAAAGTTGTTACTGTTCTTAAGATATTTTATTTTTCCTTGTTTCCTTTTCTCACTGGGCTATTTTCCCTATCGGGGCCCCTGGGCTTAAAGCATTCTTCTTTTCCATCTAAGGTTGTAGTTTAGCAAATAATAATAATAATAATAATAATAATAATAATAATAATAATAATAATAATTATAATAATAATGAAACACGAACTAGTGTTATTACACACTAATCTATATTTACGTGAAGAAGTTACTATATTTAATTTAACCTTCGGGGGAAGAGAGAGAGAGAGAGAGAGGAGAGAGAGAGAGAGAGAGAGAGAGAGAGAGAGAGAGAGCTGTTTCATAGACAGGAGTAGAAGCAATAAGAGGTCTAATATTAGCAGCAGCAATTCCAGGAAAGACGTTGGCACCAGTAATCCAATTTCCTATAATGAAAATTGCATCAGTGTCATGCTTTTCCTCAAGAGAGAGAGAGAGGAGAGAGAGAGAGAGAGAGAGAGAGAGAGAGAGAGAGAGACAGACAGACAGACAGAGAGAGGGAGAGAGAGAGACAGAGAGAGAGAAAGAGAGAGAGAGAGAGCTGTTTCATAGACAGGAGTAGAAGCAATAAGAGGTCTAATTT
>NC_090738.1:105472350-105474850 GCF_036898095.1 Palaemon carinicauda
AAAAACCATGAACTTTAAAACTAAGATTGGCCCATAGTTCATAACACAATGGTATCGTAAGTACTTATTCCAGTAACTGCTTAAGGCCAATGAATCCTCTTCAGAATGAATTTCCTTCCAGGACACCATTGTAAGAGAGATCGAAAGGAATCCAGCTTCCTTGAATGGAGGAAGTCCAGGCCTAAGTGGGGAAAGTCTGGCATTCATTCCAGTATAACCTGCTTTTCTGGAATGGACTTAATGTTTGATTTATGAATAAGGCAATTGTTGCAGCTATACCATTCTCTTTTTAATGCTGAGATATGAAAAGTTACCTACCTGACTTTATTGTTAAACTCATTCTAGAAACAATTATGGAAAAAGGATGACTTTAAATATTATAGACACCAAGGAATAAAACATATTTTGACTTATTTTTTTTTACATTGACAGCCGATATCGTTCAGGTAATCAAGGCTGTCTTAAGAATAAACGTTTGTAAATCAAAGTTTTTGTTTATAAAAGACTTAATAGACGCTTTGACTTGATGAAGTTTTATTCAAAACGAATAGAATCTATGCAAATCTATGTGGCTTTCAAGCATTTTCTCATGAAAATAAGTCATGATTGAAACATTCAACTGTTGACAAATTTTCCATAGATTTAAAAACAAGCATTAAAATAACCATTCGATTTATCTAAGGGCAATTTTATTTTGCAATATCCGTCCTTGTTTATGCATCGTTTCGCAGATGATCTGATAATACTCGTACCCAGGGGAATTTATTTTCGTACGAAGCACTTAATAGCTCCTCAAGAGGCTGTAAAAAAGCTCCATTTTTGCTGGTGACAGAATCTTTTACGATTTTTGTATAATACTTTGACACAGGTGGTTTGATCATGAATTTATAGAAGAGAAAAAAATGTTTCTTTACTCCTCTATTGACATAAGTTTTTTATATGTATAGAAGGAAAATATAACGAATATCTAATTACAACAAACTAGATTAATTATATAACTGAACTTAGATATTCGTTTCCGAAATATCATTAAAGATTACTGAAAATGTGCCATCAAGATTTAATGGGAAAAATTTAAACTAGAATATATGCATGGAAGGAGTTCAGAGAGAGAGAGAGAGAGAGAGAGAGAGAGAGAGAGAGAGAGAGAGAGAGAGAGAGAGAGAGAGAGAGAGAGAGAGAGAGAGAGAGAATTAATTCTTAATTTACATGTCTCATTAAAACGCAGTCTCTACCGTAAAGTGCCACATTAACATAGTAAAGGCTATCTGCACAACTGTCTATTTCTGGACCCCTTGTGCAATTTACATAGTATCAATTCTATATAATGTATGTAGAGGAGTTGTATGTTGTATTGCAAAGTTATATTAAATTGCATAATGACATTTAGTTCTATCATTTTCTTGGTACTAAAAGGCCTGTCTTCTAAAGGCGTATTCCTTCTTCTTGTTCACTGAATTAAGACGGTTTTATAATATTATTTTGAAGTCATTAAATTCTTTTAACATGTTTCAATGGCTTTTTGTTTCTTTACAAAATATATAATAATTGAAGAATTGAATACTCAAGAAACGTAAAACTAACAATAATTCTCGTAGCTTAATTTTAAGCTAAGAATATTAAGTATATAAGAAAAATAGTCTATTACTAAATCTCAATGTTTTACGTATGACATTTACAACACACTTTTATAACTCTCAAGTCAATGAACGAGAGCAAAACCAGGTCAACAAAAGCGTCAAATACTCCAAAAATAAGTAGATTTTTAAAATCCTAAATCATTGCTATTATGAGTGACTAAGCCTTCAATACTGTTAAAGCAAAATTATTTGGAAATCTGTCATAGATTTCTTTATCAAAATAGAAGGGTTCGAGGTGATCATAGACATGAAAGAAAATTTTCTTTTATTAGATTTATTTAGGAAATAATATACATATTCACACTAAGTTTTTCTACTTTTTTGAGAAAACATCAAAGAATATGAAATAGTTACAATTAATTATACATAACGCTTTTTCCCATAGTAACTCAAACCCAAGATAACTAAAATACAACAGTACGTGATTTACCTTATCTTCTCTGTAGTCATACTATGTTTTATTCCATATAATGAAAGATATTTCAGCTTCAGTTAACATAATAAATTACTCTATTTTTCTGGTTCCCTGACAATTGCTACAGTTCATTTCATCTTTATCTCTGAGGTTCTCTTCACATGCCAATCACTAACTACTATTAATGAGACTTTTGCCCGACATTCGTTTAATGTTATTAGCTTTGTCCAGACAGATACGTTACCTATGATTAATTGTGTACTAAAACATTTGACTTTTGATATCGAGATTTTGTGGTTATTGAGAAAAGTATTCGGTGCTGGTTATATATATATATATATATATATATATATATATATATATATATATATATATATATATATATATATATATATATATATATGTATATGTATATATATATATATATATATATATATATATATAT
>NC_090738.1:105484850-105487350 GCF_036898095.1 Palaemon carinicauda
ACATACATACATACTTACACACACACACACACACACACACACACACATATATATATATATATATATATATATATATATATATATATATATATGAGTGTGTGTGTGTGCATAACTGTTGATGTATATGCACACAACATTTATATATGTATGGATATGTCTACATATACCATGGTGTTCCACTGTCTTGGGTTGAGTTCCCTCACTTGAGGGTAATCTCGGTCACCCTATTCTATCTTATTTCTCTTCCTCTTTTTTTTAACGTTTTTACAGTTCATGTGTGAAAGATCTATTTAATGTTGTTACTGTTCTTAAAATATTTGAATTGTTCATTACATTTCTTGTAGTGTGTTTAATTCCTTATTTCCTTTCCTCAATGGGCTAATTTTTCTGCTGGAGCCCTTAGACTAATAGCAGCCTGCTTTTCCAACTATGGTTTTGGCCTAGCAATTAATAATAATAATAATAATAATAATAATAATAATAATAATATATATTATATAAATATACACTGTATATATATATATATATATATATATATATATATATATATATATATATATATATATATATATATATATATATATACATATATATATATATATATATATATATATATATATATATATATATATATATATATATATATATATATATATATATATATATATATATATATAGACATGCTGAAACCAATGGCCACCTACATAACGTGTAAACAGGTAAATGAATTAACAAACCTCTTCCATGTGGGGTAAATTAACCACCAATTTCAAAAGGGATTCAATATTTATCAGCGCGTACCTGAATAATCAGCCAAACTGAAGCTATTATCTTCATCTATAATAACTTGTTGAGAAACATTTTTTTGTTTTTTATGAATGATCTATTTTAATGTTAGTGATCTTAAAATATCTTACTTTAATTGTTTATAGGATCTCTTGTAGTTTATTTATTTTCTGGTTCCCTTTCCCCACTGGGCTATTTTTCCCTGTTTGAGCCCTTGGGCTTATGGCATCTTGCTTTTCCAACTAGGGTTATAGCTTAGTTATAAATAATAATAATAATAATAATAATAATAATGCACTTCCCCCAATTTTAGAGGTAGCCGACATCAACAAATGAAACAAAACAAAAAGGGGACCTCTACTCTCTACGTTCGTCCCAGCCTGACAAGGGACTCAACCGAGTTCAGCTGGTACTGCTAGGGTGCCACAGCCCACCTTACCCCGTTATCCACCACAAATGAAGCTTCATAATGCTGAATCCCCTACTGCTCCTACCTCCGCGGTCATCTAAGGCACCGGAGGAAGCAGCAGGGCTTACCGGAACTGCGTCATAATCGCTCGCCATTCATTCCTATTTCTAGCACACTCTCTTGCCTCTCTCACATCTATCCTCCTATCACCCAGAGCTTTCTTCACTCCATCCATCCACCCAAACCTTGGCCTTCCTCTTGTACTTCTCCCATCAACTCTTGCATTCATCACCTTTTTTAGAAGACAGCCATTTTCCATTCTCTCAGCATGGCCAAACCACCTCAACACATTCATATCCACTCTAGCTGCTAACTCATTTCTTACATCCGTTTTCACCCTCACCACTTCGTTCCTAACCCTATCTACTCGAGATACACCAGCCATACTCCTTAGACACTTCATCTTAAACACATTCAATTTCTGTCTCTCCGTCACTTTCATTCCCCACAACTCTGATCCATACATCACAGTTGGTACAATCACTTTTTCATATAGAACTCTCTTTACATTCATGCCCAACCCTCTATTTCTTACTACTCCCTTAACTGTCCCCAACACTTTGCAACCTTCATTCCCTCTCTGACGTACATCTGCTTCCACTCCACCATTTGCTGCAACAACAGACCCCAAGTACTTAAACTGATCCACCTCCTCAAGTAACTCTCCATTCAACATGACATTCAACCTTGCACCACCTTCCCTTTTCGTACATCTCATAACCTTACTCTTACCCACATTAACTCTCAACTTCCTTCTCTCACACACCCTTCCAAATTCTGTCACTAGTTGGTCACGCTTCTCTTCTGTGTCTGCAACCAGTACAGTATCATCCGCAAACAACAACTGATTTACCTCCCATTCATGGTCATTCTCGTCTACCAGTTTTAATCCTCGTCCAAGCACTCGAGCATTTACCTCTCTCACCACTCCATCAACATAGAAGTTAAACAACCACGGTGACATCACACATCCCTTTCTCAGCCCCACTCTCACCGGAAACCAATCACTCACTTCATTTCCTATTCTAACACACGCTTTACTACATTTGTAGAAACTTTTCACTGCTTGCAACAATATTCCACCAACTCCAAATAACCTCATCACATTCCACATTGCTTCCCTATCAACTCTATCATACGCTTTCTCCAGATCCATAAACGCAACATACACCTCCTTACCTTTTGCTAAATATTTCTCGCATATCTGCCTAACTGAATAAAATCTGATTCATACAACCCCTACCT
>NC_090738.1:105492350-105497350 GCF_036898095.1 Palaemon carinicauda
TTCATTGTTTGGGTAATTTGGTAATGGTATGACTTGAAACAGCCCATTCAGGATAATACTACGAGGAAGTAGATACAAATAGGAATGATCATAGGTTTTTTTTCTTAATAAACTTATAAACATAATATTCTTTAGTATTTAAGTCTGTGAGAAACAAAAATATCAGCATTAGTGAAATCTTCTGATAAGTGAAATTGGGCATAAATCTTTTCTACAAGGGTAAATTTTCCAATTATTGATAATTCATGTAGAATTTGGGCATTTCTCATGTTGCCAGGAGTAAAAAAAACTTCTTAAGACCGGCAAAATTTTTTATAGACTGGGATACTATTTGGACGTCCAATAATCATGTCAAAATATATACTGACTTATTACCTTCATGTACTGACATCATTTCTTTTTCATGCTCATATTAATATGCCCGAATTTGTAAGTTTGTCTTCTTTTGCAGATTCCACTCACATAATCTGCATTTTATATCTTATATGCCAATGTCCATATTGGTATTCATTTCTTTACTTACACATGCCTTTTGGGAATAATTTGTTTCATATTTCTTTCTTTGCTACGTTTCTCTGTACACTGAATATCTTATACAGACTGCCTGTGGAGAGTAATCTACATTTCTGAAGTAGGCCCATAAGTTGTGCTGCGTGCATCAAAAGAATGAAAATAAATACAATACATGATACGTTGACTATTCGTTTTCCTGTTTGGTTTCCTTTCTTCAGGGCCATTCTCTATAGAAATGCCCCTACCTCTGTTTTGAGGTGCTTCACCTTTAGCATTAGAGTCTCTTTGGCCTCTAATTTGAGCAACCTTAACTCTTGTATAAGAGGCTCTTTAGCCTCTATTTTGAGGCTTTTTACCCTTAGTATTGTAGGTTCTTTAATCTATTTTGATGTTCTTCACCTTTAAAACTATAGTTTTTTTTAGCATCTATTCTTAGGTGCCTTGCCTCCTGCATTAGAGTCTCTTTGACCTATATTTTTAGGTGCCATACTTCCAGAATTTTGAGGTTATTTAACATCTATTTTGAGGCACCTTACTTCTAACATTAGAAACTCTTTGACCTTTATTTTGATCTGCCCTACATCTAGTACTAGGGCCTCTTTGGCTTATATTCAAAGATTGCCCTACCTAAAGCACCTCTTTGACCTATATTCTGAAGTGCCTTACCTCTACTATTAGAGGCTCTTTAACCACTATTGTAGGTGCCTTATCTCTAGTATTATGGGTTCGTTAACCTCTATGTATAGGTACCTTACCTCAAGCATTAGGGGCTCTTTGACCATTATTTTACGGTGCCTTACATCTACCATTAGAGGATCTTTAACCTCTAATTTGAGGTGCCATACTTCTAGCACTACAGGTTCTTTGCCATCTTTTTGAGGAGCCTTACCTCTAGCATTAGAGGCTCTTTGGCTTCTATATTTTGAGGTGCCATACTAATAGTAAGAGGGTTTCTTTGGCTTATATTTTGAAGTGCTTCACCTCTATCACCTCTTTGACCTCTAATATGAGGTGTCCTACTCCTAGCAGTTCGTTAGCCAATATTTTGGGGTACCCTACCTCTAGCATTAGAGGCTCCTTCAGCTCTATTTTTAAGTGCCTTACTTCTAGCATTAGAGGCGCTTTGGCCTCTATTTTGATATACCATACTTTCAGCATTACAGGTTATTTGACCTCTATTTTGAGGTGCCTTACCTCCAGCATTAGGCTCTTTAACATCTATTTGGAGGTGCCATACTTCCAACATTATCCCTATTTTGAGGTGCCCTACCTTTTAGTATGAGATGTTTTTTTACCTCTGTTTTGAGGTGCCATACTTCTGGTACGAGAGCCTCTTTGGCTTATATTTCGAAGTGCCCTTTGTCTAGCACCTTTTTGACCACTAATTCGAGATACCTTACCTCTAGCATTAGAGTTTTTTTTTTCTTCAAGTGGCATAAATCCAGCATTAGAGGTTCTTATACCTGTATTTTGAGGGGTCTTACCTTTACCCTCAGAGGCTCCTTGACCTCTATTTTGAGGTGACGTGCCTCTAGCATCAGAGGCTCTTTAACCCTTGTGGTCTGTTAAAATTTTGGTAACATCTAATATGTTCCGGGTCAAAATGACCCGTCTAGTAAATTCTGACAGTTCCTTGCCATACAAAGTACTTTTTAAAATTATTTGCATGTCCAGGGTACACTGCAAGAATGTTATTATCATTTAGGCTCCTAATCTATCTCTACCAGCCAATTACTTTATTGAAAAATAGGTTTCAGTTGAAATTATTGCAGTTGAATATTTTGACACCATGGATTTACATCTAATTTTTGGGAAGATTGCTGTTATATTGCTAAAAATTTGTGCACATATAACAATACCCTCTTTTTGCATAACTTTTCTAAGATTTAGAATGGTCAGTGTTTATAGAGAGCTTACAATTTTAGTGATTCACCCGTTTTGTAACATCTAATCTGTTCCGGGTCGAAATAACCCATCTCATAAATTCTGACAGTTCTCCGCCATACAAAGTACATAATTGATTACCTTGTATGCCCAGGGTCTACTACATGGAAGTGACTGTCATTTAGACCCCACACCTAACCCTCCCAACCACCCTACCTTATTAAAGATTAGGAATTAGTTGCATTTCTTGCACTTGAACATTACAACAGCATGCCGCTTACATGTAGTTTTTCGGCAGACAGAACATATTGTGGTTACTTTATTGTAATTTTTACACATATGACAACGCTGTCTCTTTGCAGCTCTTTCTTGAGATTGACAATTATTATATTCTATACTTGCAGCTTCAGCAACTCGTCGGGCATTTGGTGTCCTAGGCACGATACCCTTGAAGACAATACAGGTTGGATTAAGTTCATGAAGGAAAATTCTTCTCTTGAAGGTATCTTTTGCTCTCCAGTTAGGTTGCACTAGATTCCAAAGGACAAAAGCATTATAGGCCGATATTCCATTATGTTATCAAACAAGGCCATAGGCCATCTCTTTGTCTGACGCTTTGACCTATAAGTTGCAACAAGTTTGTCTAAATTATCAACTCCTCCTTTAGTTGAATTGTAAAATTCAATTATGTCAGGTTTCTTTTCTTCTTTACCACTACAAGTGACACTATCATGCATGTTACTCAACAATACTACAGTTTTTTCTTTTCTGGGACAATGGGAAATAATTATATTTTCTTCATAGTAACATTCAAGGGTAGTATATCTGGTCCTTCCTTTAGGGTTACAGAATTCTACTGGGAGTTCTTTTCAATTTATTTTGATAGTTCCAACAATTGTTTGCTTACGCTTTTTCAGTTTCTTAGGTAAATCTAAGGTGCAGAAAAAGTTGTCACAAGTTACATTTTTAACTTTATTCCCTTCTGTAAGTTGCAGAACAATACGTTTACTGCCTAAATGGACACTTTCCTCTAAAAGGAACCAGTTGCTCATCTACGGTAACAGTTAATGATATGTTATACATCAGAGGAAGTTTCTCAACCAAAATGTTCCAAAAATCTCTAATAGGAGCAAGTTTGTCTGTGGATCTCCTTCGAGGTTTGGTTTCTTTATCATCAAATCTAATAAACCTAGAATATTTTATAAAGGTTTCAAGAGACATTGTAGCTCGAAATATAGGACGTCCATATGTGTCATCCCAAAGACTCTAAGAGACTCTCCATGAGATTTATAAAATCCTGCTAAAAGACGTAATCCATAAAATGCTCTCAAGTTTTCTAGGCTGATTAAATCTCCTGAACCCAAGACACGATTAGCTTCTTTATTTGTCATTTTCAAAATAATATTGAATAATTTTGGAGTTATGAATAATTTAAATGCAGACAGTATATCTGATTTTCTTGAAACTGCATAACGAGTGATAGCAGGAGTTTGATCAACTATATTTCTTGCACACCTCTTTCCTGATGACCTGTTTGCTTTTTCTGAAGACCATACAATATTTCCCTTTTTGGATGTGAAATTCATAGAGGAAGGTGGCTGTTCTTCATCATTACAGTCAGTATCAATGGATGTGGAATTTGAGCTGGTAGATGTTTGATCATAAGGTTCATTGCCATTATCCATACCGGTATTTCCCTTTCTGGTTGAAGAATATGGACCGGAAGACTGCTGTTCTTCAGCTTCATCTTCATAGTTAGAGTCACTGAGATCATCATGAACTGAAAGATAGTCATTTTAACCATCATCACTTTCTGAAGATATAAAATCACTTTCTTCACCAGATTCATGACCATAAAGCTTGTTTACAGGAAAAGCTGCACACTTTCTGGAACACAAACAAAGAAAACTGCTTGTGTTAGTGTCCAAAACATGGGACCTAGACTATTGCTGGTAATAATTTTCATAGTATAATATTATACTTAGCATTTTTCTAACCAATATTGCCTCTGAATCATTATAAATCAAAGACAACAATCTTACAATGATGTAAAGACTTACTTATCCATGGTTGATGAATTTTACTAGGAAACATTTTATGGATGTTCTCTCATTTTTTTATCTATACCTTGTAAACAAAGAAGATCGATTTTCTATGAATACAATAATTCAAGAAATTGTATATACTGCAATTGAAAGGGTAACTTCAATAATCATACCATCTTTGATTCAGATAGCAAATAACTGTGAAAAAATACAGCAAAAAGTAGGTACGGGTCATTTTGACCCGAACAGATTAGATGTTACTTTTTTTGCTGCTCAGTAACTACTGGGAAAAATTTTACAAGGCTTAGGCAACACAACAACCTCTTAAAGTCAGGAGAATTCAAGGAGTATGAAGCTTCAATCTCTAAAAACAAGAGAGATATGGTAATGGAAAATTGTTTTCGGGTCAAAAAGACCCCTAACAGTGCAGAAGGGTTAACATATATTTTGAGGTGCCATACTTACAGCATTAGAGACTCTTTGTCCTCTATTTTGAGCTGTCAAACTTCTAGCATTAGAGATTCTTAGACTTCTGTTTTGATGTACCATACCTCTAAC
>NC_090738.1:105502350-105504850 GCF_036898095.1 Palaemon carinicauda
CAGACAATGTTACAGAGGAAACAGCAGACATGAATTTTCATGTTCGTTTAGTGCGAGGGAAGAGCGAAGATACAAGCATAATATATGCAAAAGGAATTATGTACAATTGTGTGACACACGGTTGGTACATGGCTCCTCCCCCCGAAAAATGACATACTGTACATGTTAAATAGGGCGCCCTGATCTGGAGAGGCGAACTGTAGGTGGGTCATCTGGCAGAAGATAAGCAGGTTTTAGACGATCAATGGAGACCCAGTCTTCATTGCCCCGAATGTTTAGTAGGAATGCTTTCGGACTGAATCGGATCACAAGGAAAGGGCCCATGTAAGGGGGCGTTAGTGGTGGCTTGCTAGTGACATTGCGCAGGAAGACGTGCGTTGCAGAGTGCAAGTCCGTTGGTATGTGATGCTTCGCTGGGGGCTTGTAAGTCTGGCGGCACGGAGTAAATTTTCCCACGACGTGACGTATGCGCTGGAGATCGTCGGAGGAGGTTGTAGAAGGAAAAAATTCGGCAGGGACGACCAACGGGTCGCCATACACCATTTAGCTGCCGAGACGTCGAGGGCGTCTTTAGGAGTGGTCCTTAGTCCCAGGAGGACCCAGGGAAGCTGAGTAAACCAGTTGCAATCCTTGCAGCGGGACATCAAAGCTGTTTTGAGGGTGCGATGAAAACGTTCAACCATTTCATTGGCAGCGGGGTTGTAGGCCGTTGTCTGATGTAGGGTGATGCCCAGGAGATTCGCTAATGACGTCCACAATTGAGAGGTGAAAGTGGTTCCCCTGTCAGAAGTAATATGCTCAGGGATACCGCATCTTGAAATCCATCCAGAGAGTAAGGCAGATGTACATGAGGCGGACGTTGCAGTTTCCATGGGAATGGCTTCAGGCCAACGAGTGGAGCGGTCGATGACGGTAAACAGGTAACGGTGTCCTTGTGATGTGGGTAGGGGGCCTACAACGTCGACGTGAATGTGTGCGAAACGACGCTGAGGTTGAGGTAAGGTGCCCACTCCTGAATCCGTGTGTCGATGTACTTTGGAAGTTTGGCAAGAAGTACAGGCGCGGACCCAATCCTTAGTATCCTTAGAAATGCCGTGCCATATGAACTTTGCCTTCAGCAGCTGTGCAGTAGAACAGCACGAGGGATGTGAAAGGCCGTGAATGAAATCAAACACCTGTCGGCGCATGGGAGCAGGAATCCAAGGTCGCGGTCTACCAGTACTGACGTCACAGAGGAGGGTGGTGTTGGAGTCTTCGAGGGGAAAGTCTTCCCAACGGAGGGACGTGCAGGATGTCCTACAAGCTTGATACTCTGGATCCTGTCGTTGGGCTTCAGCCAGGGCGTTGTAATCCAATCCCAGTTGAACGTAAGCCAACGTGTTTCTTGACAGGGCATCGGCAACGGGATTCATTTTCCCAGGGCCGTATTGGAGGGTGCAATTTTATTCAGCCACGGCGAAGAGATGTCGGCGTTGACGGGCGGACCAGGCGTCAGACTGTCGAGTGAAGGCGTGCACCAGAGGCATGTGGTCTGTGCGAATGACGAAGGGCGTACCTTCTAAGAAATGGCGAAAGTGACGGACAGCCAAGTGCACCGCCAGCAATTCTCGATCGAAGGTAGAATAACCCGATTCTGCCTTGGACAGTTTTCTGCTGAAGAAGGCCAATGGGCGGGGCGAGCCTTTGACCACCTGCTCGAGTACTGCACCAGTAGCGACGTCGCTGGCATCGGTGGAGAGAAGGTAAGGGGCGTGTGGGATAGGAAAAGTGAGAGCCGCAGCAGTTGATAGGGCCTTCTTTGCATTGCAGAAGGCTGCTTCTTGAAGGGGACCCCACTTCAGGTCCTTTGGCTTGCCCTTGAGGGAGGCGTAGAGGGGAGCAAGAGTGGCGGCAATGGCTGGCAGAAAACGGTGATAATAGTTGATCATGCCCAATAATTCCTGCAGAGCTTTGACGGTCGAGGGCGCGGGAAAATTCTGAACGGCTGCTACCTTCTCAGGGAGGGGATGGACTCCTTCAAGAGTGATACGGTGCCCTAAGAACGACACTTCGTTGGCGCCAAAGGTACACTTGTCGTACTGGACTAAAAGGCCGTTTTGTTGCAGGCGGTCGAGCACGATGCGCAGGTGACGGAGGTGTTCCTCATTTGAGGAGGAGAACACAAGTATGTCGTCCACATAACATACACAGAAAGGGAGGTCCCCTAAGATGCCATCCATGAGACGTTGAAACGTTGCCCAGCATTACGAAGGCCAAAACAGGAGTAATTGAAGGTGTATGTACGAAACGGAGTGGTGATGGCGGTCTTGGGGATATCTTCTAGGTTCATAGGCACCTGATAATACCCCTTCAGGAGGTCGAGCGTAGAGAAAACCTTCGCTTTGTGCAGGTAGGAGGTCACATCGGCAATGTTTGGGAGAGGGGTAGTGATCCGGTTATGTTTGCATGTTCAGGCGCCTGTAATCACCGCATGGACGGAGGGAGCCGTCTTTCTTCAGAA
>NC_090738.1:105514850-105519850 GCF_036898095.1 Palaemon carinicauda
CGAATGCAGAGATCTCCATCCAAAAATATGCAAAACCATAAAAGAAGGGAAAGGATGTAGTTTCAACAAAAAATTTCGATATATGCATCCTGCAACTATGAATGAGAGTAAGAAAACCCAGCAAACTGAAAAGAAAAAAAAATGAAACAAAAAAGAAACAAAAAAGCAGGCCGCGTATGTACCGCACTATGCACCAAAAAAGGCTTTTCAACCCAAGTCTGCACATTTAGAGCCCAACTACAAAGAATGCATCTATAATGCCAGGGGTTGGTGCATATATGGGGATAATTGCAGGTTTACACACAAAAATAAATATGAAGGCGAAAGAACAAATATAATAGAAAAGTTGGATTTTTTGATAGCAGAATTCCGAGAAATGAAGAAAAGAACATCATATCAGAACAGGAAGGAAGCATGGGAGAATCCATATTATTACCAATATTAGATAATGGGGATGAAACACAAACCATAATAGTGATGAATGCACAGGGTTTAGTCACGAGTAACTCTAAAAGGAAAATAGAGTTCTTAGAAGAACTAACCCAAATTGAAAAAATAGATATATTGAATATAAGTGAAACATGGTATTCCCAAGAGACTGGCAGTGATGACCAGATAAAGGGTTTCCAAACTTATAGATCAGACAGAAAAAATAGGAATCAAGGGGGAACCGCAATATATGGAAGAGACATAAATCAAGGAAAAGTCTGTGAAAAATACAACAACACAGAATGTGAATTGATTGCGGTAGAATTTGAATTTGAAAAACTAGTGAATATTGTAGTTTACAGACCCCCAAATACTAAGGAGTTTGACATAATAATAGAAAAAATAGATGATATATGTAGAAACCATAAAGACTGGAATATACTCCTATCCGGAGATTTTAACTTTCCTTTCGTGGATTGGAAAGAACGGATAGAAGAAAGTGGTTGTATGTATACATATAGAAAAGAGAGTAATAGTAGCGCAGAAGATAAGAGGCAATTTG
Source organism: Palaemon carinicauda (assembly GCF_036898095.1). Taxonomy (NCBI): domain Eukaryota; kingdom Metazoa; phylum Arthropoda; class Malacostraca; order Decapoda; family Palaemonidae; genus Palaemon; species Palaemon carinicauda. The sequence goes on from NC_090738.1 coordinate 105,515,842, forward strand.
AAAAGCTTCAAGATATGCTATTAGAACATAATATGCAACAAATAAACCACATTCCAACAAGAAAGGAAAATGTCCTAGATCTAGTATTTGTGAATGAGGTGAATTATGTTAAAGAAATAATAGTGTATAACACGGGAATTTCAGACCACAATGTCATAGAATTGATAGTTCATTCCAAAGCAAGTGATCGCAGAATTAATAAAAGCACAAAACTTTGGGAAGGATATGGAAAATATATTTTTTACAGTAAAAATATAAAATGGTCAGAAATAAATGAAGAACTGAATAAAGAATGGAAAAATATATTTGTAAGTGATAATATACAGGTAAATACGGACATACTGTACAAAATACTGGAGAAAATTGTTGAAAAATATGTACCGAAAAAAAAACAATAAACAAAAGACGTGCATACCAAGAGACAGAAGGATCTTATTTCAGAAAATTAGAAAGTGGAAGAAAAATATTGCAAAAGAAAAAAATGTGTGGAAAATGAGGGAAATAAAATGTAAGATAGAAAATGCAGAACAAAAGATTATAGTCAAAAGAAAATGAAAAAAGGGACTTAGAAGAAAGGACACTTCAAAATATAAAAAGAAACCCCAAAGTACTTTACTCCTATGCAAAAAAGATGAATAAAGGGAGAATAGAAATAGGCCCTCTAAGAGTTGAAGGACGGCTAACGAATGAAAAAAAGGAAATATGCAACATATTAGCAGAAAAATATAAGAGTGAGTTCACGCCAAGAATTGCGAATGAGAATAATGAAACAGAAATGAGAGAAGAAAATGTTGAATATCTAACGGATATAGATATTAATGAAGCAGATATTGTCAATGCTATAAACGAAATTGAAAATAGATCGGCAGCCGGACCAGATGGAGTTCCAGCAATTTTGTTAAAAAAAACTGCAAACACTATCGCGAAGCCGCTTGCAATACTGCTAAGACAAAGTGTAGATATGAGCGAGATATATGTTAAACATAAATTAGCTTATATAACCCCTATCTTCAAAAGTGGATCAAGACTAGAGGCCAGCAATTATAGACCTGATAGTCTAACATCACATATTATGAAAGTGTATGAGAGGGTAATAAAAAAGAAAATAATGAACCATTTGGTCAAAAATAATTTGTTTAATATGGGTCAACACGGTTTCGTGCCTGGAAAAAGTACACAGACCCAACCGATAGCACACTATGAAAACATATAAAAAAATATGATAAATGCAAAAGACACGGATGTGATCTATCTAAATTTTGCAAAAGCCTTTGACAAGGTAGACCATAACATATTGGAGAAAAAAATGAGAAAGCATAATATTATGGGAAAGATAGGAAAATGGGTAAAAGAATTCCTGCAAAACAGAAAACAGATAGTGGTTGCAAATGACGAGAAATCAGATGAAGCCCAGGTGATATCGGGTGTGCCACAAGGTACGGTATTAGCTGCACTGCTGTTTGTTATTATGATCTCAGACATAGACTGTGATGTTGAAAACTCTGTAGTGAGAAGTTTCGCCGATGACACAAGAATAAGTAGAGAAATTACTTGTGATGAAGATAGGAACTCACTACAAAGAGATCTAAACAAATTATATGAATGGGCGGAGTTAAATAGGATGGTATTTAACTCCGATGAATTCGAATCAATAAACTATGGAAACAGAGAAGGAATGGTGTATGCATACAAGGGACCTAATAATGAGACAATCACAAACAAGGAAGCAATTAAATAGGAATATGTTATGCAACGACCAAATAGCAACACTGTTGGCTAAATGTAAAGCAAAAATGGGAATGTTATTCAGACACTTTAAAACAAGAAAAGCTGAACACATGATTATGCTTTACAAAACTTATGTACGTAGTACACTCGAGTACTGAAATGTGATATGGTACCCACACTACCAATAGGATATTGTGCAAATAGAGAGTGTACAAAGGTCCTATACTGCTAGAATAGAAGAAGTTAAGGACCTTGACTACTGGGAAAGACTGCAATTTTTAAAACTATACAGTCTAGAAAGGAGAAGAGAACGCTACATGATAATACAAGCATGGAAGCAAATAGAAGAAATTACTGAAAACATCATGGAGCTTAAAATATCAGAAAGAGCAAGCCGAGGTAGATTAATAGTGCCAAAAAATATTCCAGGTAAACTAAGTAAGGCGCACAGGACATTAATCCACTACGCACCAGCATCGATAATGCAGTGACTATTTAATGTGCTGCCAGCTCATCTAAGAAACATATCAGGAGTGAGCGTAGATGTGTTTAAGAATAAGCTCGATAAATACCTAAGATGCATCCCAGACTATCTAAGACTGGAAGATGCAAAATACACCGGAAGATGCATAAGCAACTCTCTGGTGGATATACGAGGTGCCTCACACTGAGGGACCTGGGGGAACTCAAACAAAAAATAAGGCAATAAGGTAAGGTAAGGCTCTCTCTCTCTCTCTCTCTCTCTCTCTCTCTCTCTCTCTCACCCTATATATATATATATATATATATAACCATAAACACACAATTATGCGTTCTGGTTTTGATGTGACACCAGATTCCACTAATAAATAAAACCAGTTCAACTAAATCAAACCAATGCTTGAAACATTTTTTTTATTCTCTAAATGGTTAGAAATACTTAGAAATATAAATATCGTCAGCTCTTTCCATCTTTAAGCTTCTAACAAACGTTTTTCAATGGCATCTCCAAGTTCGTATTTGACCTGATATTTGACCTGGCACCTCCAACAGAAACAGCGTCACATCTTCCCCATAGCAACGGACAAAAGGTCGTGCTTCGTTATCCGAGAAACTCGTCGTCGTAAAACACGGCCAGGAGACCGTCATCCTAACGACGGTAGATTCTTGACACCAAGTGGATCTGCACAAAGCGAGGGCCGCGCTCCATAACAAGGAAATGACCTTGCAACAGCAGTGTTCGTCAGAGAGAGAGAGAGAGAGAGAGAGAGAGGTTACATATAAGAAAATTTTGAAGTTATAGCCATGATGAAGCGATGAATAAAATACACACACATTCACGAGGGATGTTCGTGTAGCGAATATGTACAGTTGGAGACTGGGATACCTGGTACACCTCGTCTGAAGAAGTAACCCGAACCCAGGACACACCCCAACTGCGCGGCGAGTTCCTGTGTTTAGCCTAGCCCACCACCTTTGCCATATCTTCCTGCACTATCTGTTTGGTTACTCGCCGCAAGGTAATGGTGTGATGGAGCGAGGTGTGCCAGGGACGCCTGTGTTTCAACTCTTAGATTTTTGATATAGAAGTGCGATCGCATTTGCACAGTCAGTGATTCGATCCCGGCATGCCGGGCACTGTCAGCTTAACTAGGATTTAATATTATTGTCATCCAGATTCAAGGGGACGGCTTAGGGCTTGCAACCTCATTCCTAAAGAATTTCTGGCTCTACTCCTCTTACAAGAGAAAAGACTTGCATGTTAACATTGAGGTGCTTACCCTTTTAAAGGGTGGCTCAAGACGAGAAGTAACTTGGCAGTCACTGCCCAATTCCTGATTAAACAGCTGAACCGCAGATGAAGCCGATTTTCTTATATCCATTTATTGATACAGAGGGCTCATCAGTAGTGCGTTGATCCACTTTACACAAAATGTCTCTTTACTATATGTTGAACGCTTTCCAGTGGTTCATGGATGTTAAGGCCCTTAATGTTTAAAGTCTATTTCACCCAATCTATCATTACTCTTCGCAAACTTCTTCTGTTATCCATTCTTTCCATAACTCCAAACCATCTAACAATAGATGGGGTGGTCCTTTCATTTCTGGGCAATTTACACTTCAATATTCCTCAGCCTTTTCAGTCTTCTATATATTATCATTTTAACTTATTCTTCTCTTCATAATTATCATTCCCAAAAATTTACTTCCATGTACTCACCCATGAGATGGAAACATATGGGATGCTGTAAAGGCTCTTTATTTGATTCAAATTTGAGCAGATTCAATGTCATCTAGGTAC
>NC_090738.1:105524850-105529212 GCF_036898095.1 Palaemon carinicauda
GTCAAGCAGAGAATATTCTTGAAAATATGACGTCGTAAAGACATGCTCTTCTTTAATAGAATTTTTGTGGCAGTTGCTTGCTGAACAATCAATGCTTTAACGATATTGGTTGAAGATATAATGAATATTTAATAAACTTCTCATCACAGGGTTGTCCAGTGATGTGTTACTCATAAGTCATGCTATTTCGAGAATTCTACCCTTTACAATGTATATACCCTGGAAATTCTTTTAAGATGAATTATTCTGGCTGACCAAGGATTCGGAACTATGCTCTGAGCTGAAACAATGCCTGCATGGACGACTTTACCAATCAATGGTAATGGTGATTATGATATTAGATTCAGTAAAAATTATAATGGTAGTAACAAAGTGAAAATTATAAATGTATTGCAAATATATTTGGTAACTGAAATCTTTTAATGTTTCGATGAGAGATCTCTGAATGATCCTGCAAAAATTAATGCGATCTAAAAATATATATTTAATGTTCATATCAGATGAAGTTTCCCTACCACTGCAGACCAGTTTTAGCTTAATCATATAATATATGAAGACAGCCAAGCATGAAACCCTCTCTAAATTAAGCACAATTCAACAGTTTTCCACCCGTGACATAAGAAAAACCCTTATGCTTATCTAGATTGCCGGGGGGGAGAGAGAGAGAGAGAGAGAGAGAGAGAGAGAGAGAGAGGGGGGGGAGAGAGAGAGAGAGCACCTGTGCAGTAGTTATTAATGAACAATTACTAGATATTTTGGTTGAGAAGGGGACTTTGTCATGATGGAGATCTAGCGTGTGAGGTCTCTCCTGTCTTAGCGAAAGGGAGAGATTACAAGTGATCGACGTAATAAGGCTCTTACCTGGATCTACCTTCAGGTTAATTACAAAGGGAAATGAGGTTATGTTTTAGGACAGTTTTTTGTGGTCTGTTGGTTTAGCAGGAAGAGCGGGCGTTTAGAATTTGGATTGGTTTAATGTTGGGGGAAGTTTGCGGTCCAAAAACTCTATTATTTTTTAAAATTAATTACTACATGAAGTAATTTTAGATACATGTTTTCAAGATTGAAATTTTAATAGGTATTCAAAATGAGTTTAACGATTTGACGATAATACATGGAATAAAATTTGTTTGAGAAGAGAGACGTTATTTTCTTCGACTTGAAAAAACTACATTCTCTCTCTCTCTCTCTCTCTCTCTCTCTCTCTCTCTCTCTCTCTATTTATATATATATATATATATATACATATATATAATATATGTATTATATATATATATATATATATATAATGTACGCTAACACGCATATACAATAATTATATATATATATATATATATATATACGTAAAGATATATACATTCAAATGGGCATGCATGCATTTAAAATGAACGAGTAAAGAAACACACATCACATATACGTACTTGTATATATATATATATATATATATACATATATATATATATATATATATGTATATATATATATATATATATATATAAAAATATATATATATATATATGATTGTAAATTGTCCTGGCATCTCTCTCTGGAATGTTGCAGAATCCGGAACTTTCGAAGGTTATGAGGTCCTACTCCTCTTACTCCTACTCCTTGCCCCACTCCTCCTCCTACTCCAAGTAGCAGTTTCTTGGCATCGATCTCAAACTCCATTAGAATACTATGGAAACAATGCCAACACTCCTGGAGGCCTCATCAAGTTTCAAGAGAAAGGACAACTTTGTCACTGAAGGATGCCTGGCGTAGCTTCACGTAATATAAGTGCTGGAAGCTGTTGCATTGTGTGATCAAGATGGAAAATTGAAATTTTCTTATTATTCAAAGCCTTAATACGGTTTTTAGTTTGACAATGAAACAATCTCCAACAGATTTAGTAGATTTCAAAACAAAACCCTTGTAGGATATTGGGAGTTGAATGGCAGGACACGATTATAAATGAAACTAAGTGAGATTACTCGAGTGCCAGATGTGGATGAGGTCATGATGAGGGGTAAATGGAAATGATTTGTGCATGCTCTTCGCATTCCCCAAGAGAGATTAGTTCACCAAACTTTCAACTGTGCTCCACTTTGTCCCCAGAAGACTTGGACGACTCAGGCCTACATGGCTAAGGCCTATGAAGCGTGAAGTAGGAGATGACGAATGAAGTGTATTGATTTAAAAACTCATGATAGGGACGACTGGAAAAATCTAGCCGAGGCCCTTTGCGTCAATTGGGGTAGGAGGAGATGAAGATGTGTTCATAAATATGAATAAATGAGTTATCCAAAGTGCAATTCCTAATGCAGCTCTATGGTATGACTCTGATCAATTATAACAGGAAGGAAAACTAGAATGAGAAATTGGATAAAGACTCGTAAACCTTATAACGGAAAGGAAGGTGTTATGAAAGACTAAAATAAGGCCGACAAAAAAGGCTTCAGAATTGAAGTGGAAAAAAAAAAAAACAAGAATACCATCCTTCCATTGCAACATCATTACTTGCCACCATAACACAATTACACATTTTAATGGCTTTGTTCAATTAAATACAAGCGCTGCAATTACCTCCGACTAATTACTTTGGGTGTCAATGGGAAATAAATTTGCGTAAAAACTAACATTTGGTAGAGACTTCCTTCACCATTTCCATCTATACTTTTCACGATTTGTAATTTTCGTTGGTCATCTCTATGGTAAAGTAGCCATATCCTAGTTTATATAAGATTGAAGTGATTGTTTAAACTGGGATTGAAAACCTGCAGGACTGGTTGGACATTTTGTTTTCAATTCATTGGTGATGCTACAGAACAGAAAAGGGGTTGATGATGGCTTCATATACAGTAGTAGTTACACAAATAAATCTACGTGGAAAACACATCCACATTCACTAAGCATGATGATACTGTACCAACCATGTGTCACTCGATCGTACATAGTAACGACATTTCATTTTGTGTATATATTATGCTTTTATCTTCGTTCTCCCCTTGCACTAAAAAGAACCTGAAATAACATCACCGTTAACTGTTAACCGATGCGGTGTCGGTTTTGTACAGGAAATTTTCTGTTGCAGTGATTTTTTGTATATAAAGGAGAGTGTTCTGTAATAAAGTTACTCAGTGCTTTCATCCTGTCTTTGAGTCACAACCTTCTCTCAGATCGTCACATTGGTGACCCCCGGAAGTCGACTCGCTCCTCCCGCCTTCCACCTCCCCTCGCCTCTCCGTTGTTGGTACTATGGCGGACGCCTCATTGAAACTTTCGTCATTCGCCAGCGTAGAGGCATTTGCTTGGTTTCAGCGTGCAGAAGTCCAGTTTCGCATCAAGGGCATGACTCGCTCAACCACCAAACTAGATTATGTTCTCGCGGCGATACCCGAAGACACCTTCACGGAATTATCCGACTGGCTTTGTGAACAAGGGGACACCCCAATACTGTATGACGTCCTCAAATCATACATTCTGCAGCAGTACTCGCCGTCACCAGCCGCCCGTATTGCAAAGCTTTTTCAGCTCTCTCAACAACCGTTAGGGGACCAAAGGGCTTTGCTTGCCCTCAGGGTAATGACCAGTATTGCTCGTCTGCAACCTGCCGCAGACGGCGCTCCTCGTGAGGTGAACCTACTTCGTGCCCATTGGATACGCTGTTTACCCGAACTTGTACGCGCTGCCATACCCGATATCGATAGTTTACCCATGAAGGACTTGATGACCTAAGCCCACACCCTTATGGACAGCCACTTCAAGACCACCATAAACGCCTCCACTCCTGACGAAGAGGAGGCCTATTCAATATCAACCGAAGCAGACGTGAATAGGACATACATGCCTACCCCATGACGTGCCGAAGCGGCGACAATGCCACCCACCACCCACCACCCACCACTTGCTCGCACCCTAACCAACGACTTCTACAGCCACTTTCTACCTCCCATCCACCGCAGTTTTGGTACTACCACTTCAGATTCGGGGCAGCTGTGAAGAAATGTGCCAAGGAATGTCAGTGGCCAAAAAACGTGTATGTAGAGGGGTGGCCTCCCGAGTTTTAAATCTTTTCTTTTTACATGGTGCAGGAGCGGGCGTGCAATTTTTGGTAGACATGGGTGCTTGTCGTTCTCTTTTGCCAAGGGAACTCTTCAGGACATGACGTAATTTGTCTATGTCCGCCGACGTCCGCTTGGTAGCTGCCAACGGATCTGTGATACCCACCTACGGTTACGAGAACCTCACATTATCGTTTGGAAATGGTAAATTTAATTGGAAGTTTCTCATTGCTGACATCACATTGCCAATCCTAGGTGCGGATTTCCTCTCTCATTTCCAGCTTCTGGTCAATGTCACCCATCGGCGATTGTCAACGCA
>NC_090738.1:105539712-105549712 GCF_036898095.1 Palaemon carinicauda
CATATACACACACACACACACATATATATATATATATATATATATACATATATATACATATATATATATATATATATATATTGTTATGAACTTAAAATCACTAATTGCGGCAAAACAAACAGGGTCTTTTCCTTTTAATGATCAGTGCCACAAGGGTTAGAATTTAAAGCCAAGGGCCAAGATCTCCAAACAGTGAAAACCCACAAAGAAAAACACTCAAAGAGGATAACAAAAATTACTCATAAACAAAACTTGAACATTTATTATACACAGAAATATTACGCTAAAACCACAAAATTGTATATAAAAAAAACTGATTTGGGTTTACAAAAATAATTCACCTAAAACTAATCCTCATTCATACGATAGAACAAGACACAGTAATTAGGAGGAGGAAGGAAAACAGCCTATCTCTAGAAAGCCCTGAAAGCTTTCAAGAGGAAGAAAATAAAAGGGGGAAATAACCTTAATCCTAGATTATACAATTCAAGGGAAAAAAAATGTTCACCTACATAAATCCTTAAATTAGTTATCACCGATAGATATTGACCCAGCATCAAAGGTAGTTTCACTAAATAAACTCTACGGATGGTAGTTCCACCATTTAACACAACCTGCCGTCGATCCACTGTTCTGGAATCATGAGGAGGTCTGTAACCGGAGGATACACTGACCCGCGTCAGTAACGTCAATAGCAAAATACTCAGTTTATATCCTTACCGGCTATCAAAACAGAATAAAGCATTTTCACGACTCCGGAGGTTCCAAGACGAAGGCAGGACCAGGATGCCTTCCCAGGGGCAGCTGGAATGTCTCGAGGGGTAGAGACGAAAACTGTAATGTATATCACACTGTCACAATACCGGAAGAACGCCCAATCAGGGTACAGGAGGCGTCTCAAAACAAGGCCACAGCTTCCACAACAACTTCAGTAATCAGGAGGAAGAATACCATCACTGTCCTCCGCAATACAGTAGAAAAGGGGCCCTTCAATACAGCAAGGCCTTCAGGGAAATATATATCTCCGTGTCGTTCAGGAATATGGTCAGAGAACCTCCACGTTAAGGAGCCGAATCCATACTCCCTTCATCCTCAGCCAAAGGTCCCCACCAAAAGTCGGGCAACGAACATCAAATCACCAAACAACCAAGCCGGTGAATAATTACATGGAAAGAAAAAAAAAAACATCTCATGGGCGAGGTACCACTTATATAATAACAACCTTCGGTGGGAGCGAGAAAAACCTAAATCAGTCTTTTCTTATTTTCAATTTTATGGCATAACAAAAATATAATGAAAGCAACTTAATGAAATTTACTTTACAGGCCACGAAAAAAATTAAGCAAATTATTACAGCTCCCTACCAAAAGGAAAAAAAAATTATTATTCTTTTTTTTTTTAAGAAAAGAATTTACGTTATTTTTTTATAATTTAAATTTAATCAAATCTGTTAAACTTAAAAGATCAAAAGAAAAAAAATTATCGTGTAAAAGCAAAGTAAATATTGGACCTGAAAAATAAGAACAATCGTTAACATTGAGACATTCTAGAAATTTTAACTACAATTAAATAAATTACTCCTTCTCGAAGGCTCTCGATAAAGTATCGGGGACAACATTACTTTTGCCAGAGATGTGTCGGATATTAAGGTTATATTCCTGCAGAATAAGACTCCAGCGTAAAACACGCTGATTCTTGTTTTTGAATTTATTTATGAAAATAAGTGGATTATGATCCGTTAATACATCTATTGGAGCTGGAGATGGCGGCAGGTATACTTCAAAGTGGAGGAGGGCTTTAACCAAACACAAGGCTTCATTCTCCACGGTAGAGTACTTCCTCTCCGCTGGTAATAGCTTCTTAGAGAAATACGCCACAGTATGAGTCGTTCCATCGGGAAGTCTTTGAAGAAGGACAGCACCAAAACCTACATCACTATCATCTGTGGCTAAACAAAAAGGGAGCGAAAAGTCCGGTGAACGTAATAATGGAAAAGTCATTAACGAAGCTTTTAACTTGTCAAACGATTCCTGACACGGTTCATCCCAAATAAATTTTACATCTTTCTTCAAAAGATTAGTTAATGGATGAGCAATATCAGAAAAGTTTTTCACAAACCGGCGGTAATAACTTACCATACCCAAAAATCTTCTTACGCCCCTCCTATTTTGCAGTGCAGGAAAGTCAGAAATAGCTTCCACATTCGCTTTCTTAGGAGCTACCTTACCCAGGCCTATCTCGTGCCCAAGATAAATTACCTTGGCCTGAGCAAAATCGCTCTTCCTTAAATTAACCACCAAACCAGCCTTTCTCAGAATCTCAAAGAGAGCTCTAAATCTCCTTAGATGTGTCTCCCAATCGTCGCTATAAATGATTAAGTCATCAATATATACTACACAGCCCTCTAAATCACAAGTAATAAAATTCATGAGCCTCTGAAAGGTGGCGGCTGCATTTTTCATACCGAATGGCATAACTTTACATTCATACAGTCCGTCACCTGTCACAAATGCAGAAATTTTCCTTGCCCTGGGAGAAAGACCGACCTGCCAGTAGCCTTTCAACAAATCAAATTTGCTAATGTATTTAGCAGATCCAACACGGTCAATACAATCTTCCACCCGAGGCAAAGGGAAAGAATCTGTCTTTGTAAGAGAGTTAACCTTACGATAATCAAAGCAGAGTCTATGCTTGCCACCCTCCTTTTTAACCAGTACCACAGGAGAGCTCCAGGGACTACAATTGGGTTCTACCAGCCCGTGGTCCAGCATTTACTTTACTTCGTCTTTAACAATGTCCCTTTTGAAAGGATTCAACCTATACGGACTCTGTTTAATAGGGCTTGCCTCCCCTACATCAACATCATGTTCTAAAATGTTAGTTCGTCCTGGTACATCCTGAAATAAATCTTTATAATCATCAATTAACATTGTTAAGGACGTTGCTTTGTCCTTTTCCAGGTGCTGAAATTTAACATCAAGGTTATTAAGAATATTTGAATTGTTGGAGAGACCATCAGGTCCCACAGATAACTTAATGTCTACCATAGGATCTACTTCTACTTCTACCAGTGACACTGGTTCTACATCTACCTCTACTTCTCTACTAACAAAAGGTTTTAACATATTAATGTGACAAATTTGTGTTTTTCGACGTCTTTCAGGCGTCTCAATAAGGTAATTAACATCATTCAGTTTCTTTAGTACCTTCCACGGACCTGAGAAACGAGCCTTGAGTGGAAACCCAGGCATGGGAAGCAGTACCAAGACCCTGTCTCCTGGATCAAAATGTCTCATATGGGTACCAACGTCATAATTTGTTTTCATAGTAGCTTGAGCCTTTGTTAAATATTCCCGGGCAAAGGTACAAGCTCTATGAAGTTTCTCCTGTAAATTAGATAAATAGTCTAATACATTCATATCTGGGGTTTCTTCCTCCCAGTGTTCCCTCACAACATCCAATGGACCACGAACACAATGTCCAAATATGAGCTGAAAGGGAGAGAAACCCAAAGTCTCATTAGGTGTTGACCTGATTGCAAATAAAGCATAAGGGATCTCTTTATCCCATTCACAACCTGTTTCCAAACAAAATTTTCTTAAGATAGATTTAAGAGTTTGGTGGAATTGCTCCACTTGGCCCTGACTTTCAGGGTGATAAGGGGAATAAGTAACATGGTTAATCCCTAACTCATTCATTTTTCGCTTAAAGTACCTACTTGTAAAATTCGTACCACAGTCACTTTGAATAATTTTGGGAATACCAAATCTCGTAAAGAAGCCAGCCAGTGCCTTGACAATTTTCTCCCCTCTAATACTCCGCAGTGGGACAGCCTCAGGGAATCGTGACATCCTATCAATCATTGTCAAAATATATTCATGTCCCCCGCGTGTCCGTGGTAAAGGACCTACCAGATCAATAATCACCTCCCTGAAAGGTTCCCCCACTGACGGAATAGGAATCAAAGGAGCTTTTGGAATTTTCTGATTTGGCTTCCCCACGAGTTGACATACCTTACAAGATAATACGTGTCTCTTTACATCACGACGCATTCCAGGCCAGAAAAAATGTTCAGAGAGTTTCTGGAATGTCTTCCTGACCCCGAAATGTCCTGCAAGGTTATTCCCATGTGCTAAAATTAACAACTTAGAACGGTATCGTTCTGGAATTACCAATTGTTTCCTAACCTCAGCCTGATCAGCAGGTGCATTAACTGACCTACTGACCCTGTACACCAAACCACCTTCTTTAAGAAAAACAGGTTTTGATAAATCATCAACATCAACATCAAAATTAGAATCATCAAAATTAGAAATCTCATTTGCTTGGGCTTCTTTTAAAGCCTCAACATCCCATTCAACATCATTAAACAAAATATTTTTACTACTACTATTACTACAACTACTCGTCATCATGTCAGTTGTCTGTCCATTAATATCATCAAAGTTTAAATTAACATTATCGAGATCAATCTCTCGAGCACGAGAACGATTAATAACCGAGGTAGGTTCACGTACAGAAACATCTAAATACCTATCGTCCCCTAACTCTGTAACACTCAAAATTGGGAAATAATTTGCTTCGTCATGCAACACCAAATCATTAGCAAATAACATGTCAATACCGGGAAGAGGTAAACTGTCGACAATTGCCAGTTTTACCGTTCCCTTGTAATACTCAGTTTCTAGATACATGGTTTCGAGAGGATAGGAGGCAATAGTATCAGGAAATCCTCCAAGAACTACAAAATCAGTATTTGAAAACTTAAACCCACTAGGTACAGACTTTTTAAAATTAAAGATTGTGCTGCACCAGTGTCACGAAGAATCTTAATACTACGTCCTATTCGTTTATCAACATCAGTAAAAATAGTTCCATTCGATATGTACCTTTCAAATTTCAGTCATTTACTTTCGTTTGACACCTCTTTCTTTGAAGATTTCTCAGCAGAAACTATATTAACAGCCTCCTTATTCCTTTCCAAGTAATTTTTCATAGCAAAGCAATTCGCTTTTACATGACCCTTCCTATTACACCAATAACACCTTAAACTAGACTCTTGGGATTCTCTACGTTCACTACCACCACCAGACCTGCTACTATTCACGTAACTACGCGATTCTACACTTCCGTTTTTACTGCTATCTACGTTGCGGTTAACACCTTTATTTTGATGAAAATCAGTAGACCTTTTCTGATAAGGTTTTCCCTGGTGAAAATTTCCATTACGGGGAGAAAACGTTTTGGAAAAATCTTTTACCAAATCTTGCCTATGTGCAAGGGAGTACTCATCGGAAGCAATTGCCACCTCCTGTAAAGAATCAATCTTCAACTCCTCCAAATGAATCTTTAGCTCCCTCGACACAGACCTCTTAAACTCTTCGGTTAAAATTAATTCCCGCAATTTTCCCAGCGTGTCAACCTCCTTGGATTTTAACCAGTCGTCCATAAACTGTTCTTTCTTTCGGCCGAATTCCACGAAAGTCATATCGGGATTCTATTTAAAGTTCCTAAACTTTTGTCTGTACGCCTCCGAAACGAGATCGTAAGCTTTCAGAATTATCGCTTTAACTGAATCATAATCAGATGACAAACCCTCGTTAAGTGTATTATATACACGCTGGGACTTACCTTTTAAGCGACACTGGACCAACGTGGTCCACATGTCCCGAGGCCATTTCAATTTCTTAGCTATTCTTTTGAGAGAAATGAAGAATTCAGAGACGTCTTCCTCATTAAATTGGGGAACAAGTTTCAGGGCACTTAACAGGTTGAAACTATCCTTATCACTACGATTATTACCATTAGCTCCCATTTGCAATTTTAAACATTGGATTTCATGATCCCTTTCCTTTGCTCTTTCTTCAGCTAGTAGCTGAAGTGCTTCATACTCCAACTCCTTAATCCTAGATTGCTCCTTTAAAATATCCAATTTCAGTTGGGTTACCTCACCATCATTCACATTATTTCCATTACCTGTTTCCCCATTTTTATTTCTAACATAGTCTTCCTTTTCCTCAACATCTCTGGCACCTACCACCTTATTTTCACCATTTTCATCACCATACTCAGTTTCCTCATCACTGATGCTACCTACGGGTTCTTTAAACATCCTAGCAGCTTTAATAACCTCAAATAACAGCTGACCTTTCTTAACCTCTGTAGGCAAACTTAAACCTAGAAATTCAGCCAATATCCATATCTGATCTCGTTTTAGATCAAACAGATTCCTCTCCCAGTCAGGGTCTGCTAAAAATTTAGTAGCAGCGGCCTCTTCCTCCTCAAAAAAATGCAAAATTACTTACTAAGTGGGGTGATCCGAAAATATTCTACCTAAGCCCATTCACTGACCTAAACACCTCTATGAATGCTCTCGTGGATGACACTGTTGGATGATCCTGTCACGGTCGCCAAAATATGTTATGAACTTTAAATCACTAATTGCGGCAAAACAAACAGGCTCTTTTCCTTTTAATGATCAGTGCCACAAAGGTTAGAATTTAAAGCCAAGGGGCAAGATCTCCAAACACTGAAAACCCACAAAGAAAAACACTCAAAGAGGATAACAAAAATTACTCATAAACAAAACTTGAACATTTATTATACACAGAAATATTACGCTAAAACCACAAAATTGTATATAAAAAAAACTGATTTGGGTTTACAAAAATAATTCACCTAAAAATAATCCTCATTCATACGATAGAACAAGACACAGTAATTAGGAGGAGGAAGGAAAACAGCCTATCTCTAGAAAGACCTGAAAGCTTTCAAGAGGAAGAAAATAAAAGGGGGAAATGACCTTAATCCTAGATTATACAATTCAAGGGGAAAAAAATGTTCACCTACATAAATCCTTAAATTAGTTATCACCGATAGATATTGACCCAGCATCAAAGGTAGTTTCACTAAATAAACTCTACGGATGGTAGTTCCACCATTTAACACAACCTGCCGTCGATCCACTGTTCTGGAATCATGAGGAGGTCTGTAACCGGAGGATACACTGACCCGCGTCAGTAACGTCAATAGCAAAATACTCAGTTTATATCCTTACCGGCTATCAAAACAGAATAAAGCATTTTCACGACTCCGGAGGTTCCAAGACGAAGGCAGGACCAGGATGCCTTCCCAGGGGCAGCTGGAATGTCTCGAGGGGTAGAGACGAAAACTGTAGTGTATATCACACTGTCAAAACACCGGAAGAACGCCCAATCAGGGTACAGGAGGCGTCTCAAAACAAGGCCGCAGCTTCCACAACAACTTCAGTAATCAGGAGGAAGAATACCATCACTATCCTCCGCAATACAGTAGAAAAGGGGCCCTTCAATACAGCAAGGCCTTCAGGGAAATATATATCTCGTGTCGTTCAGGAATATGGTCAGAGAACCTCTACGTTAAGGAGCCGAATCCATACTCCCTTCATCCTCAGCCAAAGTTCCTCACCAAAAGTCGGGCAACGAACATCAAATCACCAAACAACCAAGCCGGTGAATAATTACATGGAAAGAAAAAAAAACATCTCATGGGCGAGGTACCACTTATATAATAACAACCTTCGGTGGGAGCGAGAAAAACCTAAACCAGTCTTTTCTTATTTTCAATTTTGTGGCATAACAAAAATATGATGAAAGCAACTTAATGAAATTTACTTTACAGGCCACGAAAAAAATGAAGCAAATTATTACAATATATATATATATATATATATATATATATATATATATATATATATATATATATATATATATATATATATATATCTATCTATATATATATATATATATATATATATATATATATATATATATATATATATATATATATATATATATATATTATTTTTCGCAAGTATTCGTAAGATAACAACTAGCAGGTCCCATCCCCGTGTAGCAACCAAACTAATGTTAGTACTTATCTGATGAAACGACCAGTGGTGTAGCAATAGTGTTATCACACCGAAACACGCACACACTAACAAACACAAACATACTGTATATGTATATATATGTATATATATATATATATATATATATATATATATATATATATATATATATATATATATATATATATATATATATATATATATATATATATATATATATATATAGGGTATACATAAATATATATATAGATAGAATAGATAGATAGATAGACAGATAGATAAATTATCTAATGCATGAAATGTAAAGAATTACAATACTTACATCTCTCACTACTACTAAATTAACCATTCCTGTGTATAAATATTTCTCGAGTTCAAACCCATCTCCAATCCTAGCCATGTGGAACATTTTGTAAAAACTGATTTCTAAATGAATTCCACGCAAATTAGCGAAGAATTTTGCACTTTTCTATCAGAAAGGGAATTTTGTATATTTCTATTCATGCTAATTATGTAAACTTTTACACAGAGGTATTTAATAAATTCCTTTTTTTTTTTAATGTCACTTCGCTGATGCAATTTGATTTTGTAATCCGTCTATTTCAATTCTGGATAACTGCATATCCTGGTATCTTGTTTAGAAACTGAAATTCCCTAAGCTATGATTCAGATAATTTATCCTTACATTTACATGATTCATAGAATTTAAATCCCAAAAATGAAATTGAACGAATAATGCTGTAAATAACACTACTATGAGATTCAGGGCCTCTGTAACACGGTTTTTTGGACTTTGCTCCTTATCAAAGCATCGGATGTAGCTGAAAGTTGACATATATATATTTTACAACCACACACAAATTTTTTCAGCATTATCAATAACCTAAACCAGATAGTTTTAATTTTTATAGAGTAAAAATGATCTAACCGACGCCATGACCAGTGATAACGAGCCAAGAGTTGAAAACATTCATTACGTAAGCAATGTAAACACCTTTTGACAAAATTTTGCCCCGCCCATCCACCAGACACCCATTCACCTTGTTCCATCTGCTCTGAAACCCATAACAGTCAAAGAATGGCTAACAGGATTTGGAATTGCCCCTGTGGTTGCAAAACTGCATTTGTCTTATGACTTGCAACTTTATACAGTCAAGAGAAAGCCCGTGGCCATATTTACTATAGCATGAATAGGTAATTATTCAGTTTCTAGTTTAAATCCAATATTTATGGTCAGATTTGTATTTAGCGTAACATGATTATAATACGTGTAATGTCATTCAGGCTTTTGGACATTTCCATTAACTATTCACTATGCCACCAAGAGAGAGAGAGAGAGAGAGAGAGAGAGAGAGAGAGAGAGAGAGAGAGAGAGAGAGAGAGAGAGAGAGAGATTTTTTAAAAAATAAGAATTTGATGCTAAACTCTCCATCAGACCAACGGATCATCCGATATAATTTTTTTTCTTCTTCTTAGGCCGCACGACCGTGTTAGCTATGTTTTGGGCATGACTGAATTTTGTAAATAAATCATGAATAGTTTTAGGAGTTTTATTTGTACATCTAATGGGAATTTATAGAAGTAAAGTGAACATAATTCATTTATCCTTTAAAATAATTACTACCTGTAGCAAAACAAATAGTAGTAAAGATGATAATGCAATGAAGGAATGATACCATACTTTATCTTTAGCTTCAACATTGGCAATAACATACCCAGTTGCCATAATTTGTCAGCTTAATGAAATAACCTATCATCTAATGTTAAACTTAATTTCTGAGGAGGCCATGGCTTATTGCACAGTGAAAAAACATTACAAAGACTTTATGAATGGCGGAACGATACATAAATGTGGGTGGGGTATCTGTGCTAGCGTAGTAGTACTACTGTAGCAGTAGTGCCCCAACAGTAGTATACATGGATTAAACATTTACGCCAACTGCTGGGATCCTTGAGGATCATTTACCACTTCTTACAACTACTCGAAAAATTAGTTTTTATAGCCAGAATTTAAATTTTCTGATCCAACAATGCCCATGATAGCCTTCAGTGTTATCCTGAATTACAACGAGGCCAAAGTGGGTGGAGCCTCGTGAAGTCATCATTCTGACG
>NC_090738.1:105554712-105562212 GCF_036898095.1 Palaemon carinicauda
CCTGCGTCTATGGACCATTCTGACTCTATTAGTGTAAACCTGGATAGAGCGTCCGCTGTCACGTTGCGGAACCCTTGAATGTGAACTGCTGACAGGTGCCATTTCTTCCTTTCCGCCAAACGGAATATGGCCAACATCACTTGGTTGATTTTAGGCGACCTCGATCCTTGTCGATTCAGGCATCTCACTATCACCACGCTGTCTAGAACCAATCTTATATGGGTCGAGTGGCGAGGAGATACTTTCTTTAGTGTCAGAAGTACTGCCATGGCTTCTAAAGAGTTACTGTGAAATTACTTGAAAAGATTGGACCAGGCTCCTTGGACTCTATCTATTTCCTTATCTCACTAGGCTATTTTTCCTTTTGCAGCCCTTAAGGTGCGATTAGATTGGAGAGTTTTTTCCGAGAGTTGCTCTCAGACAGCTGCTCTATGGAATGTAAACAGGCTGTAGAGGACGCTCCGAGATTTTCTCTCTACTCTCGCGAGTGTTTCTCTTCTCTCGCGCATGCTACAGTCTAAACACTCTAGACAGCACGCTCGTAGAGCTAGGTTGTTGCTCTCCACTCTATCCAGAGAATATTCAGATCTCTGAAAGTTTTCGTTACTCTCGTGAGAGAACATGTGCCAAAAAAAGTGGAATAAAGACCAAACAATTGCATTAATTCAGCAATACGAGAAATTTCCTGAACTGTGGAATGTGACTTTGCCTGAGTACAGAAACAAAGAGCTGAAAATTAGTAAAATTAAAGGAATAGCTGAAAACTTGGGAATTAGCAAAAAAGAAATTACAAGGAAATGGCACAATCTCCGGAGTCTAATGTGTACTGAAGCTAGAAAATTAAAGAAGAAAAAAATGGGAGTAGAGCTGAAGAAATAATTAGTGTAAAAAAAAATAATAAAAAAAAACACTACCCACAAACACACACACACCCACACTTCAATAACCGTTATTTTTAACGAGCACGTGCACTAGATTATTTGTTATTATTATTTGAAAGAAAAAATATTAAATATATTTAATTCAAATAAATGCTTAAAATTTACATATTTAATCTAAATATTTGAATTTAACGGGAACGTGCAGTAGATTATTTGTGTTATTATTATTAAAAATAAAAATATTAAATACATCTAATTTAAATAAATGATTAAAATTTAAATATTTAATTTAAATATTTGGATTTAACGGGCACGTGCACTAGTTACTTTGTATTTATATGTTATGCTTTCTTATCCTAACCTACCCTTCCTCACTTACTGCTCACTCCAGCATTTTTTTGTGTTTACACAGTGTTATATAAAACTCTTTATTTCTTCAGGAACTGCCTAGCTCTGAATTGATCTGGAAACGGGAATCAACCAGAGCAATCTGAAAGTATTAATTTGGAAATAGGAACCCCCCAAACATACGAAGTTCTTATGCTCGATGTATATTCCTTGAACAATTCTCTTAATAATTTTGCATGTGCTCCATCTTCTCCCCTTTTGCTTATCCATTTTTGGACCCACATACTTCTTTTCCTTTTCTTTTTCACTTCGTTGATAATTATTAATGCAGCAGCAACATGGCACTTTTGAGACAATGTTCTCTCAACCCTCGCTAGTTGTCGACTGGCACTAGCTCCAGTGTAAATAGATGCGCGAGAAATCTTACCCGACTCTCAGACACTTTCTCTCGCGACACTCACTCACAGCTCTCGCAGAGAAAAACTTGCTGGTAGTATAAACACGCTGTAGAGAAAGTCGCGCGAGAGTAGCCGTCTCTCGGGAGAGTTTAATCTACAGTCTAATCGCAACTTTAGGCTTATAGCTTTCTTCTTTTCCTATTAGGGTTGTAGCTTCACTAGTAATAATAATGAAAATAATAATAGTAATGATAAAGATAATAATTATATTAATAGTGATTGTGTTAGGGCTAATAAGACCCCAAAGCGACCCAAGAAATTGAATGAAAAAATTGAAGATCAGTTAACCGTAATGTTTAGGGCTAGACTAAAAATATGGAAATAAATATAAAAATTCAGGGTTAAATTATGTAAGTTATGCTTAAAGAAACTTGTGCCCCAGTGTAAAGGTGGCTGCATTAAGAGGGTCACTATGAAAAAAGTGAAAGATACTCTTGATGTATATTGGGCCCTTGGTAATCTTAATAAGCAAAATGCATATACAGTATTTGCGGCTCTACTGTGCTACTGAGTCTGTATACAGTATACAAAGAAGAAAAAAGCCAATGCTTAGTGAAGATAGTGTTCACTTGATGCATTCTGGTGTAGCCTACTAAGTTTGTAGGAAAGGGTTTTTAGCAATCCATGGTGTCAGTATGGATAGGTTGGGGTAGCCTATATTGGCAAGAAATAGAAGAAGCCCTCTCTGATCAGTTGATCGGCGTAGTCGTAAACTTCTACCAGATCTTCACTTCGCGACTGAACGTAAGTGTGACCACTCTTCTTTTGCATGCTGTTTTATTATTGATATTATTACTCTTGGTACTTTATATGTTTGCTTTAACATTATTGATAGATTTTATTATTAATATCAATATTGTATTCGTGTTTGTGTTTTATGATGTATGTAATAAGGATCAACAGTAATGTACTTTTTGTCAACTTTAGCCTTGTTGTTCATCTGTCTGGCGATTAATCATACCATCAATCATGTGTTTATAATCATTAAACCTAATCTCGTGCAAATTATAAGGGTGCAATTACATTACTTAGTACTTTTGTCATCAATCATGCCATCAATCATGTGACATGCGGTTAATCCTTCCATCAAACATGTGCCTGATTATTTTAGGGAACTTAAACATTAATACAAGCTAATCTGATGCAAATTAGAATAATCTGACTACATTACTTAGTGCTTTTGTCATCAATCATGCCATCAGTTATGTCCCATGTGACTAATCATACCATCTCTCATGTGACTGGTCCTTGTAGGACACCTGAATCTTCATATAAACCTAACCTGATGGAAATTAAAAGGGTCTGATTGCATTACTTTGCGCTTTTGTCATCAGTCTTGCGATTGATCATGCCATCAATCATGAGGCAAATAAATGATCAATCATCTGTGTGAATGACTCATGCTAAATCACTGTTGGGATCTTAAGGGGACCGTCTGCTATGGTGTTTGACAGAACAACTTTGAAAAATAGAAAATCGTTTTATTATTTCTATGTATACAGAAACATAACGTACATGATCTCCAAAAGTTTCAGCCAATTATTTTTACAAATAATGAAGATAAAGCGGTCTTTACTGCGTTGTCTGCATGACTGAATTTGACGGAATCATCTTTGCGTGTTTATTTTTGCATTTATATAGCAATGATTTTCAATTATATATTGAAATCTTGTATGTGTGGCAGACATGGAAGGCAGTGGTAGAGGGCAGAGTCATATCTATATTGACTCTGGTTGAGGGTAAGCGAACGGAACTAGATCTACCGTCTACACTTTACGAGAAGAACAGCCAGTTTCCAAAGACGTATAGAAGTTACGTTGCATGGTGTTTGTTTAGTTGCACTTCGTATGTACATTGTGTTTTCACAAAGTCCTCGTGAACTTTATAGCAAGGCCAATATTATCTAAGGTCAAAGAAAGAACAAGAAGTAAGCAGAGAGCAACAAAAACGAACCAAAAAGAGAGGGAAACATGAAAAAAAAAGAGTGCAAAGCTGGAACATTCTAACTAAAGTTCTGGCAACAATGAGAGGCCGCTGGCAACTTATGACACCATTACACCAAGTATATTGGTGAACATAGTGTTTAAATACCTCGTTTAGGGAGCCTTCATGTAGGGATAAACAATACAAGTACAAAGTAAGGTTATCATAATAATGTTATCTTGATTTTTTTTTTCAAAAAAAAAGAGAAAGGCAAAATTTATAGCAAATCTTTGGGCGCTCATAACTCGAAAACATACTTATTTACACTTTGTGACCTTTTTCTCATTTATTGTTCGATTTAGAAAGAAAGATATCATTGAAAAGAGGAATAAAAGTCCTACAATTTTGTGTACCAGAATTTTGATTTTCTTTTTTCTCTTTTTTTCATGATAATTTTACGTCTAGACGAAGAAAATTAAGAAAAAAAAAATCATGAGTAAAAAGAAAAAGGAAAATCTAGAATTTGTCACACAGAATTGTTCGATTTATAAAGAAGTTTTCATTGTATGATATTCAATACAATTGTTGTCATATTAGTGGAAAATATGTGCATAAATTTTTCTTAAATATCATGATTGTTGCTAATAAGTCAAAAAGTGTGTGATCAAATGACATGAAATTTTTATATGGTGAAGGTATTATACATGTCTAAAACATATCTAGAAATTGTGCATTTTGAATCATTAGAGAAAAGTGGCAGACATAGCGGACGGTCCCCTTAAATTGTTCGAAGAAGTAAAAAAAAAAAAAATCAAAATATCTTGAAAAATATGGTGTGGTAGTAATTAAAAGAAAAAACATTGTAGCTATTGTGTAAATTATCAACCAATCATGTGAAGTATAGTTTTTTTTAATTGTTGTCGTTGGAACATTTCCAAACAGGTGTTTAGCATTGTGGTCTTCCAATGTACCATCTCTGATGGTCCATGGATGATGATTAATAATGTTCAAAATACTGTGGTAACATAGCTGTTAGGTTCTAATAGAGAGGCGAGGTGAATGCAACTGAGTTTATTCAATGAGACAGCAAACTTATATACGCATAGTTGGGAGCACAAATGGCAGAAACTCAAACAGTGCAAGACTTGTGATATCAAGCTTAAACAGGTTTATATTATCAGTGCGAGCGAGAGCGAGAGATAAAAAAAGCAATACTGTTACAGTGTACGAGTGTCTATGAAACACATGCGGTACATGGCTCCCCCCTTAAAAAAGACACATTTGAATTAGGGCACCCTGCTCTTGAGAGGCTCACTGTAAGCGGGTCATTTTGCAGGAGATATGCAGGTTTTAGATGATCAATGAAGACCCAGTGTTTTCTCCCACGAATGTTGATTAAGGAAGCCTTTGGTGTATGATGGATTGCGAGCTAAACACCCTTGTAAGGGGGTGTTAGCAATCGCTTGCTAGTGTTGTTGTGCAGGAACATGGGTTGCCTTGTACAAATCTGTCGGTATGTGTTGCTTAGCTGGGGGCTTGTAAGTCTGGCAGCATGGAGTAAATTTTCCCACATTACATAAACGCTGGAGGTGGTTGGAGGATATTGTAGGCAGAAATAATTTTGGAGGTATGATCAATGAGTTGCCGTACGCCATTTCAGCTGCAGAGACATCCAGGGCATCTTTAGGAGGACCCAGGGAAACTGAATAAACCAGTTGGATTCATTGCTTCGGGACATCAAAGCTGCTTTGAGGGTGCCAGGAAAGTGTTCAATCATTCTGTTGGCTGCAGAGTTGTAGGCAGTTGTCTGATGAAGAACGATGCCCAGGAGATTTGCTATTGATGTCTACAATTGAAAGGTGAAAGTGGTAACCCTGTTAGAAGTAATATGCTCATCGATACCAAATTTGGCTATCCACCTAGAGAGTATGGCTGATGTACATGAGGTGGACATTTAGTTTGCATGGGGATTTGTTTAGGCCAACGAGTAGAGCGTTCAATCATGGTAAACAGGTAGCAGCGTCCTAATGACCTTGGTAGGGGACCTACTACATCGACGTGAATGTGGGCAAATCAACGCTGAGATTGAGGAAAGGTCCCAATTCCTAAATTCATTTGTCAATGTACTTTTGAAGCTTGGCATGAAGTACAGGTGTGGACCATATCTTTAGCATCCTTAGTAATGCTCTGTCAAATGAATCTTGTCTTCAGTAGCTCTGCGGTAGATTGTCACGAGGGATGTGACAGGCCATGGATAAAATGAAACACCTGTCAGGGCAGGAGGAGGGTGATAATGGAGTCATGAGGGCTGTCTTTTTAATGTAGGGATGTGCAGGATGTCCTTCATGCTTGGTACTCTGGATATTTCGTTGGTTTTTTTCCAAGCATTGAAATTCCATCCCACGTGAATAGCGGTTAATGTGTTTCTTGACAGGCTTTGCTATCTTGGAGGGTAATGGTGTTGAGTACTGTTCTAGGAGATATTTTTTTGAGGGCATCATACTTTATTGGGGCGTCCCCCTTGTTGTAAAGCCATTCAGAGATTTCTGGAACGTGTCTTCACGGATCATCGAGAGGATATACTCGTAGTCTGCTTTGCTGCTTAAGCAGGCACTCCCATTAGGTCAAACTCGTTGGAACCAGGCGAAGGCTTCTCTGCCGGCGAAGGGGAGCAGGTTCATTAAGGTAGCGTTGCGAGCAAGAATGATACAAAATTCAAATAGTACAAGACTTGCGATAGCAAGCTGAAATAGGCTTATATTATCTGTGGCGGGGAGAGCGAGAAATAAAAAAAAGCAGTACCGTTACAGTGTACTAGCATGTATGAAGCACGTGCTGTACACTACCGACATGATGTAATTCATAAAATCGTCAACAAATGGCAGTTTCAGAATTATTGCATTATTTTAATTCTTTTTTTTTTATCATATATTTTGGAAATGCACACTGTTCTTTAAAGTTATTTTGGGGTCCCAAGAGTGTGGGTGCCCTAAGTTATAGCTTCTTTAGCTATGTGAATCTCTCTCTCTCTCTCTCTCTCTCTCTCTCTCTCTCTCTCTCTCTCTCTCTCTCTCTCTCTCTCTCTCTCTCTCTCATTAAAATAAGCATCACTTGTAAATGAAAGATAAGGCTTTTATGTCAACCATAGAAAAAGCTTTTCTTTATCCTTTTCTTATATGAATCAAAGTTTTTTCCCCGCGGAAAAATACTTATTTATATATATATATATATATATATATATATATATATATATATATATATATATATATACACTCTGCCTAGGAAATAACTCAAGAGAATTGAGCAAATTCCCACCTTGCTGCACTTACCCTTGTCTACTTCATGAATAAACGATTCAGAATTTTTAAAAAAGGAGCTATTTATGATATTATCACTAAACATCTGACTTTCATGAATTCAGCCACAAATAGTTTATGATTTCAAATTAACTATGGGTCGAGAATAAAGATGTAAGTGGATTTTTGTGAACGATTATGTATGAGTCAATACAATAAGAAAATGAAATTAAACCATTTATCCATTGAAGGGGATAAGAGTTCATATTGACCATACTCTACATATTTGTAATGAATATGATTTTGACACTAATGCTCGTGACTATCATAGATTGACTTTCAAATGTTGAATCTTAAATAGTTTTTTTACTTTTGAGCAAGAGGACCGTCGTAGGAAAGATTACAAATAACAGAGTAACTTTTTGAATGATGAAACCTGTAATTAAAGATAACTGGCAAAGTTTAACAGTCCATTTTTTTCTTGAAAACCTTAAGTTCAAGAGTCTAACTTTTTTTTTTCGAAAACCCATAGTTTAACTTTCCACCTTTTTTTTTTTCTTTTTTTTGTGAAACCAAGTTTAACAATCAAACTTT
>NC_090738.1:105567212-105597212 GCF_036898095.1 Palaemon carinicauda
CATAATCATGTGTTCAGCTTTTCTTGTTTTAAAGTGTCTGAATAACATTCCCATTTTTGCTTTACATATAGCCAACAGTGTTGCTATTTGGTTGTTGCATAACATATTCCTATTTAAAATTACACCAAGGTCTTTAATTGCTTCCTTGTTTGTGATTGTCTCATTATTAGGTCCCTTGTATGCATACACCATTCCTTCTCTGTTTCCATAATTTATTGATTCGAATTTATCGGAGTTAAATACCATCCTATTTATCTCCGCCCATTCATATATTTTGTTTAGATCTCTTTGTAGTGAGTTCCTATCTTCATCACAAGTAATTTCTCTACTTATTCTTGTGTCATCGGCGAAACTTCTCACTACGGAGTTTTCAACATCACAGTCTATGTCTGAGATCATAATAACAAATAGCAGTGCAGCTAATACCGTACCTTGGGGCACACCAGATATTACCTGGGCTTCATCTGATTTCTCGTCGTTTGCAACCACTATCTGTTTTCTGTTTTGCAGGAATTCTTTTACCCATTTTCCTATCTTTCCCACAATATTATGTTTTCTCATTTTTTTCTCCAATATGTTATGGTCTACCTTGTCAAAGGCTTTTGCAAAATCTAGATAGATCACATCTGTGTCTTTTTCATTTATCATATTATTGTATATGTTTTCATAGTGAGCTATCAGTTGGGTCTGTGTACTTTTTCCAGGTACGAAACCGTGTTGACCCATATTAAACAAATTATTTTTGACCAAATGGTTCATTATTTTCTTTTTTATTACCCTCTCATACACTTTCATAATATGTGATGTTAGACTAACAGGTCTATAATTGCTTGCCTCTAGTCTTGATCCACTTTTGAAGATAGGGGTTATATAAGCTAATTTATGTTTAACATATATCTCGCTCATATCTATACTCTGTCTTAGCAGTATTGCAAGTGGCTTCGCGATAGTGTTTGCAGTTTTTTTTAACAAAATCGCTGGAACTCCATCTGGTCCGGCTGCCGATCCATTTTTAATTTCGTTTATAGCCGTGACAATATCTGCTTCATTAATATCTATATCCGTTAGATATTCAACATTTTCTTCTCTCATTTCTGTTTCATTATTCTCATTCGCAATTCTTGGCGTGAACTCACTCTTATATTTTTCTGCTAATATGTTGCATATTTCCTTTTTTTCATTCGTTAGCCGTCCTTCAATTCTTAGAGGGCCTATTTCTATTCTCCTTTTATTCATCTTTTTTGCATAGGAGTAAAGTACTTTGGGGTTTCTTTTTATATTTTGAAGTGTCCTTTCTTCTAAGTCCCTTTTTTCATTTTCTTTCGACTGCATAATCTTTTGTTCTGCATTTTCTATCTTACATTTTATTTCCCTCATTTTCCACACATTTTTTTCTTTTGCAAGAATTTTCTTCCACTTTTTAATTTTCTGAAATAAGATCCTTCTGTCTCTTGGTATGCACGTCTTTTGTTTATTGTTTTTTTTCGGTACATATTTTTCAACAATTTTCTCCAGTATTTTGTACAGTATATCCGTATTTACCTGTATATTATCACTTATAAATACATTTTTCCATTCTTTATTCAGTTCTTCATTTATTTCTGACCATTTTATATTCTTACTGTAAAAGTTATATTTTCCATATCCTTCCCAAAGTTTTGTGCTTTTATTAATTCTGTGATCACTTGCTTTGGAATGAACTATCAATTCTATGACATTGTGGTCTGAAATTCTCGTGTTATACACTATTATTTCTTTAACATAATTCACCTCATTCACAAATACTAGATCTAGGACATTTTCCTTTCTTGTTGGAATGTGGTTTATTTGTTGCACATTATATTCTAATAGCATATCTTGAAGCTTTTCAAATTGCCTCTTATCTTCTGCGCTACTATTACTCTCTTTTTTATATGTATACATACAACCACTTTCTTCTATCTGTTCTTTCCAGTCCACGAAAGGAAAGTTAAAATCTCCGGATAGGAGTATATTCCAGTCTTTATGGTTTCTACATATATCATCTATTTTTTCTATTATTATGTCAAACTCCTTAGTATTTGGGGGTCTGTAAACTACAATATTCACTAGTTTTTCAAATTCAAATTCTACCGCAATCAATTCACATTCTGTGTTGCTGTATTTTTCACAGACTTTTCCTTGATTTATGTCTCTTCCATATATTGCGGTTCCCCCTTGATTCCTATTTTTTCTGTCTGATCTATAAGTTTGGAAACCCTTTATCTGGTCATCACTGCCAGTCTCTTGGGAATACCATGTTTCACTTATATTTAATATATCTATTTTTTCAATTTGGGTTAGTTCTTCTAGGAACTCTATTTTCCTTTTAGAGTTACTCGTGACTAAACCCTGTGCATTCATCACTATTATGGATTGTGTCTCATTTCCATTATTTAATATTGGTAATAATATGGATTCTCCCATGCTTCCTTCCTGTTCTGATATGATGTTCTTTTCTTCATTTCTCGGAGAGAGAGAGAGAGAGAGAGAGAGAGAGAGAGAGAGAGATATGCACATACTGTATATAGAGTATATATATATATATATATATATGTGTGTGTGTGTATATATATATGCATATATATAGAGTATATATATATATATATATATATGATGTTTACACATTCAATTGCGTTTATCCTTTCTTTATTTATTTTATTTATTGAAAACAAATTCGCTCTGCGTCGGGATCAGAGACCTAAGGGAGAATTAATTTCTTGATGATAGCTTCTGGTCGGCCAAGGATTCGATCTTGGACTTAGGATACTTAGGTTCCAGTGACCTACCATCGAGCCACATAGAGTGAGGCAAAGTGAATTCGATATTACGAGGTATCTAGGGCTTATATATATATATATATATATATATATGTATATATATATATATATATATATATTGTAATCTATATCGTCACATATCCTCTTCAACTAAAAGAAATATAGTCTACACGTCATCAATTAATGATTAAATAAGCGTTCTCTCTCTCTCTCTCTCTCTCTCTCTCTCTCTCTCTCTCCTTGCACAGTTCATGAGCATCTCCTACGTAGAGGCATATTCACATAATTTTCATATCCAATAACACCGCCGATATTCCTTCCAGCCTTTAAGAGAGAGAAAGAGACGGAGAGAGAGAGAGAGGGGGGTAGGGGATGGCGGGATAGTGGTCAGGTCTCAGTGGCCGTAATGCCTTTGCCAGAATATACTGCAGATGGCGTCCACCTCACAAATAATATTTTACGACAGACAGGTTGTGACATAACGTGAGTATTGGGTGATGAACGATTATTGGTTATTCCTTTTTAATCAATATATTTTCTTTTCTTTTTTCGTAAAGCTTTACAGACTTCAAAAAAAAATCGAAGGAAAGTAAGAATAAACAATACGTTGCAAAATTGTTATTACTCCGAAATAGCGCTTTGGGACATTCAGGGTGTGATGTCATGAAATGATGCGGTAATAAAAGGATATTGGTTATTCTTTTCTCTCTCTCTCTCTTACCAATATGGCTATTAGATGCCAAGTCTAAGAAAGGGACAAGAGAGTTAAAGAAAATAGCATGAATTAAAATCGGTTTTTACTGTATCTAGTTTGATCGATATATGTAACTAAAACTTGCATTTGCAACCTAGGAAGACATGGAATATTAACAAAGCAACTGGAAAAAGTAGTGACACAAAAATATGCATAAACACATACACACACACACACACACACACACACACATATATATATATATATAGATATATATATATATATATATATATGTGTGTGTGTGTGTGTGTGTGTATAGACATGCGTTTTTATATACATTGATATGAGGTAAAAAGCGGAATGGAAGGTTTCTAATTCCTATTATAAAGTAAAAAGTAAAGGAAATTAGCTATTAATAATTAATCATAATCAATAGAAATAGAAATGCAGAAATAAATGTGTACATTATCAGCAATAAAAATTAATAAAGTTTTCTTCACTAATGGATTTGTACATTTTTTCTTTTACCTAATATGGTAATGATATTTAGAAACACATGACTATTTTTCTCATAATCCGTTTTTATTTAAACTATCATGGAGAAAGCATGAGAGAAAGAATAAGATAGAAGAAAGGAGGAGCTTATCCATAAAGAACAAGAAATGCCACATGCCTAATGGAAGGCGTAATTCATGATTTAGCAACTTACCGGTGAACATGGGTTGCCAAGGCACGATAATGGAACCTTGCTTCGTTGGTTGGGGTCATCGTTGGGTTCATATCTCAGATACCTCTTTTAAAGGATTAAGGGCCGCTCCTGAATGGCAGAGGCAAGGGACAGTGACATTATCCTATCGAGTAAGAGAATGCCCTAGACACTGGCCATATATGTTCAATGCCCTAGCCCCTTCTCTACCCAAGTTAGGTCCAGGAAAGGCCAGGCAAAGGCTTCTAATGACTCAGCTAGTACACCCATAACCTCCCCCCAAACCCTCCATCATTAGCTCACAAGGATGGTGAGGTTGCCTCGACCAAGGGAACTAACGAGTTTGAGCGGGACTCAATCCCCAGTCAAGCGATCACCAGCCAAGAACGTTACTACATCGGCCACCACAACCCTGTTAAAAAGAGAAAAACGACAGATTTTTACTTTGGGCAATCTTGTTGGATATTGAAATAATTTCCATAAAAAATGGTCGGCAACTTGTGGGGGAGCGTGAGTTCCAAGAGTATTTTCCGAAATACCCTCTTTTGCCATGGTATGACTACACCCATCCCCCTCCTGAGCGTAGAAGATATATATATATATATATATATATAATATTCATTCATATACAGCATATACACAGACACTTGCTCTTTATTATGCATATATATATATATATATATGTATATATATATATATATATATATCTCCCTATATGGATAAAGTGACCATTAAATTATTTCTCTCTCTCTCTCTCTCTCTCTCTCTCTCTCTCTCGTAATTTATTTGTGTCATATTCATATGTATATATTTCCATGTTCAATAGAAACATGAAGTAGGAGATGATTGTTCTCTATCCCTTCCTATTCATTCTCTATCACAATTACTGCCGTGCCCTAAAAAACAAGCAATTCATTTCTAATATAAAAAGTGAATCACTTAAGAATAAATAGCTTCTGGTGAAGGGTTCGCGAGTCTAAATACTTGTTTAAACGTTCTATATTTTCAATCAATGCAAGAAATATATTTGTTTCATTCCAGTAATAGTTTTCGTGTTTTATTACGTCTTCTCTAAGTTGATACTAAAAACTATACAGTGAGGAATATTGAAAGAGGTAACATTTACAAAATATATCTTCCAGTTTTTCAATAGCCTTAAAAAGAAAGAAAGAAAAAACAACGAAGTATATACAGATAGTTTATGTCGCTTTTTGAATTTCGAGTTTTCATAATAATGGTTTTCGAAATTGCAAGATGTATTTGATAGTTTTTGTTCGAAAATTGATCTCGAGAAAAAGATTTGGATTTTTCATAATACGTGATCTAACCTTAGTTGTATTGCTATAGCTGCTTTTTTTTTATTGGATGTTTCCAGCTTGTTTAACTAACTAATTAACACTTTCAGAATTGTATTTCCATTTCCAGAAAAATCCCGATTCATTCATACTTCGTCAATCCATTCTCTAATTTTCTGGACATGAATGAGCCATCTCAAAACGTTCAATTTAATATCGCTTAATTTGTTCACCCTTACAATTCTTGTACTTTTATTTTGTGTACACTCATACCTCATTCTGGGATATTTCATCTCTCTCTCTCTCTCTCTCTCTCTCTCTCTCTCTCTCGCTCTCTCTCTCTCTCCTCTCTCTCTCTCTCTCTCTCTTTACTTCGTGAACGAGGAAGCTTTCAACTCTCTCCCTCGTAACTCATGCCATATAAATATATACGGTTATACTTCATTTGTGATATTATCTCATTCTAGATTTCAAATATTTATCACTTTCTCTCTTTTAATCTTATTTTCAATGAATCTTTTATTGTCATACATCATGAATCTCTCTCTCTCTCTCTCTCTCTCTCTATATATATATATATATATATATATATACATATATATATATATATATATATAAGCATAAACACACAATTATGCGTTCTGGTTTTGATGTGACACCAGATTCCACAAATACATAAAACTAGTTCAACTAAATCGAACCAATGCTTAAAACATTTTTTTTTATTCTCTAAATGGTTGGAAATACTTAGAAATATAAATATCGTCAGCTCTTTCCATCTTTAAGCTTCTTACAAACGTTTTTGAATGGCATCTCCAAGTTCGCATTTGACCTGGCATTTGACCTGGCACATCCCACAGAAACAGCGTCATATCTTCCCCATGGCAACGGACAAAAGGTCGCGCGTCGTTATCCGAGAAACTCGTCGTCGTAAAATACGGCCAGGAGACCGTCATCCTAACGACGGTAGATTCTTGACACCATGTGGATCTGCACAAAGCGAGAGTCGCGCTCCATAACAAGGAAATGACCTTGCAACAGCAGTGTTCGTCAGAGAGAGAGAGAGAGAGAGAGAGAGAGAGAGGGGGGGGGGGTTATTTGAAAGAAAATTTTGAAGTCATAGTCATGATGAAGCGATGAATAAAATACGCACACATTCACGAGGGATGTTCGTGAAGCGAATATGTACAGTTGGACACTGGGATTCCTGGTACACCTCGTCTGAAGAAGTGAACCAAACCCAGCCACACCCTTACTGCGCGGCGAGTTCCTGTGTTTAGCCTCGCCCACCACCTCTGCCATATCTTCTTGCACTATCTGTTTGGTTACTCGCCGCGAAGTAATGGTGTGATGGAGCGAGGTGTGCCTGGGACGCCTGTGTTTTAACTCTTAGATTTTTGATAGAGAAGTACGATCGCATTTGCACAGTCAGTGATTCGATCCCGGCATGCCGGGCACTGTCAGCTTAACTAGGATTTAATATTATTGTCATCCAGGTTCAAGGGGAGGGCTTAGGGCTTGCAACCTCATTCTTAAAGAATTTCTGGCTCTACTCCCCTTACAAGAGAAAAGACTTGCATGTTAACATTGAGGTGTTTACCCTCTTTAAGGGTGGCTCAAGAGAAAAAGTAACTCGGCAGTCACTGCCCAATTCCTGATTAAACAGCTGAACCGCAGATGAAGCCGATTCTCTGATATCCATTTATTGATACAGAGGGCTCATCAGTAGTGCGTTGAACCACTTTACACAAAATGTCTCTTTACTATATGTTGAACGCTTTCCAGTGATTCATGGATGTTAAGGCCCTTAATGTTTAAAGTTTATTTCACACAATCTAACATTCCTCTTTGCAAACTTCTTCTGTTATCCATTCTTTCCATAACTCCCCAAACCATCTAAAAATAGATGGGCCGGTCCTTTCATTTCTGGGCAATTTATTCTTCAATATTCCTCAGCCTTTTCATTCTTCTATATATTATCCTTTTAACTTATTCTTCTCTTCATAATTATCATTCCCAAAAATTCACTTCCATGTACTCACCCATAAGATGGAAACATATGGGATGCTGTAAAGGCTTTTTATTTTATTCAAATTTGAGCAGATTCAATGTCATCCAGGTACTGTTCTTGCCCTAAAAGGTAGATGTTCAATTCCTGGTCAGGGTCGGTACACTTACCAAAACATAATTCCCTTTGGGTAAAAGTTATTTCCAAGATAAAGGGGATCCCATGTTATCACTAAATACCCTGTGTATAATTAGTCGTATGCTACTATACACGCACAAAGGCCCACGAGTGCGGAAATAGGCCCACATATGACTTCATAAGTAAAGATGAAACCTTACTGAAGTAATTCTCTCTCTCTCTCTCTCTCTCTCTCTCTCTCTCTCTCTCTCTGCTATGGCAGAATTCATGCCATGACGACAATGCATCATTTAAATAGCTCTTTTGGTCTGTGATGTTGAGTGTATGAAAGCAAGGATTTCTGCGCTTGAAGTCTGCAACTTTCCGCTCCGGAATGATCTTCCTCTAAATGACAGCCTTTATGATGCAAAGCATTGTGAATCGTCTCAGGGAAATGATAGCGAGCAACTTTTACATGTTTGTTATGTTGCATCAAGAAGCTTTGTAACGTTTTATTTATTTTCTTTTCCTCTTCATAAATTAGTCTATGATTTTTGTATTTATCAACAATAATATTATTATCATCATTTTATTATCATTGTTATGATCATTACTGCGTTTATTGTTACTATCGGTATTATTTTTGGTGTTGTTATTATTACCAGAACTTCATATGGGTTTTGGTGGCCTATTGGAAACGTTCCTGCGTGGCGATCTGCTGAGCTGGGGTTCGAGTCACGCTCAACGTCGATGGTTTCTTGTAATGTCTGTAACCACAGTATACTTGTGAGTTGAGGATGGGTGGTTTGTTGGGAGTCCTAGCTTGGGTGGAGAGGATGCTTGGTCGCTGAACATATGTATATGTGGTCAGTCTCTAAGGCATCGTCCTGCTATTCAGGGCATTGTTACTGTCCCCTTGCCTCTGTCATTCATGAATGGCCTTTAAACATTTTAACTCGAAAATAATATGCTGAGCTGGGGTTCGAGTCACGCTTAAGCTCTATAGTCTCTTGTAGTGTCTGTAACCTCACCATCCTTGTGAGCTAAGGGTGGGGTGTTTCTACTAGCTGTGTCCTCTGCGGCCATTGCCTGGTTCTCTCTGGTCTTAGCTCTGGTGGACAGTGATCTTGGACGCTGATCATACGTATATATATATGGTCAGTCTCTAGGTTATCGTCTTGCTAGCCATGACATTGTCATCGTCCTTTGCCTCCGTCATTCATGAGTGGCCTTTAAACCTTTAATCTCGAAAATAATATAACTAGCAAGTAAGTAAACAGCTCTAAATATAATAGGAAGTACGTAAAAGTGTGAAAGAGGACTATTTTGTATCTTCAAAATGCGAAACGATATGCAGGAAAATTAGATCCCCAGAGATGCCTTGGCACCCCATGAATACGTATGGAAGAAGTCCAGGGATATCAATGCAAGTCTCGCCAGACGAGACTCGGAATTATTTATGAGAAGTTCTTCAAAAGAAATTCCTATTCTCAGTGCAGATTTTGGGAATAAGGAAGGAAAGTTTTACAATGAAGGAGCTTTGGATCTGAATCCATTTTTGATCGGAAGGAAATTAATGTCGATAATGTTGAGGTTCTGTCGATAGTTGTTTTACTTTTGAGGACGTAGAAAATATTGGTCGAAATTCGATGAAAGGAAACATTAGTTTTATACATCGGAAACAGATAGACACTAGAATTTAAAGTCCAGGAAATATAACCAATACAGAGAGAGAGAGAGAGAGAGAGAGAGAGAGAGAGAGAGAGAGAGAGAGAGATTTAATCTATGTACATCGATGGTACTTATATAATCATTTAAAAGATATAAGAAAACTTGATGGATATTACCTTGAAATCCTTTCAAAAGAAATATGTTAAATTTTTTTTATTACTGAAGAATTCCTATAAATATCTTTCTTAAGGCTCTTGATCCTCCCGGTGCATAATTAGTCATTCTCATATTTCGGTTTTGAGCAAAATGAATGTTTAAATTATTATACTTTGATAAGGTCACCATCATTACGAATTACCAGTGATTAGAGAACGAATAGAATTAAAATGAATTTGCATTTGAGATCTTTCAAAAATATTTAAATTTCATGTAAATGTTGCTAGTAACATTCAATAGTGATATTTGAGTAGTTTGCGTCATTTTCTAATTATTAGTCATAAATTTAATTGTCTTTGTCTTTTGCTACGGTTAGCAGCTCTTCTAGGAGAAGGCCACTCTAATATCAAACCATTGCTCTTTTGTCTTGGGTAGTGCCATAGCCTCTATACCATGGTGTTCCAATGTCCTGGGTTAGAATTCTCTTACTTGAGTGTATGCTTGAGAACACTATTCTATCCTATTTCTCTCCCTCGTGTTTTGTAAAAAAAATTAAAGTTTATATAGGACATATTTATTTTAATGTTACTGTTCTTAAACTATCTAAATTTTCCTTTTTTTCCTTTCCTCGCTGGGCTATTTTCCACCTTGGACCCCCTAGGCTTATAGCATCCTACTTTTCCAAGTAGGGTTGTAGGAACTTGTAGCTTAGCAATTAATAATAATAATAATATTAATGAAAATAATAATAATAATAATAATGATAATAATAGTAATGATAATAATATACCATGCATTTAAACTCTAACTTAGATGTAATATCGCAAATTAATGAGTGGGAGAATTATTGAAATTAGTTTTATTTACAAATAAAATAAGTTATATGCAATTTTTGTTTAATAAAACTGTATTACTTTAATATCACAGAAATAGATACAAGCGGTGAAATGTATTTCAATTAATGGCACTAAAATTATAGCATACAAGACAGATATTACCGATATTTTATCTAAATGGTTATTGAATTCGTTTTTTTCAGTGGCAAGCTCTCTCTCTCTCTCTCTCTCCCCTCTCTCTCTCTCTCTCTCTCTCTCTCTCTCTCTCTCTCACACACACACACAAACATATTGAAATAGGTATGAGCAGTTTGTCTCCTTATCCTTCATTTAAACCTCTCTCTCTCTCTCTCTCTCCTCTCTCTCTCTCTCATTAAAATAGGTATGAGCATTTTGTCTACTTATCTTTCATTTGAATATCTCTCTCTCTCTCTCTCTCTCTCTCTCTCTCTCTCCATATATATATATATATATATATATAAATATATATATATATATTTATACACAATCATACACACACACACACACATACACACACACACATATATATATATATATATATATCCATCTATATATATATATATATATATATGTATATACATATATATATATATATATATATGTGTGTGTGTGTGTGTGTAGTATTATATATATATATATATATTGGTGCAGACGTAAATGACAAAATATGCCCTTTGATTTAGCGATGGTTTATAGAGACCCAATTCATCATTGTTTTTATTGATGTGATTATGATTACAAATCTTATCCTTGTTATTGATATTGTCATTATATTTATTCATTATTATAATCAGTTTTATGATTTTTATTTTTTATGAGAATATTAATGTTGTCATTATTATCTCTATCCAAAAGGAGAACCAACTCTAGAAAAGTAAGTTTTAATTTGTCAGCCTAGAGAGAATTACTAGGAGTTACAACGATTTTGGATGTATCGAAGACTTTTTAGTCCATCCCAGGAGACTCCACTTGCTGTTGGGTAGGGCGATTTACTTAAAGCATTAGGAGAGTTCTTATGATCTTGTCTAACTTATTCTTGAACTCGTTTACCATGTTACTGTTTACTACATCTAAGAGAGAGAGAGAGAGAGAGAGAGAGAGAGAGAGAGAGAGAGAAGTAGTTTCAATGAATTTCGATGTCTCAAAGACTTTCTAGTCCATCTGCGTAGAGTCAACTTGCTCTTTGGTAGAGCGACTTACTTTAATCATTCAAAGAGTTCTTATGATCTTGTCTAACTTATTCTTGAAATCGTTTACCGTGTTACTGTTTACTACACCTAAAAGAGAGAGAGAGAGAGAGAGAGAGAGAGAGAGAGAGAGAGAGAGAGCAATTCCTCCTGACGATAGATTAAAAAAAATGCATAAATAAAGAATTTCTAAGAAACATTTACGTCAATGGTCTTGTCATTTTGCATAATATGTAAATTCAGCATTTGCATTTGATAAGAGAAAAGGTTTTATTTTAGAGTTCCCTCTTCAATATAAAGAAGACAGTAGAAGTACCGCTGAGCATATTTACTGTAAGGCAACGCGATATCTCTTTTTATTTGGGGAATTCATTATGGTGTGTATTGACTAAAGTACACAAATATTTCATATTCTCTCTCTCTCTCTCTCTCTCTCTCTCTCTCTCTCTCCTCTCTCTCTCTCTCTCTCTCTCTCCTCTCTCTCTCTCGAGCAAAGAAACAAACAAACAGACAAACAAACAAACAAACAAACATACCTACATACATACAAACAAACAAACATATGAATAAATACAAACACATATTATCTATATATATATATATATATATATATATAACGGATTTTGAGCGAAGCGAAAAATCTATTTTTGGGTGAGATGGCCATGTCGTCCCTGATGGAAGTTCCTATAGGGTAGCTTCCTAGGGTATATTACAACTACGCGCGATATTCCCAGAGAATTTACCTTAAGGTACCCAGAATTCTAACTCCTGGAGCGAATATCCCTAATGAAAGGGGATATCGCGACATATCAGAGGACGTATTCTTGACACGCCACATGGCAATCTGCACCCCAAACAGAGATAACACATCGAAGGGGTCAATTGGCAAGAAAACGAAAACGAGAAAGAAAAAGGGGGAGCCGCTCCCAAGGCTCCCTCTTCTCCCGTTTCGTAAGCGTGCCTGGCGCCAATCCTGGCGCCATCTGTATTCCTTGTAGCGATACACGAGCTGCTACAGATACTATATGTAGGGAGGGGTCCTACAGCCCTTTCATAGAAAGGGAAGGGCGGGTCCATCAGGACTACATGGCCATCTCACCCCAAAAATAGATTTTTCGCTTCGCTCAAAATCGTTTTTTGGGCTCAAGCCATGTCGTCCTGATGGAAGTATACCAGAGCATTACTGTATCTGTGGATTCTCAGAACGTGCCGTACTCCCCGGAGGGTAATTTTTTCCCGGTCGACTAGACCTAGAGACCTAAGATGTTAACGTTATACATCTTTTCAACTAACCATAAACCATGTTAGAGCTTCCTGCCCCCTACAGGGAAGAGTCCTACTAGACTCTGGAAAAGTCTCGAAGAGTACATATACCTATGTATGAATACCAGGCAAGCCAATATAGTGGTCTCACCCTATATTAAGTAAAGCATAGTTTGTAAAGAACCACTGCGTCAATATGAAATATCGACCAGTTCTCCGCACAATACTTGTATTGGACAAAGGTTTATATCCGCATAGGAGGAAACTTGTAAATCCGCCACCGTCCCCTTATGGGATGGAGTCCTCCCGTTAAGGGAAAGCATAAACCAATGCAACATAGCTTGCATAAAGGAACAATCTATTAGAATTATCCCAGATAAAGTACATAGAATGAATGCTCAATTATACCAATAAATTGACACAGGTGAAGGAGACGCAAGGTTCTCAAGAACAAGTTTATTGACAGACAATAAATAGACAGGTTAACAACAATTATATATATATATATATATATATATATATAAGAAGAGGATAACCAAAACTTTAAGCATAAGTATGATAGTAAACAGAACTTGTTTATCTGAAAGAAAAAACATTATTGCCACTTTTAAGATACCGAGGTATCAAAGTCATAAAAGTCTGTATTACAAATCAATCACATTAACGTTAGAAACGCTCGGCACACATGTCTGCACTTATGCTAGGTTCACCTTTGGAAATGGAACAGTTTACGTGGGCAACTCAGTGCCCCTCACTTAGTTTGTAGTACAGTATGTAACTACACACTCACCCTGGAATTAATCGTCCCAATTAAACCACTGTTCCTCGCAGAGTTAAACAGTAGGGTTAACAACGCAACCCACTGCTACCACAGATCTCTTAAGTTCCTCTACTTGCTTCCCATAGTGGCGAAAGAACACTCTGGAAGACTTCCAGCCAGTGTATGAACGGAGATGTTCAAAATCCATACAATTAAAGAAATTTAAGGATGAGGCAACTTTCCTCGGATCGTGACCTGCGGGTGTACTGTCAGGATCCGCTCTGCGAAAAAAATATGTGATTTTCGCTCTGAGTTGATTCAGAGATAAATTTGAGCCTGATGTTTCTCCCCTGAATAGTTGACCACCCTTGAAGTCTGAAGTTCTACAAAGATAGACCTTTAGGCATTCTACTGGACATAGAGATGCATCTTCTTTCAGAGGGCAGATTCTCCAGGGACCCCACCTGTTGGTGGGTAACTCATTCTTGGCGAGAAACGTAGGATCCGGAAACAGGTTCAGTTCTCCCCCCTCCAGGAACTGAACACGACCTCCCTCTCTCGAGAGGGCTACAGTCTCACTAACCCTGGCCCCGGACGCGAGTGCAAATTAGGAAAATAACTTTTTGTGTCAAATCCTTTAACGCACATTCTTCATTGCTCAACAGAGAAGCGAAATGAAGAACTTGTCTAAAGACCATGAAATGGGCTTTGGAGGTGCTGAAGGTCTGAGCCTAGCACAGGCTTTCGGGACTTTATTAAAGATCTCGTTACCTAGGTCGACCTGGAAGGCATATAGAATGGGTCTTGTCAAAGCAGACTTACACGCTGAAATCGTGTTCGCTGCCAACCCTTGACCATGGAGGTGGGGAAAAAAGATAAGCAGAAGTCTGTCAAGATCTCCTGCGGAATCTTCGCCTTGACAAAAGGCCACCCATTTTCTCCAAGATGACTCATATTGCCTTCTAGTAGATTTGCATTTATATTCCTCAATGAAGTCTATACTGGCTTTCGAAATCCCGAAACGCTTTCTCACCGCTAGGGAGAGAAAATCATGAACTGCAGGGTCCGGGTTTTCTGTAATGAAGCGCAGACAGTTGACTTCTGGACTCGCTGGGTCAGAACTGGATCTGGTAGTGGTACAAACTTCAGCTACAGTTCCAATGCCAGGAGGAACCACACGCTGTTCGGCCACTTGTGGGCCACTATTGCCGCTACACTTTGAAGGATCTCAGTTTGTTGAGGACCCTCAACAGAAGGTTGTGAGGAGGGAACAGATAAATCTTGGACCATCTGTTCCAGTCGAGGGACATCGCGTCCACTGCTTCCGCTAAGGGGTCCTCGTACGGGGCACGTACAGGGGCAACTTCTTGTTGTCTTTCGTCGCAAAGAGGTCTATCTGCAGTTCTGGGACTGATTCAGAATGAAGGAGAATGATCCTGCGTCTAAGGACCATTCCGACTCTATCGGTGTGAACCTGGATAGAGCGTCCGCTGTCACATTGCGGACTCCTTGAAGGTGAACTGCCTACAGGTACCACTTCTTCTTTTCCGCCAATCGGAAGACGGCCAACATCACCTGGTTGAGAGGTGGTGACCTCGATCCTTGTCGATTCAAGTATCTTACAACTACCTCGCTGTCTATTACCACTTTATGTGGAACGAATGACGCGGGGAGACTTTCTTTAAGGTAAGGAGCACTGCCCTAGCTTCTAGAAAGTTTTATGAGAAAGGTCTTGAATAGCCTGGACCAAGTCCCCTGGACTTTTTTCCGATGAGAGTGACCTCCCCATCCCTCCTTTGAGGCGTCTGAGTGAATCGTCACCGACGGGGGAGGTGGCTGAAGAAGAACCTGACTTCTATAGATGTCTGGCTTGGGACCAAGGCCTGAGAAGAGTACTTAGCCGAAGCGGCTGGTCTTCTCAGATCTCTTCACGCGTTTGATGCATAACTTCTCCAAACTCCGATTGCATCCTTTAGCTGTGCTCTTAGCACTGGGTCTGTCACCGAAGCAAACTGGAGAGAGCGCAGTACTCTCTCCTGCTCGTGTCTTGATATCCTTTCGGAATCTTGAAGTCTCTTGACAGAACCCGCTATCTCCTTCCTTTTCTTCGCTGGGGTGGAGAAACGGTGTGACAAAAGGTCCCAGTGGATCTTAGCCACTGGAACTTTTGAGATGGAGAAAGTCGAGACTTTTTCTGTTGATCTTGAAGCCTAGGTACTCTAGGAACTGGATCACTGACTGGAAGCTTGCAAGCATTCTGTCTCGGATGCTGCCCACACCAACCAGTCGTCCAGGTAGGCTACTACCTGAATTCCCTTTAGGCGAAATTGTTTGAGAGCTACGCTCGCAAGCTTCGTAAAAATCCTTGGGGCTATGTTTAGCCCGAATGGCATGGCTCCGAAGGCGTATAGTCTTCGCTGTAGCCTGAACCCTAGGTAGGGGGAGAGTCGATGGCTAATTGGAATGTGCCAGTAGGCATCTGACAAGTCTATAGAGACGGAATATGCCCTCTTGGGCAGTAAGGTCCTTA
Source organism: Palaemon carinicauda (assembly GCF_036898095.1). Classification (NCBI taxonomy): domain Eukaryota; kingdom Metazoa; phylum Arthropoda; class Malacostraca; order Decapoda; family Palaemonidae; genus Palaemon; species Palaemon carinicauda. The sequence goes on from NC_090738.1 coordinate 105,583,255, forward strand.
TGTGTTGCAGTGTTAGCATTTTGAATTTGCAATTCACTATGAACTTGTTAAGTGGCGACAAGTCCAGAATGACTCTGAGCTTTTCCGAGTCTTTCTTGGGAACACAAAACAGCCTCCCTTAGAAATTGATGGGCTTCACCCTTTTTCTCCAACCGTTCTTGAACGTACTCCTCCATAACGGGGGTGGAGTGTTGGAAAAAACCGAAGGTACGGGGGTGGAGTGCTGTACCAGCTCCCGCCCAATCCATTCTTGAGTAGGCTGTGGGCCCAGGGATCGAAGGTCCACCGATCCCGAAATTTCAGAAGTCTCCCTCCTACCGGTATCACCTCACTTGGACTGCCGTCCTGAGGTCTTGCCTTCCTGACCACGACCACCCCTGAATCCCCTTCCCCTTGAGGGGCGTCTAGACGAGCCTCTGGCTGCTCCTCTAGGCTTTGCTCGGAAGGAAGTAGACTGCCCTTCGAACGCTGGGGTGAATGCCGTGGACTGTGTCGACACGGCCTGGGGTACCCACTGAAAGGTGGTCGGGGTTTGTGCCACGATCTGGGGCACTGGGGGCAATGGCAATTGCAGTTGCTGTTGCTGTCTAAGAGGCTTGGCTGGCCGAGACGGTAGCCTAGTCCTCATAGTCTTCCTCTTTGGTTGAGGACCCTCATCCGGGGAAGACTTTCTTTTGATAGCCAGGTCCCACTTCTGGAGAAGGTTTCTATTCTCCAAGGTGGCTTTATCAAAAACTTCTTTGACCAAGTCAGTAGGGAAAAAGGTCTTTTCCCCAAATGTTGGAGGAGATTAGTTTCTTTAGCTCGTGCCTCACTGTAGCCGAGGTAAACACGAACTCCCTACAAGCTCTCCTTGCCTTGACGAAGCCATAAAGGTCCTTCGTCACTGTGGCCAGATGAGGCTTGGCCACTACCATGAACATTTCATGGACCTTGGGGTCACTTGCCATCGTCTCGAGAGTAGTCTGAAGAGACATTGAGGCAGTCAGTCTTTCTTTTGTATCGAGCTCACTTCGCAAAAGAAAGTCAGACAGCTTAGGGGGGTCCTTGCCGAACTGACGTCCGGCAATATCAGCCTCCAACTTTCCACTTAGAACGTAAGATGGACGTCCTTCCAATCTTTGTGGTCCATAGGCAGGGCCAGCGACAAGGGTTTACACTCCTCTAGGGAGGGGCAAGACTTGCCGGCCTCGATTGCTTTTAGTACAGCCAGAAACCCTTTCTGTAAAAAGGGGGAAGGCTCTAGTAGGCGAGGACACAAAGGAAGGGAGCTTCCTATTCAATGCAGCTACCTTTGAGTTAGAGAAGCCCCTCTCTTTCATCGAAGATGAAAGTAGAGCTTGAGCCTTAGCATGGTCATCACTATGACTTCCTTCGGCTCTGCCTCCTCCTTTGAAGCTGGTTCCTTCCTCAGCCGGACATAACAGTCCGGATATGGTGCCTTGCTGGGCCAGAATTCCACCCTCCAGGGGAACTGAGCCCAGCATATCCGAGATGACGATCTTTCCAGTCGTCATCGACATGTGCTCAGCATACCTCCATGGGTTAGCATCCGAGCACAAAGGAAGGTCTTTCACATTGAGCTTTTCTGGGGCCCATGTGATTCTGCAAGGCACTGCATTCGCAGTTCCATTGCAGCCGCCTTCTCCTGATTCTCCTTCTGCATTTGTTGGATCATTCCAACAATAGAAGAGAGGGCCTGTCCCAGCTCTACTGGGAGACCGGCCGATGTAGAGGGACTTGAACTTCATCCTGGGCTTCTGCAAGGAGGTCTTCCTCCTGACACCCGTCCACATCAGATATCCTGTCATTTAGCTGGATGTCTTGCATCGCGACCGCGACTTCAGCATCCACCTGGATCTGAATTTAGGGGATCTCCTCTTGAGGCTGGGGAATCACTGCCTCAGCTGATGCCTTAGGGAAAAGATACGCCCTCATCTTCTCACTTGGAAGATAAGGGCCAGAAGTGTACTTTTGGAAGCCCCTTACCCAGGTACGAAGCTTCTTCCTAGCTATTTAAATGTCTCATTAATCAGGTTAGTGCACACAGTACATACCTGAGGGTCCCAATACCGGAGATCATCCTTGGAGACAGCGTATGCTGCGTGTCTCCTACAAAACTCATGTCCGCAGAGGTTCTTGCTGCTGACATTGCAGAAAGCACTTCCCCACTTCGGAGTGTCCTTCTGTAAAGAGAAGAGATTTCCATGAGTATCAAGTGAACTATGTATCACTGGATATGCATAGTATAGCATAACAATTCATAAATGAAAGACACACACTTGTGTTTCCCTCACAACCCATTGTTGCAGCCTTCCAGATAATAAAATCAAAAATGGTTTATCTCTACTAGAGTAACCAATGCAAGGTTTCCATAGGAAACAGGTGGAGCTCACACCTAGGCAATGATTTTAAAAATCCTGGATAATAGACGGGGAAGAACTCTGCTTCCTGTCTGAGGGCAACAGCAAAGGGCTGTGTAAGAAAACACAATAGTGTTAGAAGATACAGTGCTGTACCTAAACTTTTACTATAGTTTTCTTCTTACTGTATATGCTATACAGAAGAATACTAGTACAGTATAGGAGGATGTGTGCCGGCCTGCCTTTGCCGGCCGGCACACACCACAATTAGCTTTAAAGTATACTACTTAACAGCTATAGGGCGGCAGCCCTCTGGTTCAAGTGCCTGTGCCGGCGGCAGCAGCTGCCGGCCAGCAACAGCCAGTGTTGGCCGGCAATGATTGCCGGCCAGCAACTACACAAGGTAGTACCCAGCTGCCGGCCACACTCTTGGTGACCGGCAGACAAGGACTGACATAAGCCGGCCGGCAAAGGTACAAGACCGATGCCAGCCGGCAGCAAAAGAACCAGAAGACTACCCCTGCCCGGCTGCCGGCCTCATAGGCCGGCAGCCGGCCTCATAGGCCGGCTGCCGGGACAGGTACAGCACTAGAAGAAAATAGAATGGATGCCGGGATAAGAGTGTACACAACCCCCCCAGCCCGGCAACCGAAAGAGTGCATATAAGGAAGGGGAGAAACTTAATTCAGGCTTCCTTGACCAATGCCGTCTGGCTCTGCCGGCAGGCATGGATGAGGGACCAAGAGAGGTCCGGGCAGCACTCGAAAACATAAGACCCTTGCCGTCCAGCGTCTCTGCCGGCCGGCAATGGGCTTAGTCAATCCAAATCCCAACCTATACTAGGTCCAGAAGTAGAATGACATATGGTACAGTAATACCCCTGCCGGCCAGCTCTGCCGGCCGGCAAGGTACAGTACAGTAATGGCTAGGCCATTACGGAGATAGAGGGGGAAGGGACAAGAGGGTCCTGCCAACCTTGCTTTAGTGACAGATCACCCGTAGCCAAGAACTCTGTCTTAGCCTAAGGGAGATCTAAGGGAAAGGGCCAGCGCAGTAGTATAATACCTGCCAGCTTCCAGAGCACCAAAGCAAGGAAGGCGTTGCAACTCCCAAGGGAAGATTTATCCTCCCCGAGAACAGCAACAGGACTTAGTCTGGTCGATCACACAAGAAGGAATCATAACTACAGAAACCTTCGACAGTGACCTAAGGGAGCTCAGCTCCCTTTGTAAGTGTTAGGTCAGCGAGGGAGACTCTGCCCCAAGCCAAACAACACGGACTCAGACTAAAAACTCTGTTGTTCTGACCCTCTTTGAACCAGACTCTGCTGGAACAGGAAGGTACAGTAACACCCTAGTATAGTTTTATCGAAAATAAATTCGGAAAAAAACCACTTAGGGATAAGCCCAAGGCTTAAACAGAGGGAAAGGGATTGCATACCTTCTCCGAAGAAAAGAAAGCAACCGGGGAGTATGATAAAGTATACTAAGGCTCCATAAGCAATTAGCCTAGGCACCAAGAGAATCGATTACCTAAATCACCGAAACTCACTCGTATACTATCTTGGAAATAATCAACATAATCTTAAATGTATAAAAAACAGCCTAAAGTTTCAATAAAATTTTAAAACACTCGGAAATCCAAAATCATGCAGGAAAGTACTAGGACCAAACGACTAGGCTACATGGCCTAGCGTAGGCCAGAGTTGGCGAATACTTCGCCAAAATAATAACACTAAAAGCACGAGAAAGGAAATCCTTTGTAACGCTAAATAGCTAAAATTTATTAAAGCAAAACAACCGGGAATGTCGCTCTGGCTAACTAAAACTCATACCTAGCGAGCGACAGCGTCCATGACGCCTCCGGTAGGCAACGGCTCATGTAACAAAGATTAATCCTATTAATCACTTTAAAATTTACCAAGAGCCTACATTTATACATAAAAGAAATGGTACTCAACTTATCAGAGGCAGACGAAGTTGGAGAAGCCATGAAAAGATGAATAAATCCAAGATTTGCGAGAAACACAGGAAAAAACACCGAGTTGTTAAGCGACGCAAAAAGGAATACAGATGGCGCCAGGACTGGCGCCAGGCACGCTTACGAAACGGGAGAAGAGGGAACCTTGGGAGCGGCTCCCCCTTTTTCTTTCTCGTTTTCGTTTTCTTGTCAATTGACCCCTTCGATGTGTTATCTCTGTTTGGGGTGCAGATTGCCACGTTGCGTGTCAAGAATACGTCCTCTGGTATGTCGCGATATCCCTTTCATTAGGGATATTCGCTCCAGGAGTTAGAATTCTGGGTACCTTAAGGTAAATTCTCTGGGAATATCGCCGTAGTTGTAATATACCCTAGGAAGCTACCCTATAGGAACTTCCATCAGGACGACATGGCTTGAGCCCAAATATATATATATATATATATATATATATATATATATATATATATATATATATATATATATATATATATCCTTTTCTGAGTGGGAATACCTTAACATTGCGGAAAGGTTTGTGTATCGTCATGATCATCAGAGTTGTATTAGTCAGGGTCACTCATACAAGGTTGGTTTTTTGTGAACGATCAGTCTAGACTCTAGAGGCTAACACCATCACCAATTCGCACTGATCAGTGTGGCTAGTAAATTGGCCAAACCCAAGGCATCACTAAGAATATGTCTGAGGCCTTTGTCCTGCGGTGGACTAAAAATGGCAGCATTTGTTTGTTTTGTTGTATATACATAGATACCTGTGTATAGAATCTCTAAAACTAAAATTAATTTTATACGGTAAAATAGATTTTTCTCAAAATAAAATGCATTATTTTGAAAACGTTTGACGGAGATGGAAAATGCAATAGACCAAGAACGAGAATAGAAAGAAAAATTCAAAGGGAGTAAATTCAAGTAGCAAAACTAAATTAGAGGAAAAAAGGAAATTATGTTAGAGGGGAAATTACTGAGGAACAAACTGAAATTCGGAGAGAATTTAGAATGTGGGAATTGATTGTTTAATTGTGTATCTGAATATCAGAGGGATAATAATTGTGAATTATGTTTATATTCTCCTTAGGAATATAATTTTGAAAAAAAAAAAAAATTCAACAAATTACTTAAAAGGAAACCGAAATTTCTCGGAGATAATGGTTAAAAACAATATCGTTGAAAAATGGATGTTTAGTCATTTCTTGATCTTAGTTGTTAACTATGAAACGAAAAAAAAAAATATCATTTCAACCGCATTAAAGCTTTTCAATTTCTAATATTATAATATATTTTTAGATGAATATATTAGATATTGTATTGACATTTAGGAATAATTAAAATATTGATAAATCAGATCTTGAGTCAGGATAACATACACTAAAGAGAAACTTAGTTACTCATTGATTGAATTACGTTTTGTCATATTTACAATTCTTTTCACTTACAATAGTTAATTGCAATATCAATTCCCATAAGACATAAACCCCTCAGTAATGCTCTGCTTATTGTAGATACTCCATCGTACCTATGATTATCAAAGCGATGCCGCATTTATCTGAAATTCTCCTAGAGGCAAAAGAATCCCTTGAAGGCGAAAGGGAATATAGAATTGAAATATCATTAAAACAAATGAAATAGAGTTATATCACACAAAAATTAAATTCCAAAGGAAAGGTGATCTTTCATTTCCGCTGCCCTTTTTCAAAAATTTTAGGAGGCATTTCTCACAAAAGAACGCTGGGGAATTATGAAGTCTGTTTTTTTTTTTTTCGTTTTGAATTTTCTTGAAAATATGACGACGTAAAGGCATGCTCTTCTTTGTTAGAATTTTTATGACATTTGCTTGCTGAACAATCAATGCTTTAACGACATTGGTCTAAGGGGATGTTAAATATTTAATAAACTTCTCATCACAAGGTTATCTAGTGATGCATGATTCGTAAGTCATGCTATTAATGGTAATGATGATTATGATATTAGATTCAGTAAAAATTATAATGGTAGTAACAAATTGGAAATTATAAATGTAATGAAAATATATATGGTAACTGAAGTCTTTTAATGTTTCGATGAGAGATCTCTGAATGCACTTGCAAAAATTAATGCAATCTACGAAATATATTTATTGTTCCTATCAGAGGAAGTTTCCTTACCACCACAGACCACTGTTAGCTTAATCATATAATACATGAAGACAACCAAGCATGAAACCCTCTCTAATTTTAAGCAAGATTCAACAGAGAGAGAGAGAGAGAGAGAGAGAGAGAGAGAGAGAGAGAGAGAGAGAGAGAGAGCACCTGCGCTGTAACTACTGATGAACAATTATTAGTTCTTTTGGTTGTAAAGGGGACATTGTCATGATGGAGATTTAGCGTGTGAGGTCTCTCCTGTCTTAGGGAAGGGAGAGATTGTAAGTGATCGACGTAACAAGGCTCTTGCCAGGATTTACCTTCAGGTTAATTATAATTGGAAATGAGGTTCTCTTTTAGGAAAGCTTTTTATTTTTTTTTTATTGCCTGTTTGGTTTTAATATGAAAAGCGGGTGTTTAGAATTTGGATTGGTTAATGGGGGAAGTTTGCCATCTACAAAACTATTGTTTTTTAACATATATTTGCTATTTTATGAGATTTTAGATACATGTTTGATTAATACCTTCGATGTTTTCAAGATTGACATTTTAATAGGTATTCAAAATGAGTTTGACGAATTAACGATAATTCAAAGAATCCAATCTCTCTCTCTCTCTCTCTCTCTCTCTCTCTCTCTCTCTCTCTCTCTCTCTACACATATACATATATATGTATATATATGTACATATTTATATTTATGCATGGATATACACAAACACACACACACACACACACACACACACACATATATATATATATATATATATATATATATATATATATATATATATGCATATATCTTTATGCATATATATATATATATATATATATATATATATATATATATATATATATATAAAAGTCAATGCTGCTATCATCTTCTTTATTCGGGAGCTTTCGACATAACTTATGTCATCTTCAGCCTATCTACAATTATCATATGTAAAATTAATAAAATTAATAAAATCATCCTAAGTACATAGTTAGGAAGATACACTTTCATGAATTGATCAACTAGCTCTAAAATCAACCAATCAAGGAACATAAAACCTTAAATAAGACTTATTACACACAGCTATATAACTATATAAAAGACTCTATAACTAATATACCTAGTCACCCGCAGGAGATGATGACCACCTATCCAGACCAGCAACCCACAGACCAAACAGATCAATGGGTCACCGGTAACTGAACAGGTAAGCCCTCATTCAAGCTAGGTTTTTTCTTGAAATGTATAAAGACTCCAAGATTCTCAGCTGGCTGACGTTACTATATCTGTCCGTAATTTTGAAATTTTCCTTAGAAATGGCATGACCAGATTTAAATGCGTGGTCACAAATAGCTGAAATTGGTTTCTTACTTAACGGTATATTGGTTCGTACCGATCTCCCCATGTGCTCCGAAATCTTAGACTGAAGCTGTCTAGATCTGCTTCCAGTGTAGCACTAATTACAGAGTGCACATTGAAAAGTGTATATGACACCGGAACACAAGGGAGTAGGTAGACTCTCCTTATATTTAAACAGTGAGCCAAATGAGAACTTGTAAGTAAAAATTAGTTTTAAATCTATGTGGAGATAACATTTCCCCACAACACTCATAACCTCTGTTCTTAGTCTTTCCGAAACATAACCATAGTACGGAAAGGAGACATATAACTTTTTCTTACTGACTGTTTGAATTGTTAAATTTTGACTGTAAATTTTATCTAGAAACTTCTTGACTTGATTATAATAGAGGTTCAGAGGGAACCCATTGGTAATAAAAAATGATTTTAGAAAATTTTCTTCCTCATGAAACCCCAGATAAGTTGAACATACATGATAACATCTATATAACAGTGTTTTTATCGAATTAATTTTGTAGATTTTTGGTTTTGAGCTTTAAATTCCAAATCCACCAGAGAACCAAATAAAAATGGTTTATAGGAAGAGCACCATTTTTTCTTAGTTTACGAAAAGTAGTTAAAGAAAAACAGAAAAAAATAACATTAGCGGATGTTCTAAAAAGCAAATATCACATCATGTTTTCAAGCTTATACGCGTTCTGGAACAAAGGAGTGACTAAAAAAAGAAGTTTAATGTTTTGAATAAATATAAGAGAGAGAGAGAGAGAGAGAGAGAGAGAGAGAGAGAGAGAGAGAGAGAGAGATTCCATAAACTAAGGCTCACATCTATATGGATGCAAAATAGACTGTGCTGTATTACACATTATGCAAAAAAAAAAAAAAAAAAAAATGACAAGAGATTCGTATATACTTCCGCTTGACCCTCTAAATCTACAATACTTATAACTAAAACAGTATGTTCAGCACCGAATGAAATACATATGCAAGTCCAAATTGGTGGATTTCTTTTTCTTTTAAAATTCAACGGAAAATGTATATGGGCTATGCTTTAACCGCACATGCATAAATCCATGTTTACATATACACTGTTTGCACTGGAATTTATTTATTTTTGAAGTATAAATTCTTTCTCATAACAGTGAGTGGCTTCACTGTATGCTAACCTATTATCCTGGTATGAAATTCAGTGATTAAGTGTACATATATATATATATATATATATATATATATATGTGTGTGTGTGCGTGTGTGTGTATATAATATATATGTATGCATATATACATACGTATATACACACAATATACATATGTGTGTGTTTTTATATTATGTATGTATATATTTATCTTCTTTGTCTACAGCTTTTCCCACTTCTATGTGGGGTCTATTATTCGTTTTTCTAATTGTGTTTACAAAATGTGAGTTTATTCAAATGTTTTGGAGAAAATGATAGAAACATATTTGCATTAAATTTTCTAAAATTCGCTTGACTGATGAAAAGAAGAAATATTTCTGAATCCTTCTTTTCTTCGACTATCAAAGGCTATTATCCATTCAGTTAGATAAATGACAATCATATTTTTTTTTTACAAGAAAAAACAATTTTCTTGTAAAGATTCCATTGAGAAAGTAGACGAATCTTTGAAATTTCTTTTGTTAGAAAGATATCAAGGATGGCATAATGAAGAATCAAGACATATCTTCAAAGTTGTATCTTTAAACGATATAAGTTAGAATTGAGGAACCACAAAATTGCTACTTTTGTTTTTATTTTCCATTTTTTAAATTTCCAAATACATTATAACTATTATTCATCACATATTCGGTTTGGAAACTGGACAGTACATATATCCAAGTTATCATGGCACGCATTGAAAATTAAAATAAATGTTTTGATCCGTTGTAATATTTAAAAAAAAAAAAATGTGTTTGGTTATTATGCAAATAAAAACATAAATTTCATTCAGTAATAGCATTATTCTATATTGATATAGTGTACTCTTGTTTGGACTGATTTATAATTTACCATTTCCATTAGAAACAAAAAATTGAAAGAAACACATTTTTTTTTACATATATAATGAGAATATACCATGAAATTTCAATGAGTATCTATATTTCATATTAATATTTACCTGAGAATCCATGAGGAAGAATTGCTCTTCGACCAAAGGAAATAAACTGACAAATAACTTTCATCGTCCACAATGTAGAAAACATCAAAAAATTGATGGAGGATATTCCTCTATCGTCATATCTTTAGGACAATAAACCCCCTTAATGAGGATACTTGGACAATGTCGGCTTTTTACGAGGCTGTGAAAAAGCCTTCAGGCTTTCAGATCGGATCTTTTCGTCGCAGACTCAGCTATGAAGAAAGCTATTGACTGCAAGAGGCCGCTTGTGGCCGTTGGCAAAGAGTAAAGACTAAAAAGGTCAGAAGAGAGTTTTAATTGATTATTTGTTTCTTATGTTAAAGGTCATGGAGGTCATATAATATTGACCTTTGAGGAGAAATCTTGTTGCCAATATGACCATGACAAGTTGACCAAATGACTTTATTATTACTATTATTATTAATACTAGCTGTAAGCTATAAGGCCAAGGGTTCCCACTGGGGAAATAATCCAGTGAGAAAAGGAAATGAGGAAATAGATAAAGTACAATAGAAGTAATGAACAATTAAAATAAAACATTTTAAGAAAAGTAACAATATTGAAGTAGACCTTCCATATCTAAGCTGTGAAAAGAAACTTGCCAAGCTTGGACCTTTGAAGCTCCACCGATTCAACTACTTGATTAGGAAGGTCATACCACATCTCGGTTATAGTGGTAATAAAACTTTTGTTTGTTTAAATTTTCCCAGAAGTGTTCTCTCAATCCTAAATCTATATAATTGGAATTATTTGTGTTCCCCATCATTCAGTTTGGACTGTTTTTCTCTAAGATGATTCTTAAGACACGAAATTCCACCATTACGCCAAAGAAATAAAAAACAATCAAAATATTCTGTTTTTATTAATCAGTTCGTTGCCTCTGACACCAAAGATAGGAACTCCTTTCCTGCTTATGTATTTCCCGTTTGCTATGAACTATAATTATTAAAGAGACTTAAATGCTACTTTATAAGGATTTTTAGCATTCTCTCTCTCTCTCTCTCTCTCTCTCTCTCTCTCTCTCTCTCTCTCTCTCTCTCTCTCTCTCTCTCTCTCTCTCTCATATCTTGTGGTCTTTCCTCTTGTAATTGGAATATCAAAGCAATTCAATAATGCAAATTTTATAGATAGAAGTTATGCTTTGATATACCTGTATCATACGTTTTTCTGTAACACAAAAAAAGCTTTGCATCAAGAAATGTCATTGGTGTTGTTCTACGTTCACCAAGATTATAATAACATATGCTCTATGTTCTTGCCGTGACGTTTGAAATAATTTACCCATAGGAAATTTAGTTTCAAGCCTTTAACACACTCACAAAGACAATTTAAGGGACGTGATATGAAATATAGTTAATTAATAATACTTGGTCTGTGACCTAAGCGGATTCCATGTGTAGCACATTCAAGTACCGTTTGCCAAAACTGTGGAGCAATGAATTAATATTCACCTGCGAGTGAAGTGAGTCACGGTAGAGCAAAGACCATCTGAGGGTTTCTCCATAATGGGTTTTATATGAAGGCGGAATAGAAAAACTCCCAAACTGGTTTTATGGCCTAATATTTGTCGTCAGAAAGAGATAAAACACAGGATAACCAGTAGAAAAAATATATTGGCCATGTTTGTTGCTAGTAATAAAAGGATTTTATATTAAACAAGAAGAAAATTTAGTTATGGGCAGAACAATTAGAACAGTATGACCTTGGTAACCGAATAATTGGAATTGAGGTTATATTTACATGCAACTGGAACTAGAATTGTGTTTATATCTCATCTTTCAACTATGAAAAAATTATCTAAAGCTCATTTATAATCTAGTTAAGCGTTTAAAAATATGATTGAAAATTAGTACAGGTTTTCTGTCGTATCATCGAATCCCCCCCCCCCCACCCCTCAATTAAAAATTCTTAGAATACATCTGTAAAATCATTAAAATTATATCAATGTCATCTGGGTCGAAATAGTTGGTAAAAAAAATTTTATTCGATTTTGAAATTCAATAAAAGACTTTTCAAAGGGAAGTGACAAATTAATTATATATTTATTGGAAATATTGAAGATGATATTATTTTTTTTTATATTCGTAGGTTTTTTTATACACTTTTGAATGAAGGGAAATTTCATTTCCTTTTGAATCTAGAATTAATTGACTTTTTCTAAATATTACTTAGTATTTCGTCACACTACTGGAAATTCATTATCAGGTGTTCTGGATTTAAAATGTTCAGAAATTAATTAGTTCCTTCAATTGAATTATACAATGAAAATAGGCACAATATATTCGATAGGACATTTCAGATATTAATTCTTATTTTATTTGTCAGTTCTGAAACGGAAATAATATACTTCAAACCGCAAGTATCTGTTAGTTTTTTGTTTAAAAAACCCGTATGATTTATCCGAGTAAAATCAAACACCGAGCTGTTTGTTTGTAAACAAAAACATGATTGATCTATCGCCAACAGGCTTATACAGAGAAATAATTCCAAACATAGATTAATGTTAGCGTTAATTTTTGTTATTTGTTCACACCGAATGTGGTGTTCTATGAACCGGAATTTTCAATTCCAGTCCAATAATTCCGAATTGTAATTCAGCCACTGATGTCAAATGTGTCAAAAGGTTCCGGTTCTATTTTGTACATTTTCATTTCTGTTTATAAAATGAGAGCTGCTTTATCGTTCTCTCTTTTTCTCCTTTCTCTCTGATAACTTGTCATTTTTGTGGTGTTGATTGGTTCTGCTAAAAGGCAGAAAAGGAAAAATTATAATATCAGAATTGCTACAAATATTTAAGATTTTTAGGTCATAGTCTACGATTTTAATTCATTTATCGTTGAAATGATTTATTATTGAAAGTGAGAGTTTAGAGAAAAATTTCTTCCATGTCTCTTTATTTGTGAATGATATCTATATTTATCTATCTATCTATCTGTCTATTATACACACACATGCACACGCACACAGACAAACAGACAGACAGACAGACACACACACACACACACACACACACACACATATATATATATATATATATATATATATATATATATATATATATATATATATATATATATATATATATATATATATATATATATATATATATATATATATATATATATATATATATATATATATATATATAATGTAAATAAACAGATATTTATTCAATATATATTACAGATACATCATCATCGTCATCTCATCTTACGCCATTAACGCAAAGGCCCTCACTTAGATTTCGCCAGTCGTTTCTATCTTGAGTTTTTAAATTAATACTTCTTCATTCGTCATCTACTTCGGGCTTCATAGTCCGAAGTCATGTAGGCCTGTGTCTTCCAACTCTTCTAGTGCCTTGTGGAGCCCAGTTGAAAGTTTGGTTTACTAATTTCTCTTGGGGAGGGAGAGGAGCATGCCCATACTATCTCCATCTACCCCTGCCCATGATTTCCTCCAAATATGGCACTTGAGTAATTTCTCTTATTGTTTCGTTTTTGATATTGCGCTGCCATTTAGCTCCCAATATTCTCCTGAGGAGTTTGTTCTCAAATCTACTAAATCTGTTGGATATTGTTTCACTGTCATACCACGAATCATGACCATACATTAACATCGATCTCACTAAACTGATATATAGCCTAATTTTTATATGTAATTTCAGGCAATTTGATTTCCAAATCATACTTAACCTAGCCTATGTCTGATTTTTTTTTTCAGTCTTTCATTTAACTCCCTTTCTGAAGACCGGGTATTAGAGATCTTATTCCGCTGTTCACTGGAAATTCATTTGATAAGACTCCATTAACATTAACTTTGCACTTGCTATGCTTATGAACAGAGTTAATCAAATTTACATATTTAAGAAGAACTCCAAAATAGGACGTTTCACACTATCAAAGGCTTTTTTATAGTCCATAAATGACATCAAAAGTGGGTTTTTATATTCTACACATTGCTGTACATGACTTAAAATGA
>NC_090738.1:105604712-105616833 GCF_036898095.1 Palaemon carinicauda
TGGGAGAAAAATTGCTTGCTTGCGTACTTCTATAACTAAGTTACTTGATGTAATAAAAACGTCTTCTTGTCTCTCCACTATAGTGCCATATTTAATATCTATACTTTTAGTTTTAGAGCTCTTCCCAGACGAGAAAAATGTCTGAACGAACAATATCATTCCTAACAATAAAAGCTTCATCTTGGAAACCTGTAATGAGAAAAATATATGTAATTACTCCTGTATTAAGAAGAAAAAAATGTTAACATATAAATTTCATAGATAAAAAATAAAAAAAAAAATTCCCTCACTTCCTTCTCTCTTATTTTAATTTCTTATGTGAGCCAATGGTACAATTCTCTCATCAGTGGGTTGGGATACGTTTTGAACTCTAAATCTATTGGCCGTTAATGTTTCCAAAATGCTAAATGGGCATTCAAACTTAGGTGTTAGTTTATAATCGAGTGCTTTATGTACATTTACCTGTATGTATACATTATCACCCACGGTATATGTTTTAGTTGGCTTCGCTATTTTATCATGATTCCTTTTCATTATGATTTGTGATTCTTCTAAATTCTTTCGAAGGATATCAAAATGACTTTTGCTTGCATTTATAAATTCTTTTAAAAGATTTGATAAATTAGTTGTAGGCGTTAATACATGGAAAGGCGTTCTAACTGGGGTACCATACAATGCCTCGTGCGGTGACATTTTAATTGATATATGATATGATTGATTCAGAGTACTTAGTACTGCAGGTATTGCAATATCCCAGTTGGGTCTGATCCCCCTAGTGTTAATCTTAATATGTTTAAAACCTTCCTATTCGCTCTATCCACTAGCCCATTAGACTCTGGGTGATAGATCATGGTATTGATTTTCTTTATGCTAAGGAATTCACACAATGAGGTAAGGAAATGATTATTAAATTCTCCACCCGAGTCTGAGATTATCATGTGTGGAATTCCATGTTTACAAATGTAACACTCGTAAAACTTCCTAGCGCATTCAATCGCAGTTTTAGTTTTATACGCTATTAGTTCTGTATATCGAGGTGCTTATTTCCTCTGTCTGATTCGTGAAATCCTGTTAATAAATCTAAATGTATTCTTTCAAAGGGTTTATTGGGCACGGGATAAGCCCCTAGGCTGACAGGTGTTTTCGTATGCCCTTTGTTTTCCTGACATGTGCGACAATTAGCTATGTGTTTTTTTATATCTGTAAGCATCTAGCTATGTGTTTTTTTATATCTGTAAGCATTGTATGACAATAAAACAATGATTAGGCTTTCTGTGACATTAATGAGAACCCCGGGTGTCCATGCAATGGATTTGCATGCAACCAATTTAGGACAGTGGATATAAGTGAGATTGGTACCACTACCTGGTCGTTAGTCACATATGGTGTATTGCCGGTTTTCCTTGTCACGGATCTACACAGAATATTGTCTATGATTATATAATTCTGCTGCGAATACTTTATATATTCCCTTTCCTTACGATTTCCTTCCAAAGCATTTATAATTTTTTCTAATTTCTGATATTTTCTTTGCTCAGTCTGTAATAATTCAGCGCTCCAGCCCAGATCTTCTTGTTCAGATACAGTTTTAACAATAGGCATGGATGTTGATATATCTATTAATTCAGCTAATGGCTCCGTACAAGATGACATGGGGTTGCGTGATAATGCATCAGCAATGATATCTGCTTTCCCTGGTAAATGCCCGATTCTCGCGCCAAAATCTTGGATGATCAAATTCCACCGAGTTCGTTTGGGGCTGTGACTAAAGCCTTTAAAGAAGTCGGTTAGGGGTTTATGATTAGTAAGAACCTTGACGGGATAACCGTATATTATGAACTTAAAATGCACTAGTGAATTAACAATAGCTAGTCCTTCCTTGTCTATTACTGCATACTTACTTTCGGAAGTTCTCAGTTTTCGAGAATAAAAAGCTATCGGGAAAAATTGTTTTTCATATTGCTGAAGCAATACCCCACCTACTCCTAAGTCTGAGGCGTCTGTTGCAATGAAGAATTCCTTACCGAAGTCAGGAAATTTTAAGATAGGAGAACTACACAGTTCATCTTTTAAGGTATTAAACGCCTGTAGATGCTGCTCAGACCATATGAAATCTACGCCCTTCTTCGTAAGATCAGTTAGGGGAGCGGCTAATTTTGAATAATTGGGTATATAACGCCTGTATTATCCACCACACCCCAGAAATTGCTGTATTCCCTTGACATTAGTATGTATCGGAAAGTTACGATAGATGACACCTTATCGTGGACTACTTTAAGACCTTGGCTAGACACCGTAAAACCCAAATAGACCAATTCTGTTTTGAAAAATTCACACTTACTAATCTTTACCCTTAAGTTATGTTGTCTTAGTCTCTGTAGTACTAGTTCTAGTTTACGTAGATATTCCTCTAAGGTATTGGAAAAGATTACAAGGTTGTCCATATTGGCATGCAATATATCCCCTAGCAGGTCCCCAAACACTATGTTAATAATTCTTGTAAATTTTATGGGAGCACAACGTAACCCAAAAGGCATTCGAAAAAATTCATAATGTCCCCTGGCTGTGCTGAAGGCTGTGTATGGGACACTATTGTACTGAACATGAGTTACGCCTATTACATTGAATTCATTATTTCCTATACCCGAGAGCCTTACTCCGGACTTCTCTATAGGGAATTTTGAAAACAACAAATGATGTGTCCTCAAATCCATGATATTACGTGGACTACCAGAGTCAAAAGATAACGTAAAATATCGGTGTTCTAAATTTACAGCAAATAATGTTGTTCGTAACTCATTTTGACTTATTATTGTGTGAATTTGTTGCAAATCTACGGGAGCATGCACTAATTTATTTGATTCGGTCGTGTGTTTCGTAGGAAAATCTATTGCCTCACAATGATCTGATAAAACATTAAATGGATTATTTAACACTACTGATGTTGATTTAAATGACCCAACATCAGTCTTTTCCCCACTGGAGTTAATTATGTGGTATTTGCTTTGCTCTACACATTCTGAAAATTAGTCTGACCTTGTGAGTTCTGGCTAGACGGCCCAGGATCAGAGTTATGTGAAGAACTGTTTGTTTGTTTTTGATTCTGAACTACATTGACGTTTGGCTGTTTATTCTTATTGAACTGAGGATTTTTCTTTTTACTTCCATATGAAACTGACTATGGAATTGACTGTGGATTTGACTGTGTATTTCTAGGATTCTGTTGTGTCTTACGCGAGTAGCACTGACTATATGAATGAGTTGAACTATTATGTAACGAACAGAATCTCGTTCTGCAGTCTGCAATCAAGTGACCATGACGTTTGCAATTATAACACGTCATTCCTGCAACTTGACTATTATTAACTACGTTTACTTGTTGTGGCTTTGTTTCATTTTTTGCAAAAACTTTTGTAAACAAGGGATCAAGATCAGTACACTTAGACATGTGTTTCTTTATCTGTTTATATAAGTCCAATTCTGTACTTGCTGGCGTTAACTTTTTATCAAAACACCGCACTAAAGCTTCAGGCAACATAAGTGTCATGCAAGTTAAATACATTAATCGTAACAAATCTTTCACGGAGATGTTATCTCTAGTAACCCAAGTGGAATTACCTAAGATATCTTGATACTCGTTAGGCTATTGGTAATGAGAGCTGCTCTCTCTATAACATTAAGCCGAGTCATAGTGGCTTGATTGAGTGTATTTCTTAATGTTAAAACTACATCCAAGGCTTCCTTGCTGCCATAGACCGCACGTAGCCTAACTTTGAAATCGTCCCATGTAACTGCCTCTTGAAACGAAACTCCCCTCAAATACGCACTCGCATCTCCTTTAGAAAAGTCTATAAAACTTTTAGCTTTTTGTAATTGTACGAATAGGTCTATAATTTGTTTATCCTTTAAATGGCCGTCGACGGAAGAAATCCACGACTCAACATTCTGAGGTAAGAAGCCATTGACTCAACCTTGAAAAGGAAGGATAGCTGATCGTGCATTAACTAACGTAACAATGGGATCCGGGATGGGTTTACTCGGGCCGGGGGTGGGGTTACTTGGACTTACAGGAGGTTTCATGTTCACTTTAACTTGTTTTTTATCTCTTCGATTCCTTGCAATCCTATCAAAATCTCTATATGAATACAGACGTCCACTGCGTAAACGCATAAACACTATTCAAATTAAGATCATAACATAATCCCCCAATACAATGATAAAAATATAAAGATATTTCCTGAGAACTTCTGAAAGAAAACGGAATTAGCACAGAGAGAAAAAAAAATCTAGACGAGAATTCGAAGTTGAATACAGTTTCCTTTGATGAAGAAAAAATGAAGGATTAGGTAATTTTCTTGCCAAGTTGGCATTTTTTGGTGTTGAGAAATACTGGAAGCTAATTCTATTTGATTATGTAAGCTTTAGCTTTTTATTATATGATCAAGCTTAAATGAATGTTTCTTTGCTTTTTAATTAATACGTTTTAGATGACACATAATAATCAATAATATATTTAGAGTAATGTATTTGGACTTTCAGAAAGATATTGAAACGCTCTAGCTGAATGTTACCGTGAATCCTAAATGAAAAATAATAGTTAAAAGCTTTTAAAAAGGATAGTATTTTAATAACTAACGCCTGCGTGCATTTTATTATATGAAAACGCTAGGTACTAAAATCTTTCATCGTGTCCTACGGGCTTTTGCTGTATAATAAATCACGTGATCCTTGAGAGAGAGAGAGAGAGAGAGAGAGAGAGAGAGAGAGAGAGAGAGAGAGAGAGAGAAGAGAGAGAGAGAGAGAGAGAGAGAGAGAGAGAGAGAGAGAGATAAATTACCTGAATTTTATGAATATTTACAATGCTATCATGATTGAAGTTGTTTTACACTTATGGGTAATTATAAGTAACAAAGTAATATATATATATATATATATATATATATATATATATATATATATATATATATACATACATATATATATATATATATATATATATATATATATATATATATATATATATATATATATATATATATATACATTAATATATTATTATTATTATTATTACTATCCAAGCTACAACCCTAGTTGGAAAACTAAGATGCTATAAGCCCAGGGGCTCCAACAGGGAAAAATAGCCCAGCGAGGAAAGGAAATAAGGAAATAAATAAAGGAAGAGAACAAATTAACAATAAATCATTCTAAAATAAGTAACAACGTCAAAACAGACATGTCATATATAAACTATTAACAACATCAAAAACAAATATGTCATAAATAAACTATAAAAAGACTCATGTCCGCCTGGTCAACAAAAAAGCATTTGCTCCAACTTTGAACTTTTGAAGTTCTACTGATTCAACCACCCGATTAGGAAGATCATTCCACAACTTGGTAACAGCTGGAATAAAACTTCTAGAGTACTGCGTAGTATTGAGCCTCGTGATGGAGAAGGCAATAGACCAAGAACGAGAATAGAAAGAAAAATTAAAAGGGAGTAAATTCAAGTAGCAAAACTAAATTAGAGGAAAAAAGGAAATTATGTTAGAGGGGAAATTACTGAGGAACAAACTGAAATTCGGAGAGAATTTAGAATGTGGGAATTGATTGTTTAATTGTGTATCTGAATATCAGAGGGATAATCATTGTGAATTATGTTTATATTTTCCTTAGGAATATAATTTTGAAAAAAAAAAAATTCAACAAATTACTTAAAAGGAAACCGAAATTTCTCGGAGATAATGGTTACAAACAATATCGTTGAAAAATGGATGTTTAGTCATTTCTTGATCTTAGTTGTTAACTATGAAACGAAAAAAAAAAAAATATCATTTCAACCGCATTAAAGCTTTTTAATTTCTAATATTATAATTTATTTTTAGATGAATATATTAGATATTGTATTGACATTTAGGAATAATTAAAATATTGATAAATCAGATCTTGAGTCAGGATAACATACACTAAAGAGAAACTTAGTTACTCATTGATTGAATTACGTTTTGTCATATTTACAATTCTTTTCACTTACAATAGTTAATTGCAATATCAATTCCCATAAGACATAAACCCCTCAGTAATGCTCTGCTTATTGTAGATACTCCATCGTACCTATGATTATCAAAGCGATGCCGCATTTATCTGAAATTCTCCTAGAGGCAAAAGAATCCCTTGAAGGCGAAAGGGAATATAGAATTGAAATATCATTAAAACAAATGAAATAGAGTTATATCACACAAAAATTAAATTCCAAAGGAAAGGTGATCTTTCATTTCCGCTGCCCTTTTTCAAAAATTTTAGGAGGCATTTCTCACAAAAGAACGCTGGGGAATTATGAAGTCTTTGTTTTTTTTTTCGTTTTGAATTTTCTTGAAAATATGACGACGTAAAGGCATACTCTTCTTTGTTAGAATTTTTTATGGCATTTGCTTGCTGAACAATCAATGCTTTAACGACATTGGTCTAAGGGGATGTTAAATATTTAATAAACTTCTCATCACAAGGTTTTCTAGTGATGCATGATTCGTAAGTCATGCTATTAATGGTAATGATGATTATGATATTAGATTCAGTAAAAATTATAATGGTAGTAACAAATTGGAAATTATAAATGTAATGAAAATATATATGGTAACTGAAGTCTTTTATTGTTTCGATGAGAGATCTCTGAATGCACATGCAAAAATTAATGCAATCTACAAAATATATTTATTGTTCCTATCAGAGGAAGTTTCCTTACCACCACAGACCACTGTTAGCTTAATCATATAATACATGAAGACAACCAAGCATGAAACCCTCTCTAATTTTAAGCAAGATTCAACAGAGAGAGAGAGAGAGAGAGAGAGAGAGAGAGAGAGAGAGAGAGAGAGAGAGAGAGAGAGAGCACCTGCGCTGTAACTACTGATGAACAATTATTAGTTCTTTTGGTTGTAAAGGGGACATTGTCATGATGGAGATTTAGCGTGTGAGGTCTCTCCTGTCTTAGGGAAGGGAGAGATTGTAAGTGATCGACGTAACAAGGCTCTTGCCAGGATTTACCTTCAGGTTAATTATAATTGGAAATGAGGTTCTCTTTTAGGAAAGTTTTTTAATTTTTTTTTATTGCCTGTTTGGTTTTAATATGAAAAGCGGGTGTTTAGAATTTGGATTGGTTAATGGGGGGAGTTTGCCATCTACAAAACTATTGTTTTTTAACATATATTTGCTATTTTATGAGATTTTAGAAACATGTTTGATTAATACCTTCGATGTTTTCAAGATTGACATTTTAATAGGTATTCAAAATGAGTTTGACGAATTAACGATAATTCAAAGAATCCAATCTCTCTCTCTCTCTCTCTCTCTCTCTCTCTCTCTCTCTCTCTCTCTCTCTCTCTCTCTCTCTCTCTACACATATACATATAAAACGGATTTTGAGCGAAGCGAAAAATCTATTTTTGGGTGAGATAGCCATGTCGTCCTGATGGAAGTTCCTATAGGGTAGCTTCCTAGGGTATATTACAACTACGGCGATATTCCCAGAGAATTTACCTTAAGGTACCAGAATTCTAACTCCTGGAGCGAGTATCCCTCGTGAAAGGGATATCGCGACATATCAGAGGACGTATTCTAGACACGTCACATGGCAATCTACGACCTGAACAGAGATTCGTCTCGTAGGAGGGAGATTGACGAGATACGAATTCGGGAAAGAAAAAGGGGAGCCGCTCCCAAGGCTTCCCTATCCCCCGATTCGTATGCGTGCCTGGCGCCAATCCTGGCGCCATCTGTATTCCTTGTAGCGTACACGAGGTGCTACAGATACTGTATGTAGGGAGGGGTCCTACAGCCCTTTCTTAGAAAGGCAAGGGCGGGTCCATCAGGACGACATGGCTATCTCACCCAAAAATAGATTTTTCGCTTCGCTCAAAATCCGTTTTTTGGGCTCAAGCCATGTCGTCCTGATGGAAGTGTACCAGAGCATTACTGTATCTGTGGATTCTCAGAACGTGCCGTACTCCCCGGAGATATTTATTCCCGGTCGACTAGACCTAGAGACCTAAGATGTTACCGTTATACATCTTTTCAACTAACTATAAACTATGTTAGAGCTTCCTGCCCCCTACAGGGAAGAGTCCTACTAGACTCTGGAAAGTCTCGAAGAGTACATATATCTATGTATGAATACCAGGCAAGCTAATATAGTGGTCTCGCCCTATATTAAGTAAAGCATAGTTTGTAAAGGACCACTGCGTCAATATGAAATATCGACCAGTTTTCCGCACAATACTTGTATTGGCCAAAGGTTTTATATCCGCATAGGAGGAAAACCAATGCAACATAGCTTGCATAAAGGAACAATTCTATTAGAATTATCCCAGATAAGGTACATAGAATGAATGCTCAATTATACCAATAAATTGACACAGGTGAAGGAGACGCAAGGTTCTCAAGAACAAGCTTATTGACAGACAATAAACAGACAGGTTAACCACAATTATACATATATATATAAGAAGAGGATAACCCAAAACTTTAAGCATAAGTATGATAGTAAACAGGGCTTGTTTGTCTGAAAGAAAAACATTAGATGCCACTTTTAAGATACCGAGGTATCAAAGTCATAAAAGCCTGTATTACAAATCAATGACATTAGCGTTAGAAACGCTCGGCACACATGTCTGTACTTATGCTAGGTTCACCTTCGGAAATGGAACAGTCTGGATGGGCAACACAGTGCCCTCACTTAGTTTGTAGTACAGTATGTAACTACACACTCACCCTGGAATTAATCGTCCCAATTAAGACCACTGTTCCTCGCAGAGTTAAACAGTAGGGTTAACACCGCGACCCACTGCTACCACAGATCTCTTTTAGTTCCTCTACTTGCTTCGCATAGTGGCGAAAGAACACTCTGGAAGACTTCCAGCCAGTGTATGAACGGAGATGTTCAAAATCCATGCAATTAAAGAAATTTAAGAATGAGGCAACTTTCCTCGGATCGTGACCTGCGGGTGTATTGTCAGGATCCGCTCTGCGAATAAAATATGTGATTTTTGCTCTGAGTTGATTCAGAGATAAATTTGAGCCTGATGTTTCTCCCCTGAATAGTTGACCACCCTTGAAGTCTGAAGTTCTATGAAGATAGACCTTTAGGCATTCTACTGGACATAGAGATGCATCTTCTTTCAGAGGGCAGATTCTCCAGGGACCCCACCTGTTGGTGGGTAACTCATTCTTGGCGAGAAACGTAGGATCCGGAAACAGGTTCAGTTCTTCCCCATCCAGGAACTGAACACGACCTGCCTCTCTCGAGAGGCTACAATTTCACTAACCCTGGCCCCGGACGCGAGTGCAAATTAGGAAAATAACTTTTTGTGTCAAATCCTTTAACGCACATTCTTCATTGCTCAACAGAGAAGCGAAATGAAGAACTTGTCTAAAGACCATGAAATGGGCTTTGGAGGTGCTGAAGGTCTGAGCCTAGCACAGGCTTTCGGGACTTTATTAAAGATCTCGTTACCTAGGTCGACCTGGAAGGCATATAGAATGGGTCTTGTCAAAGCAGACTTACACGCTGAAATCGTGTTCGCTGCCAACCCTTGACCATGGAGGTGGGGAAAAAAGATAAGCAGAAGTCTGTCAAGATCTCCTGCGGAATCTTCGCCTTGACAAAAGGCCACCCATTTTCTCCAAGATGACTCATATTGCCTTCTAGTAGATTTGCATTTATATTCCTCAATGAAGTCTATACTGGCTTTCGAAATCCCGAAACGCTTTCTCACCGCTAGGGAGAGAAAATCATGAACTGCAGGGTCCGGGTTTTCTGTAATGAAGCGCAGACAGTTGACTTCTGGACTCGCTGGGTCAGAACTGGATCTGGTAGTGGTACAAACTTCAGCTACAGTTCCAATGCCAGGAGGAACCACACGCTGTTCGGCCACTTGTGGGCCACTATTGCCGCTACACTTTGAAGGATCTCAGTTTGTTGAGGACCCTCAACAGAAGGTTGTGAGGAGGGAACAGATAAATCTTGGACCATCTGTTCCAGTCGAGGGACATCGCGTCCACTGCTTCCGCTAAGGGGTCCTCGTACGGGGCACGTACAGGGGCAACTTCTTGTTGTCTTTCGTCGCAAAGAGGTCTATCTGCAGTTCTGGGACTGATTCAGAATGAAGGAGAATGATCCTGCGTCTAAGGACCATTCCGACTCTATCGGTGTGAACCTGGATAGAGCGTCCGCTGTCACATTGCGGACTCCTTGAAGGTGAACTGCCTACAGGTACCACTTCTTCTTTTCCGCCAATCGGAAGACGGCCAACATCACCTGGTTGAGAGGTGGTGACCTCGATCCTTGTCGATTCAAGTATCTTACAACTACCTCGCTGTCTATTACCACTTTATGTGGAACGAATGACGCGGGGAGACTTTCTTTAAGGTAAGGAGCACTGCCCTAGCTTCTAGAAAGTTTTATGAGAAAGGTCTTGAATAGCCTGGACCAAGTCCCCTGGACTTTTTTCCGATGAGAGTGACCTCCCCATCCCTCCTTTGAGGCGTCTGAGTGAATCGTCACCGACGGGGGAGGTGGCTGAAGAAGAACCTGACTTCTATAGATGTCTGGCTTGGGACCAAGGCCTGAGAAGAGTACTTAGCCGAAGCGGCTGGTCTTCTCAGATCTCTTCACGCGTTTGATGCATAACTTCTCCAAACTCCGATTGCATCCTTTAGCTGTGCTCTTAGCACTGGGTCTGTCACCGAAGCAAACTGGAGAGAGCGCAGTACTCTCTCCTGCTCGTGTCTTGATATCCTTTCGGAATCTTGAAGTCTCTTGACAGAACCCGCTATCTCCTTCCTTTTCTTCGCTGGGGTGGAGAAACGGTGTGACAAAAGGTCCCAGTGGATCTTAGCCACTGGAACTTTTGAGATGGAGAAAGTCGAGACTTTTTCTGTTGATCTTGAAGCCTAGGTACTCTAGGAACTGGATCACTGACTGGAAGCTTGCAAGCATTCTGTCTCGGATGCTGCCCACACCAACCAGTCGTCCAGGTAGGCTACTACCTGAATTCCCTTTAGGCGAAATTGTTTGAGAGCTACGCTCGCAAGCTTCGTAAAAATCCTTGGGGCTATGTTTAGCCCGAATGGCATGGCTCCGAAGGCGTATAGTCTTCGCTGTAGCCTGAACCCTAGGTAGGGGGAGAGTCGATGGCTAATTGGAATGTGCCAGTAGGCATCTGACAAGTCTATAGAGACGGAATATGCCCTCTTGGGCAGTAAGGTCCTTATGTGTTGCAGTGTTAGCATTTTGAATTTGCAATTCACTATGAACTTGTTAAGTGGCGACAAGTCCAGAATGACTCTGAGCTTTTCCGAGTCTTTCTTGGGAACACAAAACAGCCTCCCTTAGAAATTGATGGGCTTCACCCTTTTTCTCCAACCGTTCTTGAACGTACTCCTCCATAACGGGGGTGGAGTGTTGGAAAAAACCGAAGGTACGGGGGTGGAGTGCTGTACCAGCTCCCGCCCAATCCATTCTTGAGTAGGCTGTGGGCCCAGGGATCGAAGGTCCACCGATCCCGAAATTTCAGAAGTCTCCCTCCTACCGGTATCACCTCACTTGGACTGCCGTCCTGAGGTCTTGCCTTCCTGACCACGACCACCCCTGAATCCCCTTCCCCTTGAGGGGCGTCTAGACGAGCCTCTGGCTGCTCCTCTAGGCTTTGCTCGGAAGGAAGTAGACTGCCCTTCGAACGCTGGGGTGAATGCCGTGGACTGTGTCGACACGGCCTGGGGTACCCACTGAAAGGTGGTCGGGGTTTGTGCCACGATCTGGGGCACTGGGGGCAATGGCAATTGCAGTTGCTGTTGCTGTCTAAGAGGCTTGGCTGGCCGAGACGGTAGCCTAGTCCTCATAGTCTTCCTCTTTGGTTGAGGACCCTCATCCGGGGAAGACTTTCTTTTGATAGCCAGGTCCCACTTCTGGAGAAGGTTTCTATTCTCCAAGGTGGCTTTATCAAAAACTTCTTTGACCAAGTCAGTAGGGAAAAAGGTCTTTTCCCCAAATGTTGGAGGAGATTAGTTTCTTTAGCTCGTGCCTCACTGTAGCCGAGGTAAACACGAACTCCCTACAAGCTCTCCT
>NC_090738.1:105617333-105622333 GCF_036898095.1 Palaemon carinicauda
CTACGCACATAAGTTTTGTAAAGCATAATCATGTGTTCAGCTTTTCTTGTTTTAAAGTGTCTGAATAACATTCCCATTTTTGCTTTACATTTAACCAACAGTGTTGCTATTTGGTCGTTGTATAACATATTCCTATTTAACATCACACCAAGGTCTTTAATTGTGTCCTTGTTTGTAATTGTCTCATTATTAGGTCCCTTGTATGCATATACCATTCCTTCTCTGTTTCCATAATTTATTGATTCGAATTTATTGGAGTTAAATACCATCCTATTTATCTCCGCCCATTCATATATTTTGTTTAGATCTCTTTGTAGTGAGTTCCTATCTTCATCACAAGTAATTTCTCTACTTACTCATGTGTCATCGGTGAAACTTCTCACTACGGAGTTTTCAACACCACAGTCTATGTCTGAGATCATAATAACAAACAGCAGTGCAGCTATTACCGTACCTTGTGGCACGCCAGATATTACCTGGGCTTCTCGTCATTTGCAACCACTATCTGTTTTCTGTTTTGCAGGAATTCTTTAACCCATTTTCCTATCTTTCTCACTATATTATGCTTTCTCATTTTTTGCTCTAATATATTATGGTCTACCTTGTCAAAGGCTTTTGCAAAATCTAGATAGATCGCATCTGTGTCTTTTTCATTTATCATATTTTTGTATATGTTTTCATAGTGTGCTATCAGTTGAGTCTGTGTACTTTTTCCAGGCACAAAACCGTGTTGACCTATATTAAACAAATTATTTTTGACCAAATGGTTCATTATTTTCTTTTTTATTACCCTCTCATACACTTTCATAATATGTGATGTTAGACTAACAGGTCTATAATTGCTTGCCTCTAGTCTTGATCCACTTTTGAAGATAGGGGTTATATAAGCTAATTTATGTTTAACATATATCTCGCTCATATCTACACTTTGTCTTAGCAGTATTGCAAGCGGCTTCGCGATAGTGTTTGCAGTTTTTTTTAACAAAATCGCTGGAACTTCATCTGGTCCGGCTGCCGATCCATTTTTAATTTAATTTATAGCCTTCACAATATCTGCTTTATTTATATCTATATCCGTTAGATATTCAAGATTTTCTTCTCTCATTTCTGTTTCATTATTCTCATTCACAATTCTTGGCGTGAACTTAATCTTATATTTTTCTGCTAATATGTTGCATATTTCCCTTTTTCATTCGTTAGCCGTCCTTCAATTCTTAAAGGGCTTATTTCTAATCTCCCTTTATTCATCTTTTTTGCAAAGGAGTAAAGTACTTTGGGGTTTCTTTTTATATTTTGAAGTGTCCTTTCTTCTAAGTCCCTTTTTTCATTTTCTTTCGACTGTATAATCTTTTGTTCTGCATTTTCTATCTTACATTTTATTTCCATAATTTCCCACACATTTTTTCTTTTGCAAGATTTTTCTTCCACTTTCTAATTTTCTGAAATAAGATCCTTCTGTCTCTTGGTATGCACGTCTTTTGTTTATTGTTTTTCTTCGGTACATATTTTTTCAATAATTTTTTCCAGTATATTGTACAGTATGTCCGTATTTACCTGTAATATTATCACTTACAAATACATTTTTCCATTCTTTATTCAGTTCTTCATTTATTTCTGACCATTTTATATTCTTACTGTAAAAATTATATTTTCCATATCCTTCCCAAAGTTTTGTGCTTTTATTAATTCTGCGATCACTTGCTTTGGAATGGACTATCAATTCTATGACATTGTGGTCTGAAATTCCCGTGTTATACACTATTATTTCTTTAACATAATTCACCTCATTCACAAATACTAGATCTAGGACATTTTCCTTTCTTGTTGGAATGTGGTTTATTTGTTGCATATTATGTTCTAATACCATATCTTGAAGCTTTTCAAATTGCCTCTTATCTTCTGCGCTACTATTACTCTCTTTTTTATATGTATACATACAACCACTTTCTTCTATCCGTTCTTTCCAATCCACGAAAGGAAAGTTAAATATCCGGATGGGAGTATATTCCAGTCTTTATGGTTTCTACATATATCATCTTTTTTTTCTATCATTATGTCAAACTCCTTAGTATTTGGGGGTCTGTAAACTACAATATTCACTAGTTTTTCAAATTCAAATTCTACCGCAATCAATTCACATTCTGTGTTGCTGTATTTTTCACAGACTTTTCCTTGATTTATGTCTCTTCCATATATTGCGGTTCCCCCTTGATTCCTATTTTTTCTGTCTGA
The DNA here is from genome assembly GCF_036898095.1 of Palaemon carinicauda. NCBI lineage: Eukaryota > Metazoa > Arthropoda > Malacostraca > Decapoda > Palaemonidae > Palaemon > Palaemon carinicauda. The sequence goes on from NC_090738.1 coordinate 105,619,566, forward strand.
TCTATAAGTTTGGAAACCCTTTATCTGGTCATCACTGCCAGTCTCTTGGGAATACCATGTTTCACTTATATTTAATATATCTATTTTTTCAATTTGGGTTAGTTCTTCTAAGAACTCTATTTTCCTTTTAGAGTTACTCGTGACTAAACCCTGTGCATTCATCACTATTATGGTTTGTGTTCATCCCCATTATTTAATATTGGTATTAATAATATATTCTTCCGTGCTTCCTTCCTGTTCTGATATGATGTTCTTTTCTTCAGTTCCCGGAATTCTGACATTAAAAAATCCAACTTTTCTATTATATATGCTCTTTCGCCTTCATATTTATTTTTGTGTGTATACCTGCAATTATCCCTATATCTGCACCAACCCCTGGCATTATAGATGCATTCTTTGTAGTTGGGCTCTAAATATGCATATTTGGGTTGAAAGGTCTCATATCTCAGGGCTTTTGGTTCATAGCGCGGTATATACACAGCCTGCTTTTTTGTTTCTTTTTAGTTTAATTTTTCCTTTCATTTTTCTTTTCAGTTTGCTGAGTTTTTCTTACTTTCATTCGTGGTTGCAGGATGCATATATCGACATTTTTTGTTGAAACTGAATCCTTTTCCTTCTTTAGGTTTTTGCATATTTTTGGATGGAGATCTCTGCATTCGCCTCAATATCCGTCTAAATACGCACATTTACCATATATTTCATAATTATGGCATATCTTTGGATGCCTGTAGTAGCATCTTTCGCCAAATTTGCAATTCCCTCTTTTCAGCAAATTGCAGACCATATCTTTCTTTTCTTTTTTTCTTGTTCTTGCTCTTCCCTAAAAGTATGTAGGTCCGGGTAGAGTCTCTTGGGTCTATTATTTGTTTCCATCTGATAATTTATTTCTTCATAAGTATGTTGTTGGATGGCATCATAAGTTATATCAATGATTTTCTCTGCATCCTTACACATATCCTGTTCATTTTTCTCTTCTTCTTTTTTTTTCTTCATCTTCTTCTGTTTCTTCTTCTTCCTCTTCTTTATCTTCAACTATTTGCAGATTTAGTCTCAACTTAATTATATTTTCTATCCTGACTAAGCATGTTGAGCAGAATACCTTTGTGTCTTTATCTTTTATTTTTTGCTGTATTTCAGCACATGTAGGGTGTGTTGGAACATGACAGGCATCACATTTTCTAATCAATTGTTGAGGATTATTAATGGAATATCATATCTTACATGTATTACACCATTTTGGCATTCTTTTTCCCAATTCATCAATCAGCATATTCACCATGTTGGACTTCTTATTGTTCTTTGATGGAATGTGTTGATTGATGTAGACTTTCTTTATAAGTCTCTTTATCACTTGGATCTTCTTTGGAATTTCTTCTGTTATTTTGCTGATATTTTCCGCAGATTTGCTCCAGTTTATAGGATCGTATTGTTTCAATATGAGAGAGAGAGAGAGAGAGAGAGAGGAGAGAGAGAGAGAGAGAGAGAGAGAGTCCTTCACCAATAGATAAATTCGTGTTGTGGACACGAACCGTCTATTCCCCTATCCAAAGTTATTCATGCAATTCTTTCCAATCCTGTAATTCCTGACTCATTCTCTATTCTCTTTACCGAGTCTTTTAATCATTTTGTCTTCTTGGGATTACTCTTCAAGGTCTTTCATGTAATTTTTTTTCTCTCTTCTTATCCTTCCTAATCATATTTTCCAAATGAGCTTTACCGAAGTTTTGAATCTTCGATGTATAAAGAATAAAAAAAAATCTTGAAAATTATGTTTCAGTTATTAGAAAGGAGAAATTTTCATGAAATTCTGATTTGAGTCTTCTTCGAAAGGATAACTTTTCATGAAAATTATGTCATTCATTAGAAAGGAAAAATTTTCATGAAATTGTGATTTCAGTCTTCTTCAAAACGATAACTTTTCATGAAAATTATGTTGTCAGTCATTAAAAAGAAAATATTTACATGAAAATTATGATGTCAGTCTTCTTCAAAGGGACAACTTTTATATGAAAATGCTGTCAGTCATTAGAAAGGAAATATTTTCATGAAAATTGTGAGGTCAATCTTCTTCAAAAAGACAACTTTTCACGAAAATGGTATTGTCAGTCTTATTCGAATAACAACTTTTGATTAAAATTATGTTGTCAGGGTTATTCGAAAGGACATTTTATGAAACTGATGTTGTCAGTCTTATTCGAATGATAACTTTTCATGAAAATTATGTTGTCAATGTTATTTGAAAGGACAACTTTTAATGAAAATTATATTGTCAACCTTATTCGAAAGGCCAACTTTTCATATAAATGACGTTGTCAGTCTGTTTTGGGGGGACTTTTATTACGGGGTTTGCTTTATTTAATAATTCCCACAATATAAAGGCAAAAAATTTATTCTCTTATAACCTTTTAATACTGGCACCTTATGATATATGGTTTTAAGGGTTTCTTACACATGGATATAAGAACCTGAGAGATTCGTAAAATCAAATAAAAATAAAACCAAGAATATAACAGACATATGAAAATAGAATATCTTGGAAATATAAGATGGCAAGACATAAATGAAAATGTATAAATTTTATAATTAATCGAACAAAAAGGTGTCAATTATGATCAATTCAAAATAAATCACTGAAAGACCAAAGACAAAAAATAAATAAATGAAAAAACAAGCAAATAGGAATTAGATGAAAATAGGAAAATAAACACTGAAGGATATTTAAACACGAAATATTAGTATGGCAACAGAAAATCTTGTAAGAAGACTGA
>NC_090738.1:105624833-105627333 GCF_036898095.1 Palaemon carinicauda
CTCTCTCTCTCTCTCTCTCTCTCTCTCTCCCTTATTATAATTAGGTCTGTTATATTATGTAACAATCTTTTCATTCCACATACTCAATAATTTGGTGCATTTTCTATACAAGTCTATATTTAATTTTTGTCTCTCTCTCTCTCTCTCTCTCTCTCCTCTCTCTCTCTCTCTCTCTCTCTCTCTCTCTCTCTCTCTCTCTCTCTCTCTCTCTCTCTCTCTTCTTGTTATAATTAGGTTTGTTATATTATGTAACACTTTTCATTCCACATACTCAATAATTTGGTGCATTTTCTCTACGAGTCTATATTTTTTTTTCTTTTCTCTCTCTCTCTCTCTCTCTCTCTCTCTCTCTCTCTCTCTCTCTCCTCTCTCTCTCTCTCCTTGTTATAATTAGGTTTATTATATTATGTAACACTCTTTTCATTCCACATACTCAATAATTTGATGCATTTTCTATACGATTTTATAATCTATTTCTTTCTCTCTCTCTCTCTCTCTATCTCTCTCTCTCTCTCTCTCTCTCTCTCTCTCTCTCTCTCTCTCTCTCTCTCTCTCTCTCTCTCTCCCTTGTTATAATTTGGTTTGTTATATTATATAACACTCTTTCATTCCATATACTCGTAGACTTACTCTTGCCTGAACTTATGTTTATATTCATCAAGTCATCTTGACCTGACCTCCGTCCTATATCACAGCTATAATGAAAAGACTTTGAAATTGAAAGTCAGATTAAAAATACATCTTTTAATAGTTTTTACATTTCAAAAACTCTCAAAGGAGGGCCTTTATAAAAATATGTATGCATTTGTTAGGAACATCATGCACATGCATAGTATATCTATCTAAATATATACATCCATAAACGAAATACATATGTGTGCGTGTATGTTTCAAGGATTAAAGCCACTCAGGGAAGGGAGGACAATGCCCTAGAGTCTGACCATGTGCACATATGATCAGCGCCCAAGTCCTCTCTCCCCGGAAGCTAGGAGCAAGGAATTCCAGGCAATGGCTACTGATGGACCTATAGGCTCCCCCAAAACCCCCTCCTTAGCTCACAAGGATGACGAGGTTTCAGCTACCAAAGGAACTAACGAGTTTGCCCCAGTCTGGCAATCAACAGCCAAGGACGCTACCACCAGGCCACCACAATCCTATATGTATACAGGTTTGTGGGTGTGCCTGTCTGTGTATCTGCTTTTACTTTTGTTATGTCTATGAAATTATATGTCTTTCATTCTTGACATTATGTGCATCATTTGAAACGTGAAATATTATTATTATTATTATTATTATTATTATTATTATTATTATTATTATTATTATTATTATTATTATTATTATTATTAAGTGAACAAACGAAATAAGGAAACAGATAGCATAGTGTGCCTGAGTGTACCCTCGAGCGCGAGAACTCCACCCTAAGACTGTGGAAGACCATGGTAGAAAGGCTTGTGGCACTACCCAAGAATAGGGAGCAATGGTGCGATTTTAAAGTGTCCTTCTCCTGGATGAACTGCTTGTTTTAGCTAGAGCCTCTTCTACCCTTACCAAAGGAAAGAAGCCACTGAACAATTAGGGGCATTAATGTCATACACACGAACTTTGTTTTAGAATTGCCGTTATAACAAACCATTCACTTTCACAAAGAATTATGAAAACCAATGGTTGAAGAACGAATAAAACTTATACAAATACTGAATCCTTTAGAAAAATAAGAGACATCTAAAGATGAGAGAACTTCCAACATATGGTTTTTCACTTTATCATAAAATCCTTGAAAACTCAAGGTGAAATATATGTCTGAAATAAAATTCTACATATTACGAACTTTCTCAAAACAAATAACCATTAGAAGTTGATTTTACTGTCTAATTATATATCAACACTGATTACAATTTTTTATTTCAGAAAACATTTTCGTTGCAAAAACTCATTTAGATCTTTCATGATGCAAAGAGAAACTTTCCAATCATCAGAATAATGGAAAACTATACAGTTGGACACCGAGAAGGATTTATTGACGCAACACTATTATTTATATCAGGGTTACAAGGTTTTTGGTCATTGGGTCAGAAACATAAATATTGCAAAAATCATGTTACATAGCATAACGCATATTTGAAAAACATAATTTTCTTTTAATAAAAAAAAAAACAATATTGACAATCAATTAGAAAGTAAAATCAACTTTGAATGGATATTTGTTTAGAGAAAGTTTGTGATATGTAGAATTTTGTTTCAGCCAAAGCAACGTCAGGTAAAGAGTTTCAATGAGAGTTTATTGTAATGGCACTGACTATTTTCTCACCTTGGAACAAATTTGATCAGCAATTTCTATTCATGCAATTCCAACCTCCATTTCACCAACGTCTTTGGTAGGAAGGTTTTGGCATCTGTTTGTGGCATATCGTTTGCAGTTTTCTTCCGCGAGATGGTGAGAAGGGATTTTTCTGTGAAGTGCATTTCTCAATAATTAGGAAGCCCTTTTGTTTGATAC
>NC_090738.1:105632333-105649833 GCF_036898095.1 Palaemon carinicauda
AGCATTTTTTTCAAATATAGAAAGAATAATCGAATACAGGAATCTTCTACAAAGTTTTATGAATAATTTTTTTATTTGTTTTATAGCTAATAAGAATCTGTTAGTATGATTAAGGGCCTCTACTCTTTTAATGCTAAGTTGAATTCATCTTATTACAATTAAATCATAGAAGGGTAATTCTCTCTCTCTCTCTCTCATGGAAAATGAGGGAAACAAAATGTAAGATAGAAAATGCAGAACAAAAGATTATACAGTCGAAAGAAAATGGAAAAAGGGACTTAGAAGAAAGGACACTTCAAAATATAAAAAGAAACCCCAAAGTACTTTACTCCTATGCAAAAAAGATGAATAAAAGGAGAATAGAAATAGGCCCTCTAAGAATTGAAGGACGGCTAACGAATGAAAAAAAGGAAATATGCAACATATTAGCAGAAAAATATAAGAGTGAGTTCACGCCAAGAATTGCGAATGAGAATAATGAAACAGAAATGAGAGAAGAAAATGTTGAATATCTAACGGATATCGATATTAATGAAGCAGATACTGTCACGGCCATAAACGAAATTAAAAATGGATCGGCAGCCGGACCAGATGGAGTTCCAGCGATTTTGTTAAAAAAAACTGCAAACACTATCGCAAAGCCACTTGCAATACTGCTAAGACAGAGTATAGATATGAGCGAGATATATGTTAAACATAAATTAGCTTATATAACCCCATCTTCAAAAGTGGATCAAGACTAGAGGCAAGCAGTTATAGACCTGTTAGTCTAACATCACATATTATGAAAGTGTATGAGAGGGTAATAAAAAAGAAAATAATGAACCATTTGGTCAAAAATAATTTGTTTAATATGGGTCAACACGGTTTCGTACCTGGAAAAAGTACACAGACCCAACTGATAGCTCACTATGAAAACATATACAATAATATGATAAATGAAAAAGACACAGATGTGATCTATCTAGATTTTGCAAAAGCCTTTGACAAGGTAGACCATAACATATTGGAGAAAAAAATGAGAAAGCATAATATTGTGGGAAAGATAGGAAAATGGGTAAAAGAATTCCTGCAAAACAGAAAACAGATAGTGGTTGCAAATGACGAGAAATCAGATGAAGCCCAGGTAATATCTGGTGTGCCCCAAGGTACGGTATTAGCTGCACTGCTATTTGTTATTATGATCTCAGACATAGACTGTGATGTTGAAAACTCTGTAGTGAGAAGTTTCGCCGATGACACAAGAATAAGTAGAGAAATTACTTGTGATGAAGATAGGAACTCACTACAAAGAGATCTAAACAAAATATATGAATGGGCGGAGATAAATAGGATGGTATTTAACTCCGATAAATTCGAATCAATAAATTATGGAAACAGAGAAGGAATGGTGTATGCATACAAGGGACCTAATAATGAGACAATCACAAACAAGGAAGCAATTAAAGACCTTGGTGTAATTTTAAATAGGAATATGTTATGCAACGACCAAATAGCAACACTGTTGGCTAAATGTAAAGCAAAAATGGGAATGTTATTCAGACACTTTAAAACAGTGGTTCTTAACCTGGGGTACCTGTACCCCCAGGGGGTACGAAACCTTAAGCCTGGGGGTACGAGACATGATAGCTACTGTATATTTACCATGAGAAAGCAAAACATGCATTTTCCAAATATTTCTCTTACTATAATTGTCTAAATTATTTTTTTTCAAGTTAGTGCTGTTAATTTTCTTATGTTTTCTATTGTTTCATATACGTTTTTTTTTTATGTCTCGTACGGGTCGGGTTCGCGTTGTTCCTGACTCTGAAACATGCTGCATGTGCACTGTGCTGTGTGTAGTTGAGTCAATGTGAACAGTGTAAATTGGGTCTGCATTTTGTTTGTGTTCGAGTTGTTGATAGTATTGAGGTGACTTACTAGTGAGTGTGTAATTTTTTATTTGTGAAATGTAATTTTTGGATTATCATTTTATGTCACAGTATGTTTTTTAGTGTGGTATAACTCTAATATTGTCAAGAATAGATGTATAATTGATAAAAGATATATAATTTTGAAGGTACTGTTCTGTGCATGAGGAGGAATATAGTGGACTTAGGGATGGTTCGACCAGGGTGAGGGGTCGGGGATGAGTTGGTCAAAAAATGGTCTGACTTGGTCAAAAACTGGTATGTGTTGGTCAAAGCATGGCTTGAGTTGGTCAAAATATGGCTTGAACTGGTAAAAAAATTCCTTTGGTAAATAAATGACCTGGATTGGTCAAACAATGGCCTGAGTTGATCAAAACAATCCCTCGAGTTGGTAAAAAAAAAAAGTGTCCTGAGAAGGTCAAACTGTCCTGAGTTGGTAAAAAAATGGTCTTAGTTGGTAAAAAAAATGGCCTTACCCTCCCACAATAACATACACTTCGAGCCATCACTGGGTGAACTGTGTATTGTGTTGGCGGTGATACGTTATTTTATATCGATTATAACATGTTGTAACGGTTATAACATCCAGGCCTGCATCTTTCCAGGCAATATCAGTGTGATCAAGATCTAGTAACTATGTCTAAGAAACGCAAGTGGAACGACGACTACATTCGTTATGGTTTTACCTGTATGACTGAGGCAGATGGAACTCAATGACCACAGTGCATCCTCTGCCGCACAGTCTTTGCAAATGCAAATCTCCAACTATCAAGACTCAATGAACACTTCAACAATCAGCATGGAGGCACAGATGCTGGACATGACTTAAACAGCTTGAAGATCAAGTGGGAACGATTTGATCGTAGTGGTACCCTGTCAAAGCTAGGTTTTGTGCCAGTTGAGAAACCTTAGTTGCAAGCATCTTATGAAGTTGCCCTTCTGTGTGCAAAGAAGAAAAAAGCTCACACTATTACAGAGGAGCTTGTTAAACCTTGTGCATTAGAAATGGCAAAAACGGTGTTAGGGACAGAAGCTGAAAAGAAGCTTAAACAGATACCTCTGTCAAATGAGTCAAGATGTCTTGCAGCAGGTGATAACAGACCTGAAAGCTAGTCCTGTCAGAGTGAGTATTCAGCTAGACGAGTCAACTGACGTTAGTTTTTGCAACCAGTTGATGGGATTTGTTCTGTATGTGAAGGAGAAAGAAGTGGTGGAAGAATTCTTATTTTGTAAACCTCTGAAAACCACTGCAAAAGCAACTGATGTGTTCAGTCTTGTTAAAGAGTTCTTCTTGGAACATGAAATGACTCTCAGGATGTGTGGTTCAATTTGCACTGATGGAGCCCCTGTCATGCTTGGAAATAAATCAGGCTTTGCTACCCTAGTGAAAAAAAGAGGTTCCCCATGTAACTGTCACTCACTGTGTATTGCATCATCATGCACTTGCTACAAAGACGCTGCCAGAAAAATTGAAGACTGTTTTATCAGTTGTTGTGCGTGCTGTAAATTTCATCAGAGGACGGGCAGTGAATCACCGTCTTTTTGCATCTTTTTGTGAAGAAATTGGAGCTGAGCATAGTGTTCTTCTTTACCACACAGAAGTGAGGTGGCTTTCCCGTGGCTGGGTACTTACACGTGTATTTGAACTTCATGAAGAAATTATGCAATTTCTTAGAAATCAAGGCAGTGAAATTGCTGACCATTTTGAAAATAGGGAGTTAATTTTGTCTCTGGTATATCTGGCAGATGTATTCATACACCTCAATGAACTGAATGTGTCTATGCAAGGAACAGAGATGAATATGATAACTGCCAGAAAAAAGTTATCTGCCCTCACCAAGAAACTTCCAATGTAGATAAAGCGCATTGAAAGTGGAAATTTTGCAAACTTCCCTTCTCTTGATGAGGCTGCTAGTGCTGAAGAAGAGCTGCCCATCCTGAGTGAAGTAAAAGAACATTTGTAAGAACTGATTCAGTCCTTTCCATGGTATTTTCACCTTGAAGAAGGTTCTGTGGCACAAAGATGGATACGGGATATATTTCTTTTCAACCTTGATTCCATGGATGATAATGATATCATGAAAGATGATCTTGTGGAGTTGCAGACCAATGACAGAATCCAAATGAAGTTTGAAAAATGCAACTGGATATGTTTAGGTGTGCACAACTCCAAGCATTCCCACAGTTAGAAAGGAGAGCTTTGGAGGTCCTCGTGCCATTTGCAACTACATACTTATGTGAGGCAGGTTTTTCAACGCTCCTACACATCAAAACAAAAGCCAGAAACCGTTTGGATGCAAGTGATGACATGCGTCTGGCACTTTCTAAGAAAGAACCTCGTTTGAACAATATCATTAATGAGAAACAACAACAAAAGAGCCACTAAAAATCTGTTGGTGTGCACTCTGTAGTAATACTCATTATTATTCATTGTATCCTACTAATTGACACTTTTCATTTGAAATAAAAAAAAGTACCTTTCTTCTGTAATTGAAAATCTAATAATTTCTCAGCAAGGTTTGTATCACTAATCCTTTTCATATATTTGTATTGTATTTACATTGGATGGGGGTATGAGAAAAATTTCTGACATATCAAGGGGTACGGGCACTGGAAAAGGTTAAGAACCACTGCTTTAAAACAAGAAAAGCTGAACACATGATTATGCTTTACAAAACTTATGTGCGTAGTACACTCGAGTACTGCAATGTGATATGGTACCCACACTACCAAAAGGATATTGCGCAAATAGAGAGTGTACAAAGGTCCTATACTGCTAGAATAGAAGAAGTTAAGGACCTTGATTACTGGGAAAGACTGCAATTTTTAAAACTATACAGTCTAGAAAGGAGAAGAGAACGCTACATGATAATACAAGCATGGAAGCAAATAGAAGGAATTGCTGAAAACATCATGGAGCTTAAAGTATCAGAAAGAGCAAGCCGAGGTAGATTAATAGTGCCAAAAAGCATTCCAGGTAAACTGAGAAAGGCGCACAGGACATTAATCCACTACGCACCAGCATCGATAATGCAGCGACTATTTAATGTGCTGCCAGCTCATCTAAGAAACATATCAGGAGTGAGCGTAGATGCGTTTAAAAATCAGCTCGATAAATACCTAAGATGCATCCCAGACCATCCAAGACTGGAAGATGCAAAATACACCGGAAGATGTATTAGCAACTCTCTGGTGGATAAAGAGGTTCCTCACACTGAGGGACCTGGGGGAACCCAAACAAAAATAAGGCAATAAGGTAAGGCTCTCTCTCTCTCTCTCTCTCTCTCTCTCTCTCTCTCTCTCTCTCTCTCTCTCTCTCTCTCTCTCTCTCGAAAATAAAAAATAAAACACTGTCCATCATCTAATCTCCAAAACCGACGAGAGAAGGAAGGCCTGAAAAAGTTTGCCAATTATTCACTAACTTGACCTTAACAATTAATCAATTGCTGCTATTGATTGACTATTGATGGTCGCAGGAGTTTATTTTTCAGCCTAATCTGATTTCCATTTAACTATGCAATGCACTTTTGTAAAACAATATCACAGAAAGAAAATCTATTAAAAAATAACAAATGTTACCAGTCAGTTTTTTTTACAAAAATATAGGGCTAAATAAAGCTTTCACCTCTGTGACACTTAATTAATACTATCATGAATCGCGTCTCTCTCTCTCTCTCTCTCTCTCTCTCTCTCTCTCTCTCTCTCTCTCTCTCTCTCTCTCTCTCTCTTGTTTGCAATAAAAATAAGTATTTATCTTTATCCTATTTACTGTGTTTTAATGTTTAATATTTCTTATGATAAAAAACACACTTAAAAAAAAAAAAGTCTAGTAAAAATGCCCCAGGATATTCCGAAGGAACACCTTTAATGTATGGGATGAAAACGTCATGTTAAACACATAAACGACAAACAATTAAACGTAAGGTAATCTTGATATAGTTATATAAATGGGGATACCTTAACGTGGTGAAAGGGTTTACGTATCGCCATGATAAAAACAAACTGTTGTAGTCAGGAGCATATATACCAGGTTGGTTTGCTGTGATCGTTCAGACGAAAGTCTCCCACCATCATCAATCCGCACTAGCCAGCGTAATTGTGAAAACTGGCAAAACCCTAGACATGAATAAAGACATGTCTGAGGTCTTTGTCTTGCAGTGGACTAGAAATGGCTCTTGTTGTTGTTATATATACACATATTTAATACGTATAATCTTTATTTTCAACCTTTTAATCTTTAAAATTATATATTATCATATTATATTCATTTGCATACACTTATATCCTTCAAAACGATACATAGCCCTGTTTTAAGTCGGCTAAGTAGAATATAAAAATATATATAAATAAATCTTGCAATTAAATCATAGAATACCATGATTTTTCTGGAAACGTAATTTTAATTTCTTTTGTGAGAAACAAAACCACGTGATCAAATATTTTGAAAAACCTTCGTAATTGAAATTGTCGATTCCATGAATAGATAAGTGCTGATGGAGTTTCTCTTTTGCATAAGAGAATGGGAATTGAATTCCTACTTTCTAATGCCTTGGGAGCTTTTCCATTTCCGTAATAGTCTGCTTTAGTGTAGAATGCTTACCTTGGGTTTCCTACCGACACGGACCGTCTCTGGAACCCTAGCAGTACCAACCAAACTAGGCTGAATCCCTCGTCAGGCTGGGAGGAGCAAAGAGAGGAAAAGTCCTCTTTTGTTCCTTTTTTATATCAGTTACCCAACAAAATTGGGGAAAGTGTCTTGGTTAATAGATAAATAGATTTTCGTTTTTGACGTATATGCATGTTATCAAAGTATTAATGTTATTGGGAAAACTTACGTAATAAATTTGCATCATTGTTATGAATTATTATTTCATCAATTCTTATTGAGATGGACCTATAATATCTATTTTCTACAATTTGTAACAATTGTAACTTTAGTTTAGCTTCTAAATTAACATTAAATGGGAATAATGATATAAGATACATTTAGCATGCTAGATAAGCAAAGTTTTTAGACTCTTTGCTTATAGGTAAGATTTAGTTAATTGCCAATTTCCTCAAGAAATTAAGTAGCATTTCCAAAGTACATTTGGAAATACTACTATTACTTGTCTCTGTAGTTGTGTTAAGAGAGAGAGAGAGAGAGAGAGAGAGAGAGAGAGAGAGAGAGAGAGAGAGAGAGAGAGAGAGAGAGAGAGAGAGCTAATAAATAATAACTAATTATAATAAAGCTTATTAACATTATGCCTAAAATGAACTGCCAGCTACGGCAAATTATTTTCATTTTTCTACCGAGAAATTTCTGGATGTAGAGAGAGAAAAAAAATTAGACTTGCTTATTTATATTTATCCTCTATCTCTATCTCTTATTTCTTCTATTCAATCTAGGAAGGAATACCTGGAAAACTAACGAAAACCCGATAAATGTTAAAAACCTCTATTCCCCTGAAAAGTTCCACTGGCTGCATAAATACCCGTTCAATTGCGATGTATTCCATTACTCAGTAGCACACGTTAAGAAACCCTTTTTAAGAATTCTTATTTAAGTAGGTTCTTGATATGAAACAATCTACTCGAGTTCAAGATAGTATGATAGTTGACAAAGAAGCCCAAGCGTTTGGTTTTACCATGAGTAAATAAGAAATCGGGCCAACGCCTAAGGCTTTATAGATTGTATTGAGTGAACGATATGACTTGAATTAAAGTGCGGAGAGAGAGAGAGAGAGAGAGAGAGAGAGAGAGAGAGAGAGAGAGAGAGAGAGAGAGAGGTATATTATGCCCACCAAGTTCATGTTTTAAAACAGGACCTTTTAGCCCATCCACGGTGATTCCATTTGCTCTTTTGTAAAGCGATTTAGTTTCCGCATTTAGAGAGTTCTTATGATATTGTGTAACCTATTCTTGAACTCATTTACCGTGTTACTCTTACTACGTCCGCTAAAAGTCTATTCCAAGTATTTGCTATTTGTATGTAAGGAAATTGCCACATTGAGTGGTGTTGTATTCTTTCCATTCCAGTTTGTATCCGTTACCTCTGGACTGATTTGAGTTAAGCGCCAATAAATTGTTGTAATCTACATTTGTTATTCCTTTAAGACTTTTGAATGCCTCTATCAACTGTCCCTATAGTCGTCGATTTTGTATATATGATAAGTTCAAACGTTCCATCCTCTGTCTTGTGACGGGCCGAGAGAGGGTTGTGAACTCAAAGGCAAGATGCAATCAACTGAGTTATATTGTTATAGAACACTCTCCTTTATATACAAAACCTCAAGGCAACAGGACATAACAAGTTAACAAGACAGACAATGTTACAGAGGAAACAGCAGACATGAATTTTCATGTTCGTTTAGTGCGAGGGAAGAGCGAAGATACAAGCATAATATATGCAAAAGGAATTATGTACAATTGTGTGACACACGGTTGGTACATGGCTCCCCCCCCCTAAAAATGACATAGTGTATATGTTAAATAGGCCGCCCAGATCTGGAGAGGCGAACTGTAGGCGGGTCATCAGGCAGAAGATAAGCAGGTTTTAGATGATCAATGGAGACCCAGTCTTCTTTGCCCCGAATGTTTAGTAGGAATGCTTTCGGACTGCGTCGGATCACAAGGAAAGGGCCCGTGTAAGGGGGCGTTAGTGGTGGCTTGCTAGTGTCGTTGCGCAGGAAGACGTACGTTGCAGAGTGCAAGTCCGTTGGTATGTGATTTCGCTGGGGGCTTTTAAATCTGGCGGAACGGAGTAAATTTTCCCACAACGTGACGTATGCGCTGGAGATCGTCGGAGGAGGTTGTAGAAGGAAAAAATTCGGCAAGGACGACCAACGGGTCGCCATACAACATTTCAGCTGCCGAGACGTCGAGGGCGTCTTTAGGAATGGTCCTTAGTCCCAGAAGGACCCAGGGAAGCTGAGTAAACCAGTTGCAATCCTTGCAGCGGGACATCAAAGCTGCTTTGAGGGTGCGATGAAAATGTTCAACCATTCCATTGGCAGCGGGGTTGTAGGTCGTTGTCTGATGTAGGGTGATGCCCAGGAGATTCGCTAATGACGTCCACAATTGAGAGGTGAAAGTGGTTCCCCTGTCAGAAGTAATATGCTCAGGGATACCGAATCTTGAAATCCATCCAGAGAGTAAGGCAGATGTACATGAGGCGGACGTTGCAGTTTCCATGGGAATGGCTTCAGGCCAACGAGTGGAGCGGTCGATGACGATAAACAGGTAACGATGTCCTTGTGATGTGGTTAGGGGGCCTACAACGTCGACGTGAATGTGTGCGAAACGACGCTGAGGTTGAGGAAAGGTGCCCACTCCTGAATCCGTGTGTCGATGTACTTTGGAAGTTTGGCAAGAAGTACAGGCGCGGACCCAATCCTTAGCATCCTTAGAAATGCCGTGCCAAATGAACTTTGCCTTCAGCAGCTGTGCAGTAGAACGGCACGAGGGATGTGAAAGGCCGTGAATGAAATCAAACACCTGTCGGCGCATGGGAGCAGGAATCCAAGGTCGTGGTCTACCAGTACTGACGTCACAGAGGAGGGTGGTGTTGGAGTCTTCGAGGGGAAAATCTTCCCAACGGAGGGACGTGCAGGATGTCCTACAAGCTTGATACTCTGGATCCTGTCGTTGGGCTTCAGCCAGGGCGTTGTAATCCAATCCCAGTTGAACGGCAGCCAACGTGTTTCTTGACAGGGCATCGGCAACGGGATTCATTTTCCCAGGGACGTATTGGAAGGTGCAATTGTATTCAGCCACGGCGGAGAGATGTCGGCGTTGACTGGCGGACCAGGCGTCAGACTGTCGAGTGAAGGCGTGCACCAGAGGCATGTGGTCTGTGCGAATGACGAAGGGCGTACCTTTTAAGAAATGGCGAAAGTGACGGACAGCCATGTGCACCGCCAGCAATTCTCGATCGAAGGTAGAATAACCCGATTCTGCCTTGGACAGTTTTCTGCTGAAGAAGGCCAATGGGCGGGGCGAGCCTTTGACCACCTGCTCAAGTACTGCACCAATAGCGACGTCGCTGGAATCGGTGGAGAGAAGGAGAGGGGCGTGTGGGATAGGAAAAGTGAGAGCAGCAGCAGTTGATAGGGCCTTCTTTGCATTGCAGAAAGCTGCTTCTTGAAGGGGACCCCACTTCAGGTCCTTTGGCTTGCCCTTGAGGCAGGCGTAGAGGGGAGTAAGAGTGGCGGCAATGGCTGGCAGAAAACGGTGATAATAGTTGATCATGCCCAAGAATTCCTGCAGAGCTTTGATGGTCGAGGGCGCGGGGAAATTCTGAACGGCGGCTACCTTCTCAGGGAGGGGATGGACTCCTTCAGGAGTGATACGGTGCCCTAAGAACGACACTTCGTTGGCGCCAAAGGTACACTTGTCATACCGGACTACAAGGCCGTTTTGTTGCAGGCAGTCGAGCACGATGCGCAGGTGACGGAGGTGTTCCTCTATTGAGGAGGAGAACACAAGTATGTCATCCACATAACATAGACAGAAAAGGAGGTCCCCTAAGATGCCATCCATGAGACGTTGAAACGTTGCCCCAGCATTACGAAGGCCAAAACATGAGTAATTGAAGGTGTATGTGCCAAACGGATTGGTGATGGCAGTCTTGGGGATGTCTTCTGGGTTCATAGGCACCTGATAATACCCCTTCAGGAGGTCGAGCGTAGAGAAAACCTTCGCTTTGTGCAGGTAGGAGGTCACATCGGCAATGTTTGGGAGGGGGTAGTGATCCGGTTCTGTTTGCATGTTCAGGCGCCTGTAATCCCCGCACGGACGGAGGGAGCCGTCTTTCTTCAGAACGATGTGTAAGGGTGACGACCATGGGCTGGAGGCCTTTTGGCAAAGGCCCATTTTCTCCATTTCGGCGAACGTCTTTTTGGCGGCTGCCAATCGTTCCAATGCCAGACGTCTGAATTTTGCGAAGACTGGGGGTCCCGTCGTCTTGATATGGTGATAAATACCGTGCTTGGCAGGAACCGTGGGCGTTTGACGAGGTTCTGGACGGAAAACTATGGGTATGACGTGAGGAAGTGGGCGTAGGCATCCGTGGGTGCGCTGATGTGGAGAGCGAGGTTAGAGGGGGCGGGTTGAAAAGGTGTCAACATGTTCGAGTCTGCGTTGACCAATCGTCGGTGGGCGACATCGACCAGAAGGTGGAAATGAGAGAGGAAATCCGCACCGGGGAATTGCATTGTGACGTCAGCAACGAGAAACTTCCAATTGAATTTACCGTTTCCGAACGATAATGTGAGGTTCTCGTAACCGTAGGTGGGTATTGCAGATCCGTTGGCAGCTACCAAGCGGACGTCGGCAGATGTAGACAAACTACGTCGTACCTTGAAGAGTTTCCTTGGCAAAAGAGAACGACAAGCACCCGTGCCTACCAAAAATTGCACGCCCGTTCCTGCATCCTGTAAAAAGAAAAGATTAGAAACATGGGAGGCCAACGCCACAATCAATGGCCTACTTACACGTTTTTTGGCCACTGACAATCCTTGGCACATTTCTTCGCGGTTGCCCCGAATCTGAAGTGGTAGTAGCAAAACTGCGGCGGATGGGAGGTAGTAAGTGGTTGTAGAAATCGTTCGTTGGGGCGCGAGCGATTGGTGGGTGGTGGGCGGCTTTGTCGCTGCTTCGGCACGTCACGGGGTAGGCGTGTATGTCCTACGGCATTCATGTCAGCTTCGGTTGACGTTGAATAGGCCTCCTCGTCGTCAGGGGTGGAGGCGCTGATGGAGGTCTTGAAGTGGCTGTCCATAAGGGCGTCGACTTTGGTCATCAAGTCCTTTATGGGTAAACTATCGACATCGGGTATGGCAGCGCGTACAGGTTCGGGTAAACGGCGTATCCAAAGGGCACGAAGTAGGTTCACCTCACGAGGAGAGCTGTCTGCGGCAGGTTGAAGGCGAGCGATACTGGTCATTTCCCTGAGGGCAAGCGAAGCCCTTTGGTCCCCCAACGGTTGTTGTGAGAGCTGAAAAAGCTTTGCTATACGGGCGGCTGGCGACGGCGAGTACTGCTGCAGAAGGTATGTTTTGAGGGCGTCATACGCTATTGGGGTGTCTCCTTGTTCACAAAGCCAGTCGGATATTTCTGGGAAGGTGTCCTCGGGTATCGCCGCGAGAACATAATCCGCTTTGGTGGTTGAGCGAGTCACGCCCCTGATACGAAAGTGGACTTCTGCGCGTTGAAACCAAGCAAACGCTTCTCCGCTGGCGAACGGTGAAAGTTTCAATGGGGCGGCCGCAGCGCCAACTGCTGTAGTAGAGTCCGTCTCCGTCATAGTACCAACAATGGAGGGGCGAGGGAGGGGGGGGGGTGGAAGGCAGTGGGAGCGAGTCGACTTCCGGGGTCACCAATGTGACGGGCCGAGTGAGGGTTGTGAACTCAAAGGCAGGATGCAATCAACTGAGTTATATTGTTATAGAACACTCTTCTTTATATACAAAACCTCAAGGCAACAAGACATAACAAGTTAACAAGACAGACAATGTTACAGAGGAAACAGCAGACATGAACTTTCATGTTCGTTTAGTGCGAGGGAAGAGCGAAGATACAAGCATAATATATGCAAAAGGAATTTTGTACAATTTTGTGACACACGGTTGGTAGAGTCTACACACTAATCCCTAATTGCCTTAGTGTTGGAACTAGTTTTGTGACCCTACCCTGTACTGCTGCCAGTTAATCAACATCCTTATGAATACCTGGACCCCAGGATTGGAGTCCGTATTCTAGATGGTGTCTTACTAGTGATGTGTACAGCTGTAGTACAGTGTCTTTGTTTCTGCATTTGAATTGTCTTTTTATGTAGCCCATTAGTTTCTGTTGTTTCTTTTCACCTTTCATGCTCTGTTTGGTGAAATTCAAGTCCTTGTTGATAATAATACCGAAATCTTCCTCCTGGTCCACACTTTCTAATTCATCACCCAGAAGTGAGTAATCTGATTGTGGGTTACTATAACCTATGTGCATGACTTTACATTTCGTTATCCAGTTACTACGTCTGTAATCTAGCTTTATTATAATTTTCCTTTCTTTTAGACGAAGAATATTTACTTGAAACCTAACTATTCTGTGGTCACTTTTGCTAATATTTTCGCCTTCTGAAACACTGGATACTAAATTTTCTTCTGTTGCCAGCACAATATCTAGTAGGCTGTTTTCCCTGGTTGGTTTATCGACCCACTGATGAAGGAATTCATTGTTGATAAATTCTAGTAGTCTATGTCCCTCTGTGTTTAATGTAGAATTCATAATGTCCCAGTTCCTTGCTGCATTGAAGTCTCCCATTAGGACAACTAGCGTTTTGTTAACTTCTTGTTCAAGTTGTCTATACAGCTCTTCGTCCCGTTCTTCTGTTTAATGTGGTGGTCTTTATATTACTAGTATAGACGTGTTTTTATCCTATAGTGTTGATGTTTGCACCTGTCACTTCATATTTGGTTTCTAATTTGATTTTTATGGGGTTATGGGATTCTTAACATAAAGCATTACCCCTCCACGTTTTTTAGTAAAGTGATCCTTCTTGAAAAGCTTGAAACCTGGGATTTTGGGGGGCACTAATAGCACTATTCCATTCTTGCGTCCCCTGTCACCCTGGAATTCCTCTGTCCCAGTCTCTCGAAACCTGTGAGCGAGTTCCTAGCGTTGTTTGCAAAGGTTACAAAGCCTCTGCTCAGACGCATGAGGTAGCTGTCAGTTCCTTAATGTCTATATAAGTTTAGGCTATTTATAGATAGCCGTCGTATCTGAATACCTTATGTTTTTTTTTTTTTTAAGCTATGAGAGATTGAAAGTTGAGAGTTTGGAAAGAAAGGTTAAGAGAAAAATAGAAATATGAGAAATAGTAGATTTAATAGTGGTCCGCTCCTAGTCTGGATACCCCCCAAAAAAAACACACCGACGCCATAGCCAACAACTCCATTGCATCACGCAAGCTCTCCCCCTTCAACAAAGTGCCGGGCTATCGGGTGAGAGGTAATTTGTCTTGACTACGTTGTTCACGTTTTAAAACAGAGAGAGAGAGAGAGAGAGAGAGAGAGAGAGAGAGAGAGAGAGAGAGAGAGAGAGAGAGAGAGAGAAAGATAATATGTTTTGTCAACCCCATTCATGTTTTAAAACGAGAGAGAGAGAGAGAGAGAGAGAGAGAGAGAGAGAGAGAGAGAGAGAGAGAGAGAGAATATGTTTTGTCAACCCCATTCATGTTTTAAAACAGAGAGAGAGAGAGAGAGAGAGAGAGAGAGAGAGAGAGAGAGAGAGAGAGAGAGAGAGGGAGAGAGAGAGAGAGAGAGAGAGAGAGAATATGTTTTCGCTACCTCATTCACGTTTTAAAACAGAGAGAGAGAGAGAGAGAGAGGCATTCTAGTCAATGGAATTGTTGAAAGCTTCTAAGTTTGTTTAAACACGAAAATAAGGAAGTCTTGTTTGTAAAGTAAACACAGTGGGAAACATCTCTCAGCATAATTGTTTTCCAGTTTGCTTGTGTTTTTTTTTTTTTTTTTTTTTTTTCGAGACATCTAGTTTAAGTATTTCAGGATATAACATGGCTTTTATTCTCCATGGGCATTTGTTTGGAGTTTTATTTTTTAACATCTTATTTACACAAGGCAACATGTTCGAATTGAGTACTTGGGTAAAGTAAATCTTTGGTTGTAGAATATATTTTGCTACAGTTTGAAGCATCGTCATTTCTTTGCTTCATTGTTATAATTTGCTGCTTCCATTTGTTACGAATACATCTTTAAGTCATGATATCACTTTAATTTCATTTTGAATAAAGGTTTAAGGATTTTTAATAGCGTGCATTAATCAAATCTCATTTTTTTTCCAGAATGAGGATTCTATATAATTTACATTTCATCTCCGGCTTGCACTTATTGATATCATCCTTATTATTATAATAATTAGAAGCACCAGTAGTGGTAGTAGTAGTAGTAGTAGTAGTAGTAGTCATAATGCTGTTAAGTAACACTAATGTATAAGTATCATGCCCATATTTTGTACATGGCATTAGAAGAATAGTCGGAATGTAATATACGTATATAATTAGCTAGATTTTTATTACAATCTTTATTTCCTTAGCTTATTCTTTTCAGTTTTTCTTTGAGTTTTTATCTGACTAATTTAGGATACATCGCGCTTTATATTTTTCGGAAAAGGCATCAAAAGGTTAAATAAAAATTCTTCACTGCCTGCACGGGAGAATTTTCATGTTCAATGAAATCATTTAGATATGGCAATGCATTGTGGAGAGAGAGAGAGAGAGAGAGAGAGAGAGAGAGAGAGAGAGAGAGAGAGAGAGAGAGAGAGAGAGAGAGAGAGAGAGGGAGCTAAATCTGCTTGCTTTATCAAACTATTACACTTTGACAAATTATTGAAAACTAATCTACAAAAATTTATAAAAGAACAATATAAAATACAAAAAATAAAATATACCACCAAACATATAAATCTGTCTGTATCTTAACCCTGAAAATAATATCTGCAAATAATAATTCATAATGAATATTTGTCTATCTATCTATCTATCATGGCACTTCCCCAAATATTGGGAGTTAGCCGACATCAAAACAGATTTTATTTATTTATTTTTATTTTTTTTTGCCTGACGAGGGACTCAACTGAGATTGTGTGCTACTGCAGTTAATAAATATTGTCATTATTACTTGCTTAGCTACAACCCAAGTTGGAAAAGCACGATGATATAAGCACTAGGTCTCCAACAGGGAAAATAGCCCAGGGAGGAAAGAAAATAAATAAATAAATAATTTTCAGGAAAAGTTTAAGAACAATAGCAATAGAATAAATAATGGATAAAAACGTAAATAAGAAATAAAGAAAAAATTAAACTCCAATCGTATAACTCTGTCCCAGGTCTCCGGATGAAAGAGATGATATCTGCTTCGAGCAGATATGAACAGGGATTAATAGTCTCCACCTCTAAGACTCCTTCATAGTCGCACTCCAAGAAGGATCTTTTCCCAGGAAGCACACGCAGGACATCATCCAAAGGATCTATTGACATCCATCCAGGGGCTTTACTGTGACATCAGAGGACTCTCTCGTCGAGGCACAGAGGGGAAGAGCGAAATAACTTGCTTGTGCCAGAAATTTGCTTCTGTGATTTTAGCAAAAATGGCGTTATTCTTTTCGTAATTTTGAATTTTCTTCGTGTGTTTTCATAATAACTTAGTGATATTCTGAATAAGATTTCTTCACTGTATATTTACATACGGTACATTTATGACTCAATACGCTACTGAAAGCGTTTAACTATTTTCAAACATTACTTCAGTACTTGAGAATATACCACTAATTTCTTCCTGATTTACGAACAAATGCAAGGAACAAAGTTTAGTAAGACCTCTTTTTATATATTATTCCCTATGTGAAAGAAAAATCCATATGTGCTTTTATTTGGAATATATTTCTGAATAATTTATTTTGATGGATAATTTAGGAGCTAAGGATTTCTTTTTGTTTAAAATGTTCAGTTTGTTTATTATATATACATATTCTAGCCATGTAACAAATGCAATTTCTCTTTTTTTTTAGATTTCAATAATTAGGATAACTTGTCGTCACTAGCTATCTTATTTCTAGCTTTACTTAAAATTTGAGTAATAATTTTGTAAAAGAATAATTTCAAGATTTCAATTATATGAAATACCTGTTTTATATGACTTTGTATCGCTAATCATATATAATTGTGAGAAGCAAATTGTCAAGTACACGTTATTAGGATAAACCCAGTTCTCCTCCTCCTCCTCTTTTTCTTCTTCTTTCGACCTTATTAATCCCACAGGATTAAGCGCTCGAGTCACCTTTCGCGACTTATGTCTAGAAATCCTTTTCCTTAACAATATAACCAAGATGGCTGACTCTCTTAGTTTATTATTTGAAGTTTATAGTCTGATTATTATCATTATTATTACTATTGATTATGTTATTATTATTATAATTATCATTTATATTATTATTTTGCTGAATGTTTTTGTTATTGAAACTGAATTTACAACCCACTTACACTCATCTTCGATATAATTCAATGTCTAACCTAAACAGTTCTTATATATAAATTAGTGTACAATTATTTGCATATCTGTAATCACACAAACATATATTAGCATATGTTTGAACACCGTAAAACATCTCCCTTTTCCGTTCCTAATTGTCCTCATACGGACTGAGGTCAGTTCATTTTCATTCAAAACAAAGGGTGCCCTTTGTTTTGTTTTTAATCCCTTTGCATGCGTGTCTGTCTGTTTATCTGTGTGTGTGAGTGCGATTGATTTGTCCGGTTTGTTATTGTTTTTTTTCTGAGGAGTTTTCTCCCTCCAGGTCTTCCACCTGTTCTCCATTTCATCTGCATGCAAACAAGTTCTCTTGTTCTGCGCACGCGTAACTTCGTTTAAACCTGGTGACTCTCTCTCTCTCTCTCTCTCTCTCTCTCTCTCTCTCTCTCTCTCTCTCTCTCTCTCTCAGACACACCCACATTTTTTCATTTAACCATATATAAACCCAAGAGAGGAAGTTGGGATATTCAATAAATTCAACTCCTCTCTCTACAAATAGATGAGTATTTT
>NC_090738.1:105659833-105662333 GCF_036898095.1 Palaemon carinicauda
GAACAGATATTTTGTTATCTTCTGTTGCAGGAAAGCTGTAATTACGATGTCGGTATTATTTCCTAATTTTCCTTATACAGAACATAGGAAATAATCTACAACAAAGCTGAAAGGGAGATATGTTTTTGGTATGGAGAAAGATATCTTGCTCCCTTTACAGGCATATTACCAAAATACCTACATTTAGGTAAAGTCTAGGCCTCATCTTCAGGAAATAGTTACCTCTAGCAGAGAGAGAGAGAGAGAGAGAGAGAGAGAGAGAGAGAGAGAGGGGGGGGGTGGAGGATATATTTATGGATATACCTATGCTAATGAAATCATTAACTTTCCATTTACAAATAATTAATTAATTGTGATTAATTGTTATTAACTTCCTTTTACGCTTTTCCTTTTATGAAATAGGTGTTAAAACTTCATTATGACGCTGATATTTGAATGAGTAAAACTGTATAAGGAAGAATATGATAATTGTAATATAGGGTTGTGGTGGCCGATGTGGTAACGTCCCTGACTGGTGAACGCCAGAGTGGGGTTTGAGTCCCGATCAAACTTATTGGTTTCTTTGATCGCTGCAAACTCACCATTCTTGTAAGCTAAGGATGGGGGGGGGGGGGGGGTTTGGGACGAGCCTATAGGTCTATATGCTGAGTCATCAGCAGCCCTCCTTGGTCCTACTGTAGTTTGTGTGGAGAAAGGGCTTGGGCGCTGATCATGTGTATATATGGCCAGTCTCTGGGGCATCGTCCTGCTCGATAGGGCAATGTCACTGTCCCTTGCCCCTACCATTCATGAGGGGGCCTTAAACCTTTAACAGATTACATAACTTAGTCTCTCTTGGATTCTGTAAAGTCTCCCTAATAACATTCCTCTCATTTGTTTACGTTATTTCTATAATAAAAGCAGATCGTTATTAAATTCTTAATTCCGTTTTACTCAATCAATCTTAGCTTATTACAATAACAGATGGACTCACCCAATCAGATCAAAATTATATTGCCCATAAATATGTCACGACAACAACAAATGCAGTCATTACTAATCCACCGCAGTACAAAGGCCTCAGACATGTCCTATCTATGTCTTGGTTTAGGGCAGTTTTCATGACCACGCTGGCAAGTGCAGATTGGAAATGGTTGGAGGTTTTCGTCTGATCGCTCAAAGCAAACCAACCAAGTAGGTGTGGCCCTGACTAGTACAACTTTGCTGATCATGGCGATACAGAAACCGTTTCACCACGTTAAGGTATCCTCTCTCAGAAAGGGAAATATGTCACAACCCTTCCGGATCAACTATTAAATTCTCTAATGTTCCTTTAGTGTCGAAATTACATATTCTATGGAACCATAATGAGAAAATTCATCTATCATCAGTTTATAGCTAAAGTTTGCGTATCTGTCTCTCTACTTATCTACCCTAAGCATATGGAGATAATGAAGAATTTGGATTTGCCTTTTTATGAACTATACTTGATATATCACTATTTTTTTTTGTAGTAGCATGAATCAGTTAAATTTTGAGTTGTTTTTACTACCTTTCAGCCCATACAATCAATTATAAATGTAATAAAACTACTACCTACATTAGAATAAAGCATTCTAACATTGTAATTGCCTGTATTAGAAAAAACATAATCAGCTATTCACGTTTTCAAAGTAATAAGTAATGTTGATGTATATGATTACCTCGTATTTTAGAATATATCTATATTGTCCTTTATAAATCCGTTATAATATGTCAATTTATCTTTTCTTACTAAAGCACCCTACTTTTTCCTACACTAGAAACCTCTTAATGATAATGGACACATAAACACAATGTAGTCAGATCAATAATACAATAATAAGTATAAACGAAATTTTTTTTTATCAATGTTTTCATAAAAATTACGTTAGAATTAATTAAAGCATGAGTGAATTAAAATGTCTCCTAATTAACAGCTACGCCTCTAGCGTATTTAGAGCGATGTGAAACGTAATTTAAAATATGAATTAATTTCTAATGTTACGGAAGTGCGATTATTGAGAGCAATTAGGTGCTGGGATCTAAAGTATCTCGCATCCTCTCTTCATGTGAATGTCTCTCTATTACCGTTATATATATATATATATATATATATATATATATATATATATATATATATATATATATATATATATATATGTATGTATATATCTATTTAGATGAATATATATATATATATATATATATATATATATATATATATATATTTATATATATGTATATATATACATATACATATATATATATATATATATATATATATATATATATATATATATATATATGAATATATATATATATATATATATATATATATATATACATATATATATATATATATATATATATATATATATATATATATCATATATATATATATATATATATATATATATAGATAGATAGATAGATAGATAGATAGATAGATAGATATTGTTTTCAGTAGTCATGTGTGTATACATGTATATACATTCAAGTA
>NC_090738.1:105667333-105672333 GCF_036898095.1 Palaemon carinicauda
TCATAATAACAAGAGCGATTTAATTGTTTTCAAAGATTTTTTTTACTGATGCCATGAGACACTATGCATGAAATTCTTAATGTAGGTTTTGGGAGTTTCATAATAATAGAAATTCTCTTTTCAATTTCCGTTAAATGGAAATGTTTTATCATAACAATGAAAGCTATTTCCTATGGTAAAGGGAGAATTTTGATAATGAAAAATGTTCAAAAGACAGGGAAAAATTAACCATTACGCTTTCTATATATTTAAAGTGGAAGCACTAAAGACATTATTATTTGTTGGGAAAATTGATTGCCCCTACATTCCATTTAGAGTATAAAATTTCTGATGTTGCTCATTCTTTTAATAGTTACAATAAAGGTTTAAAGGTCACTCATGAATGGCAGAGGCAAGGGACAGTGACATTGCCCTAGCAATCAGGACAATGTCCTAGAGACGGACCATATATTATATGATCAGCGTCCAAGCCTCCTCTCCACAGTGACGAGCTAAGAGTATGCTGTGACTCAAAGGCAAGCTGAAAGCAACTGAGTAAACTTTATTACGACACATCGAGTATATATACACACAAGGTCCCAGTAAGAAGGTCACAAAATACAGACATGCTATTTCTTGTCAACCGGCAACCCGTTCTGTTAACAGTTTACAATGGAGTATGCAGATATGTCAAAACAAGTTGCTGTCAGAGCGAGGGGAGAACGAAGATACAAAGGATAATATGTACAAAAAAGAGAAATGTCGTTACTATGTACACTTGTGTGACACACGGTTGGTACATGGCTCCCGCCCCCTAAAAATGACATACTGTACACGTTAAAGAGGGCGTCCTGATCTAGAGACGCGAACTGTAGGCGGGTCATCTGGCAGGAGATATGCAGGTTTTAGACAATCAATGGAGACCCAGTCTTCTTTGCCAGGAATGTTTAGAGGGATTGATTTCAAATTGCGTCGGATCACAAGGAAAGGGCCCGTGTAAGGGGCGTTAGCGGTGGCTTGCTAGTGTTGTTGCGTAAGAAGATGTGCGTTGAAAGTGCAAGTCTGTCGGTATGTGATGCTTCGCTGGGGGCTTGTAAGTCTGGCGGCATGGAGAAAATTTTCCCACGACGTGACGTATGCACTGGAGAACGTCAGAGGAGGTTACAGAAGGAAAAAAAATCGTCAGGGATGACCAACGGGTCGCCATACACCATTTCAGCTGCCGAGACGTCGAGGGCATCTTTAGGACTGGTCCTTAGTCCCAGGAGGACACCGGGAAGCTGAGTAAACCATTTGGAGTCCTTACAGCAGGACATCAAAACTGCTTCGAGGGTGCGATGAAAACGTTCAACCATTAAATTGGCAATGGGGTTGTAGGCAGTTGTCTGATGTAGGGTGATGCCCAGGAGATTCGCTAATGATGTCCACAATTGAGAGGTGAAAGTGGTACCCCTGTCCAAAGTAATATACTCAGGGATACCAAATTTTGCTATCCATCCTAAGAGTAAGGCAGATGTACATGAGGTGGATGTTGCAGTTTCCATGGGAATGGCTTCAGGCCAACAAGTGGAACAGTTGATAACGGTAAACAGGTAACGATGTCCATGTGATGTGGGTAGGGGGCCTACAACTTCGACGTGAATGTGGGCAAAACGACGCTGAGGTTGGGGAGAGGTGCCCACTCCTGAATCCGTGTGTCGATATACTTTGGAAGTTTGGCAAGAAGTACAGCCGCGGACACAATCCTTATCATCCTTAGTAATGCCATGCCAAATGAACTTCGTCTTCAGCAGCTGTGGAGTAGAACGGAGAGAGGGATGTGAGAGGTCGTTAATGAAATCAAACACCTTTCGGTGCGTGGGAGAAGGAATCCACAGTCGCGATCTACCAGTACTGACGTCAAAGAGAAGGGTGGTGTTGGAGTCGTCGAGGGAGACGTCTTCCCAATGGAGGGATGTTTAGGATATCCTACATGCTCGATACTTTGGATCCTGTCGTGGAGCTTCAGCCATGGCGTTGTAATCCAATATCAGTTGAACGGCGGCCAACGTGTTTCTTGACAGGGGCATCGGCAACGGGATTCATCTTAGGGGCATCGGCAACGGGATTCATCTTAGGGGCATCGGCAACGGGATTCATCTTAGGGGCATCAGCAACGGGATTCATCTTCCTAGGGACGTGTTGTAGAGTGCAATTGTATTCAGCTATAGCGGAGAGATGTCGGCGTTGACGGGTGGACCAGGCATCAGACTGTCGAGTGAAGGTGTGCACCAGAGGCACGTGGTCTGTGCGAATGGCAAAGGGCGTACCTTCTAAGAAATGGCGAAAGTGACGGACAGCCAAGTGCACCGCCAGCAATTCGCGATCAAAGGTAGACTAACCCAATTCTGCCTTGGACATTTTTCTGCTGAAGGAGGCCAATGGGCGGGGCATGCCGTTGACCACCTGTTCGAGTACTGCACCAATAGCGACGTCCCTGGCATCAGTGGGGCATGTGGGACAGGAAAAGTGAGAGCAGCAGCGGTTGATAGGGCATTCTTTGTATTGCAGAAGGCCACTTCTTGAAGGGGGTTCCACTTCAGGTCTTTTGGCTTGCCATTGAGGGAGGCGTAGAGGGGAGCAATAGTGGCGGCAATGGCTGGCAGAAAACGATGATAGTAATTGATCATGCCCAAGAATTTGAGCAGTGCTTTGATGGTCGAGGGCATGGGGAAGTTCTGAACGGCTGCTACCTTCTCAGGGAGGGAATGGACTCCTTCAGGAATGATGCGATGTCCTAAGAACGAAACTTCGTTGGCGCCAAAGGTACACTTGTCATATCAGACTACAAGGCCGTTTTGTTGCAGGCAATCAAGCAAGATCCGTAGGTGACGGATGTGTTCCTCTTTTGAGGAAGAGAACACAAGTATGTCGTCCACGTAACATACACAGAAGGGGAGGTCCCCCAAGATGCCATCCATGAGATGTTGAAAAGTGGCACCAGAATTACGAAGGCCAAAACAGGAGTAATTGAAGGTGTATGGGCCGAACAGAGTGGTGATGGCTGTTTTGTGGATGTCTTCTGGGTTTATAGGCACCTGATAATACCCCTTCAGGAGGTCGAGCATAGAGAAAACCTTCGCTTTGTGCAGGTAAGAGTTCACGTCAGCGATGTTTGAGAGGGGGTAGTGATCCGGTTCTGTTTGCATGTTTAGGCGCCTGCAATCCCCACACGGATGGAGGGAACTGTTTTTCTTCAGGACAATGTGTAAGGATGACGACCATGGGCTGGAGGCCTTTTGGAAAAGGCCCTTTCTTCCATTTCAGCGAACATCTGTTTGGTGGCTGTCAATCGATCCGGTGCCAGACGTCTAAATTTGGCGAAGACTGGGGGTCCCGTCATCTTGATATGGTGATAAATACCTTGTTTGCTAGGAGCCGTGGGCGTTTGACAAAGTTCTGGACGGAAAACTTCCGGGTATAACGTGAGGAGTTGGGTGTACGCATCCGTGGGTGCACTGATGTGGAGAGCAAGGTAGGAGGGGGCAGGTTGAAAAGTTGTCGACAGGTACAAGTCTGCGTTGAACAATCATCGGCGGGCGACATCGACCAGAGGGTGGAAATGAGAGAGGAAATCCGCACCGAGGATTGGCAATGTAACGTCAGTAACAAGAAACTTCCAATTAAATTTGACGTTTTCAAACGATAATGTGAGGTTCTTGTAACCGTAGGTGGGTATCGCAGATCCGTTGGCGGCTACCAGGCGGACGTCGGCAGACTTAGACAGACTATGTCGTGTCCTAAACAGTTCCCTTGGCAAAAGAGAACGACAAGCACCCGTGTCTACCAAAAATCGCACGCCTGTTCATGTAGAGAGAAAAGATTAGTAAGACGGGAGGCCACCACCACGATCGATGGCCTAGTTACTCGTTTTTTTGGCCGCTAATAATCCTTGTAACATTTCTTTGCGGCAGCACCGAATCTGGAGTGGTAGTAGCACAACTGCAGTCAATGGGCGGCAGTAAGTGGCTGTAGAAGTCGTTGGTTGGGGCGCGCGCGAGTGGTGGGTGATGGGTGGCTTTGTCGCCGCTCTGGCACATCCCGGTGTAGGCGTGTGTCCTACAGCATTCATGTCAGCTTCGGTTGACGTTGAATAGGTGTCCTCTTCGTCAGGAGTGGAGGCGTTGATGGAGGTCTTGAAGGTCGTGAAGTGGCTATCCATAAGGGTGTTGGCTTTGGTCATGAACTCCTTTATGGGTAAACTATCGACACTGGGTATGGCAGCGCGTACATTGTCGGGTAAAAGGCGTATCCAAAGGGCACAGAGTAGGTTTACCTCACGAGGAGAGCCGTCTGCGGCAGGTTGCAGGCAAGCAGTACTGGTCATTTCCCTGAGGGCAAGCAAAGCCCTTTGGTCCCCCACCAGTTGTTGAGAGAGCTGAAAAAGCTTTGCTATACGGGCGGCTAAAGGCGGCGAGTACTGCTGCAGAAGGTATGTTTTGAGGGCGTCATACCCTATTGGGGTGTCTCCTTGTTCACAAAGCCAGTCGGAGATTTCCGGGAAGTTGTCCTTGGGTATCGCCACAAGAACACAATCTGCTTTGGTGGTTGAGCGAGTCACGCCCTTCATGCGGAACAGGACTTCTGCGTGCTGAAACCAAGCAAAGGCCTATCCGCTGGTGAACGACGAAAGTTTCAATGGGGCAGAGCCAACTTCCGTGGAGTCCATCATTATAACAGTTATGGGGGGAAGGTGGGAGGAGTAAGTTGACTTCCTGGGTCACCAATGGGACGAGCCAAGAGTAGGTTGTGACTCAAAGGCGAGATGAAAGCAACTGATTAACTTTATTACGACACATCAAGTATATATACACACAAGGTCCTGGTAAGAAAGTCACAAATTACAGACATGCTATTTCTCGTCAACCGGCAACCGGTTCTGTTAACAGTTAACAATGGAGTAGGCAGACATGACAAAACAAGTTGCTGTCAGTGCGAGGGGAGAGCGAAGATACAAAGGATAATATATACAAAAAAGAGAA
>NC_090738.1:105679833-105692333 GCF_036898095.1 Palaemon carinicauda
TGAGCGCATCTCGGAAACCACCAAGAGCTGGACAAATTAATGTCCGATCTCCATAAGGGTCAGAGGCCCAAAGAAGCGGAGGAGGCGACGATGCGTCCTTGAGGTAAAAATGTCGCTTTTGAGATAATCCTTTGATTGCTAATCCTTTGAAGATAAAATCGAAGGAGAAGGGTAAAGGGAAAGGTAAGGTAATGGAGGGAGCCGGGAGAGACATAATGTTTTATAAGAGGCTCTGAGATTATTAGGAAAAAGTTTTTAAGAAATTACGAGGATAGCCTATATGTTGCCAATGGGAGGGTGTACGTAGACCCGTTGAATAAAGAGAAGGATGTCCGTGAGTAGGATGAGATGGCCTTCCTTTGCCTTGGAATGTCCTTGCGTAAGAGATCATCTTCCTTTGCCTCATAAGGGAATGTAATCTGGTAATCGATTTACAAAGTTATTTCATAAACGAAAACATTAATCCATATTCATTTCATCAGATATTATGGGATATTATCATCAAACATTATTATTAGATATTACAAGTATCATGCTATCAAAATAATCTACTTCCCTATCCTTATCTTCATCTTCATCTTACTAAATTTTGAACGCAATCAGGTTAAAAAACCTAATACCTTAAATTTAGGCCTTTACAAAATATGGTTCACTCATTTAAATGAAAAAAATACTTTATACAAACAAATGGCTAAAGTCATATTCTTTTGATTAGGATATATTTTTGATAATTCTAGAATATAATATTGGTCTGTAAATAAAGGTTGTTTGTCACACACGAGTTTCCAATTAATACCTCTTCTTTAACTACAGACTTTTATCAGTGATATGTTCATTCAAATAGATAAGCCTATGTAAGTTCAATGTTTCAATTGACCTGATTTACATTTCTTATATTGTACTTTCTAGTGGTATGATAAAATGTTTTTATAAAGAAAAAAGAAATGATTTATTCATCTGTCTGTTCCTTACCTACTATCGTTGAAGGGCATCACCCATAATCATATCTTGATATTTACGATTCGGCGGTATTTGTAAAAAAAGCATCATTCCATCTGTTTGGATTTATATCTAAGATTCGGTGATAATCATAAAATAGGATCATCACATCTCTCTCTCTCTCTCTCTCTCTCTCTCTCCTCTCTCTCTCTCTCTCTCTCTCTCTCTCTCTCTATCTATCTATCTATCTATTTTTTATCCCTCTTATTTATGTATTTTATGTACTCAGTTGTTTGTTTCCAGAAAAAAAAAAAAAATTAACAGCATTTTTGTTGAAATCAAACATTACACAGTATTACAGCAAATGCAAGCGAGCACTGCATATTATTCCCATTCTTTAGAATATCTGTGGCATTGTATGAAAATAATTAGGATAAACCCCTGTTAATCCTTAGTTCTTGGAATAAGACTAATCGCAGAATGGTGGGCTTTCCTATTCGCTTGATCTCTAAAATGATGAAAACATTCGACCATTATCAAAGCATTGTCGAAGCGTGTGATTAATTGCCAAAGGGAAAGCGAAACCTGGAATGTTTTATAAATCTTGGTGTGGAGAAAAGGAAAAAGCATTCTAGATTTTCTATTTACCTAATTTTTATATCTTTTTCTCAAGGTGAAAATCGTCCAGAGAAACGTCTTCATAATGAAGTCTTTGTTAAAGTTGATTCAGTCATTTTTATTTTCAATAAGTTGAATATGACAATGATAGAAGTTTCTTAACATCTTTCCTTTTTAGATTTCTTTTCATTTATGCTAAAGATTTTTTATAGTATTATTCAAAGAAAAAAATCTCACTAATCATGAACCCTTGTGAACCCTTTTCATAATGTTAAAAAATCCATTAAACAATATTTTCGAACGATTATATTTGTAATATTTTACTTTAATTAGCAATGACGGTTGGCATCTGAATACCTCCTCGACCGGCATATATGCTTCATTAAATATCACAATATTTATCCTTTTATGCTGAATCAGGGGTGAGACCCTGGGTATAAAGTTTCGACATATTTTTAGCTGCTATCCAAGAAGGAAATGTAAGTGATTCAATCAAAGATTTTGTAAGTCGATTCAAAACTTTTTCAAGGAGGCAGATTTTGGCTTTGCCATCAGTGGCTATTGTTAACAGATTTTTTTTATTAAATGCTGGCTGAACAATGAATAATTCAAATCATATCAATTTATTATGTCTTGCGGTGTGTCATTAAACCTTTTAATTAAACTCTCTCTCTCTCTCTCTCTCTCTCTCTCTCTCTCTCTCTCTCTCTCTCTCTCTCTCTCTCTCTCTCTATCGATATAATTAATACAAGAACATGTCAAATCTCTTAGGCTGAATTCAACAGATTATCCTTTACGTTTACTCAACAATTCTCGTTTTTTTCTACTTACGTAGGTTGTTCTTCTAATATCATGAATTCATATCCCGCTTAAGTTCTCTTCTCTTCCTTCAAATATACGCCAGAACCTAATCAGTGGTAGTTTCGATGATAATAGCCTGAAATTACAGAACTACTGGGGAGGTCTCACTAAATCAATACACTCGTCCTTTAATCTTCTTTTGCACTTTATGCCTCAGGAGTTTGTGTCTTGTTTTTCTGACTCTATTGATTGTAAAAGATTTTTTCAGAAATCTACATAATTGATTTATTCTAGTTTATGGTTAAGATTTTTCTCGTTTGGTTATATATTCAATGATTTATCCTATTTTCTTTTTGTGATTTACATTTTATTCTTCTTTTCTTCTGCATACCATTGCTGTTTCAGGAGTTTTTTCACATCCATCATCTACGACGAGAAATCCTTTTCTTAAATCATGTATATATTAGTATATTGAAATATCAATATAATGTATTTGCATTGATCTACATCAACATTTCCCTTTCTTAACATTGTTTTGCAGCCTAAGGATTATTAATAAAAGAAATTCTTCTTCAACATCCATGACAGGATTTACCATCTCAACAAACCCCCTTTCTTAACTATTCTCTGTAACATCGTTGTTCAACGTCCATTTTATGATCTATTCCAATCCGGCAAAAGGATATAGGGAAGAGCAAAGGCATGGGCACCACGCCCACTAATTGCCCATCAGCGAGCCTTTGTGGTAAGAGGGGCGTGTTCCTTTGCGGTTTTGAGCCCAACGTTTCAACAGCGCTTTTAAACGTTTCGCTATAAGCAGCATCCAACGTGCAACGTTTTTTAACTTTGTTACTGGAGGTCACAAAGGGTTATTGTATACCGAGGAATCTCTTATATGTTAGGCAACAAGCTCCAGCTTATTTACTACTTTCTTGTTTCACTTTTCATACCCTGTTTTTATCATATTTAATTTTCACAAATAAAGTTACTAGTATTTTTTTATTGGGTGCATTGGTGACATTTTCAAATCATGAAATAACATACAAACCTTTAATCACTATCAAAATCTATGCCCATTAATGCATTTACTTCCGCTTTTGATATTACTTAGTAAATATTACATATGAAGTACAAAAAAAATAATTCCAACATTATCTATCACATTCGTCAAATATTTCAGCTTAAACAATCTATTACGGTAAAACTCCTTCAAATTATGAGGTTAAATTACTAATTAGAGATTTTTCATCTTGAGCGACGAAAACATATAAAAATATTTTAGGATTAAAATAACATTATTCTAAGGTAAAAACAAAAGGAGCTTTTATACATGAGTTTTTAATGTAAACACAAATATATTTTTTTGGTTGAAACCCTGACCATGAAAAAATAGGAATTAAAGAGAGCAGTATTACCTTGATGTTAAAAGCAATTTTTACTAGGATAAGAAGTAAAGGAAAGGGAAACATTCCACTTGTTAAAATCTAAATAATTTGAAGTGGATGAATGGGAGAATATGGAGATATGGAGAATGAGACAAAAGATCCTCCTCCTGTATGAATCATGGTGGCGGGGGTGGGAGGGGGGGGGGGGGTGCATAAAGGATTGATCAAGGTAGATGATACTTCAGAGGCTTCAGAATTAATATTGAATGATGACTGGAGTAAAGGTACTAATAATAATAATAATAATAATAATAATAATAATAATAATAATAATAGCGTTGTTCACAATGATTTTGGCTATAAAGCTGAAAACAATAATGACAATGAATCATTATGCAAATATGTATTGTCAATACTAAATATAATGATTGTAATTTCTGGAATAAGACTCAACCTCCCTCCCCCTTTCCTAATTACAACCAGCTGGCTCGGTAATTTGTGGGGAAAGTGGCTTCCGAGTGCACCTTTAAGGTATCCCAAAAGCGTAACAGGAAATGTTTATATTTATATATATATATATATATATATATATATATATATATATATATATATATATATATATATATATATATATTTATATATATATATATATATATATATATATATATATATATATATTTATATATATACATACATATATGTATATATAGATATATATATATATATATATATATATATATATATATATATATATATATATATATATACATATAAGTAATATATATATATACATATATATATATATATATATATATATATATATATATATATATATATATACATATAAGTAATATATATATATATACATATATATATATATATATATATATATATATATATATATATATATATATATATATATATATATATATATGTGTGTGTGTGTGTGTGTGTGTATACAAATAAATGATATCTATATATATATATATATATATATATATATATATATATATATATGTATATATATATATATATATATATATATATAGAGAGAGAGAGAGAGAGAGAGAGAGAGAGAGAGAGAGAGAGAGAGAGAGAGAGAGAGAGAGAGAGAGAGAGAGAGAGCCACACACTTGCTACATATTATATAGGGGAGATATAAATATATGTATATTTATATATACAGTATCTATATATATATAAATATATATATGTATATATATATATATATATATATATATATATCTAATATATACATATATATATATATATATATATATATATATATATATATATATACATATATATATATATATATATATATATATATATATATATATATATTTATATATATATATATATATATATATGTATATATATATATATATATATATATATATATATATATATATATATATATATATTTATATATATATATATATATTTATACATATATTCATATGTATATATATATATATATATATATATATATATATATATATATATATATATATATATATATATATATGTATATGTATATATATATATATATATATATATATATATATATATATATTTATATATATATATATATATATATATATATATATATATATGTATATATAAATAAATATAAATATATATATATATATATATATATATATATATATATATATATGTGTGTGTGTGTGTGTGTGTGTGTGATGCATTGATTGTTTATTTTCATGATAAAAGAAGGTAATACTTTCCTTTTTATGAGTATGTTATTGTTATTTAGAAAAAAAAAAATGTCTACTTCAGCGAACGCAAAATGTTAGAATTCTCAAATTAATAGCTTGATTCTATCTTATGATAGAAGAATACTTTTGAATTCTTTTTATCTGTCTACGTGAAATGAAATTGCATTCCATCGCCCTCTCAAAAAAGCAAATTATAATCTATCTACTTCATCATAATATCTTAATAATTTCCCTAGATAATATTTTGTTCTCGTCTTCTACATCAACTCATCTGAAAAATTGCTTCAAAGGAAATCAATTGTCTCCCTCTCAGCCAAAGCTACGACAGAAAAAGCACCTCGAACTTTGGAGACACTAAGCTTTTGTGTTCAAGATATAAACTTGAAATTGCTTCAGGAAAAGAATGGAAGAGCTGTTTTCGGAATACTTATTTAGGTTTTATCATTTCTTTATTTATATTGAAAAAATTTTCAAATAGAAATCGTTATATTTATGGACACTAATCTAGGAAAAATAGACTTGCAAACAGATTTATAAAAAAGATACTCGTACCAGAAGGCATAAATGCGTTATACGGATCTCTTGTATAATCAACGTATTTTTCAATATTTGTAAAATCATTAACTTTATTTTATTTCAGTGACTGTGGACTGAAACGCAGGACAAAAGGTTGCGATTCGATTCTAAAATTTTATAAATGACTTTTGAAACTGAAGTGACGAATTATTCATATATTTATTAGATTTATTAAATCTTAAATATCAAACCTAAATTATTGCAGTTATCACTAACTATGAATTAATATATTTTCATATTTGCATAAATGCATATATGAATGTTTCCGATATAAAGAGTCAATCAAACAACAAATGTCAAAGACAAATTTAACTTCCAAATGAAACTACAATTAATAAATTTTTCCGAAATATTATTCAGTAATTCATCCCTGTACTAAATTCGGTTTCGGGTGTTCTAGGATTTTATGTTTTCCAGAAATGATTAATTATTTTAACTGAATTACACAAGGAAAATTAGCAGAAGATATTCGATAGGATATTTAAATTACTAATTCAAAAGTTTATTTGACAGTTCGAGAACGAAAATAATATTTTACTTCACACTCGCGCCACTATCTGTCAATTTGAAAAAAAAAAAAAAAAAAACGTATAATTTATTGGAGTAAATACGAACATTGGCCTGATTATAAATAAAGACAGGATTTATCTATCGCCAACAGACTCATGCAAAGAAATATTCCCGAACATAGATTAATGTTGGCGTTAAATTCTGGTTATTTGTTCACACCGAATGTTGTGTTGTATGAACAGGAATTTTCGATTCCAGTCCAATGATTCCGAATTGTAATTCAGCCACTGATGTGAAATGTGTCAAAAGGTTCCGGTGCTATTTTGCAAATTTTCATTTCCGTTTATCAAAAGAAAGGTGCTCTTCCGTTTTCTCTGTTTCTCTCCTTTCTCTTTGATAACCTATATATGTATGTATACATTATATATATATATATATATATATATATATATATATATATATATATATATATATATATATATATATATATATATATATATATATATATATATATATATATATATATATATATATACAACTAACCACAGGATCAACAGGAGGCTCTCCGGAACACCTTCAGCTACAGCTGGTTTTGGTGGTGCAGAGGTTGTCGAGCTTTGAAGAACTTAATATACGCGCCTTGAATGATCCTTTGCTTGGGCTTTTGCAACGATGTCCTATAATTGGAGACTATTGGAACAGGAAATAAGGACAGAGACAGAATGGTTCAGCTGAACGGTGAGCGAAGTGTGGTTCTTCAACAGGAGAGTCTCAAAATTCGACTTTGAAGAAAGGACATATCCAGATCGTATTGGTAAATGTTCGTCGTTTACTTCAGCGTGACGACGTATGCGGAGAAAATTTATAGCATCCCTGTCTCCACCCTGATGGACTAAGACATGGATGCCATCGATTTCTCTGAGGAATCTGACGAACTGAGGACACACAGCACTGAAATTTCTCTTGAAATCTAAAAGGAAACTGAGGAACTAGGAAAGGGTACGATGAAATCTCGAAGGAAATTGACGAACTAAGGAGACTGGAACGTGAAATATCAAAGGAAACCGAAAAACTAAAGATCCTGAAAAACTAGAACAAACAGAAGAGAACAACAACGAAGAGCCGTTAAACGAAGACGTAAAGTAGCCTTTAATGCTAGAGGTAAGTCATCTTGAAATAAAGGTAAAAAAGACCCTAATACGAGAAATAAGAAACCTAAAAATAGATGTAAAAAGCCCCTTAATGCTAGAAATAAGGCACCTCAAAATAGAGGTTAAAAAACCTTAATGCTAGAAATAAGGCACATAAAAATAGAGGTAAAAAAGGCCATAATGCTATAAATAAGGCACCAAAAAAGAGGTCAAAGAGCCTCTAATGCTAGAAGTAACGCACTTTAAAATCGGGATCAAAAAGCCCCTAATGCTATTTACAAGGCTCCTGCAAATAGAGGTAAAAAAGCCCCTAATGTTAAATATAAGGCTCTTAAAATAGAGGTCAAAATAGCCTCTAATGCTTGAAGTAATGCACCTCAAAATCGAGGTCAAAAAGCATCTATTGCTATAAATAAGGCATCTAAAATAGAGGTCAAAGAGCCTCTAATGCTAGAACTAATGCTCCTCAAAATCGAGTAAAAAAGCCCCTAATGTTATATATAAAGCTTCTAAGATTAGAGGTAAAAAGGCTCCTAATGCTATAAATAATGCACCTAAAAATAGAGGTCAAAGAGCCCCTAATGCTATAAGTAATGCACCTCAAAATCGAG
Organism: Palaemon carinicauda; assembly: GCF_036898095.1. Classification (NCBI taxonomy): domain Eukaryota; kingdom Metazoa; phylum Arthropoda; class Malacostraca; order Decapoda; family Palaemonidae; genus Palaemon; species Palaemon carinicauda. The sequence goes on from NC_090738.1 coordinate 105,688,164, forward strand.
GTAAAAATCCCCTAATGCTAGAGATAAGACACCTCAAAAAATGGAGGCACAAAAACCCCTAATGCTAGAGATAAGACCCCTTAAAATAGAGGTAAAAAGTCAACTAATGCTAGAGATAACCCTTTTCAAAAAAAAAAAAAAAAAAAAAAAAAAAAAAAAAAACTAATGCTAGAGGTAAGCACCTCAAAATAGAAGTAAAAAAGGACTCTAATGCTAGAGATAAGACACCCAAAAATGGATATCAAAGCGCCTCTAATGCTGAAAGTAATACACCTCAAAATCGAGGAAAAAAACCCCTAATGCTATAAGTAAGGCACCAAAAAAGAGAGGTCAAGGAGCCACTAATGCTGGTGATAAGACACTTCAAAAGGGAGGTAAAAAAGCCCCTAATGCCAGAGATAAGACATGGAATTGAAAGGTGGGAAACTTATTTTGAAGGAACATCCAATGAGAACCCTAGAATAGTATTTGATGATGGACTCCCAAACGAGGCAGTTACAATACGAGTGACCTGAAGAGAAGTAGAACAAGCAGTAAAGAAGATGAAAAATAGTAAAGCTTCAGGACCGGATAATATACCAGTAGAGGTGTGGAAGAGTCTTGGAGAGGAAGGCATAGATATCTTGTGGGACCTGACGCAGAAGATCTTCAATCAGGAAAAGATGCCAGAGGAATGGAGAAGAAGCCTGATCAATACCATCTATAAGGGGAAGGGAGACATCCAGAAATGTGCAACTACAGACGCATAAAGTTGATAAGCCATACTATGAAAATATGGGAGGAAATAATCAAGAAGAGAATCAGAGATGAAACAACAATTGGTGAGGAACAAATTGGATTCATGCCTGGAAGAGAAACTGTAGAAGCAATATTTGCTTTGAGGCAGATGATAGAACAACATCGGGAGAAACAGAAAGGATACGTAAGAATCACCCAAGATATGTCTGAGAGAACAGAAGCAAATGTTAAGAGCAGTATAGGCCTAACAGAAAGTTCCCCAGTAAATGTGGGACTACATCAGGGGTCTGCATTGATCCCTTTCCTATTTGATCTGGTCATGGATGTAGTAACACAAGGTATTAGAGATCAGTCTCCTTGGTGTATGCTTTTTGCTGATGATGTTATACAGTGTAACTCTAGGCGAGAGGTAGTAAAAGAGAAACTGGAAAATAAAGGTTTTAAGATCAGCAGGAAAAAAAAAAAAACAGAATATTGGAGATTGAAAAATGGGGAGAAGAGATTGAAAATAGTTGAAAATTTCAAGCGTGTGATGTAAATATAATTAGAATAATTCCTTACTCTAACATGGAAATGCATGTTAACAAAAGCCCTTTATTCGAGATTGCTTTTGAATAATAATTCCTGAGAAGAAATGTATGTAATTTAATAGCTTTGAATCTTTTCTGAGTTACTAAATTTATGCATTTTATTATTTTCTAATCTTTTCTAAAATAAAATACAGAAAAGTAAATTTTTTGTCAAAAAAAAGTGGGGGCTATAGACTAAGCTCCTGTTAAAGGAAAATTTTCTCCATTGATAAATTTTAATTCATTTACACTACATTTTTAGAAAAAAAAATCCATTATCTCAGAAGAGCTGTTAATGCCTATAAGAGTTAGAGGACTGGGAGAATCTGCAGCAAAAAACGTGTTCAGAACACCGACTACAGTTACTCTTCTAAAAACAATTTCCTAGATTTAACTCGGCCTCGTCCATTGTAAAAAACTATTGTTATGAATACATTGATTAAAATTGCTTATTACTACGATCGGATGGAATTTGCAGCCAAGTGCCTCGTGAGTCTTTTTCATGACAACATTAAATAAGAGATAATTCTTCTTCTTATTATTATTGTTATAACTAGCCGAGCTACAACTCATAGTTGGAAAAGCATGATGCCATATGCCCAAGTGTTCCAATGGGGAAAAAGAGCCCAGGGAAGAAAGGAACCAAGGAAATAAACTACAAGAGAAGCATTGAACCATTAAAATAAAATACTTTATAATAATTAATATCAAGACAGATCTCCCATATATAACCTATAAAAAACAAGAATATAAACAACCTATAGTTGGAAAAGCATGATGCTATAAGCCAAAGGGTTTCAACAGGGTAAAATAGCCCAGGTAGAAAAGGAAACAAGAAAGTAAATAAACTACATGAAAAGCATTCAACAATTTGAACAAAATAGTTTATGAGAAGCAACGATTTCAAAACACATCTCCCATACATAACGTATAAAAAACAAGAAGATGAATAAGATAGAATAGCATAAAAAAGGAAGGTAAGTTAAAAATTGAAAGAAGGGAATGGTGTGACTCGCATATCAAAAACTTGACGGACGAAAAGTTGATTTTAAAATTAAGAAAAATTGCATATTTTTTGCAGCTCAAACTCTAATTTTTCTTTAGATCAAAGGAATATTTCATGGGTACCCGACGCTCTATCCAAGCCCAGTCAAAAATAAAAGAAAAGGCAGAGGAATATGGGGATAACGTAATGCCAACTTTTTCTTCTTTCTATTTTTCTCATTAGTCACAGGACTGCAGTAGATACAGACGCTGTGTTTCCTCGCAATAACAAAAGGTGTGTCAAAGCTTGAATCAGATATAAAAGAACGGCAGATTTCAGCAGGTTGAAAATCTTAATATCCACAACCTCTTTTGAGTACTATAACCTTTGCAATAATTCAGAACTCTGACTTGATACTATCAGAAAATTGAATACGTGCTTTGGAATATATATTTATCTTACTCGAAGCTATTTTGATAATCTGTAACGTATACAAACTAGGCTTAGAAGTTTGGTTGAAGTCTGTTCAAGTTATTATTAAATTAATGAATAATGGTTTAGACTATTCAGCCTTTCATGGGATTTTGTATCAAAGCCTTAACTCCCTCAAAACAGAAACGAGTTACCAAACACTGTATAGGTATCAGCGCTATTTCAGTATTCTGTATACCATTTCTTGGATCAACTCACGCAGGTATCCGTAAACAAATTCTTGTAATGTTTGAGATGGTCAGTCAAGGCAAGGCCGCCTCGAGAGAAGGCCTGGTCATTTGGGGGTTAAGTTCCCACGTGGTACGAGTAGTGCTTTCACACAGCTACTATAGGCTGTGAGTAAAGGGATATCGCTCGATTTCTTCACAGTTTTCAGCTGTTATGCCAGAAAAATTGACTGTTCTGGAATCCAGGATAATCCCTTTCATGTGCTGTGTGCCGAAGTACAAAGGAAATTAACGATCTGGACCGAAAGTAGTGTTTTCCTTTCCAAATGCAGATGAAGAAAAAGCCTAGTTATTGCACGCCATCAAAAGAGCCTGATATGTTCCTAACTATAATAATAGGGGAAGCACTATTTTCATTGTTGTAGTAATTATAATTGCTTTTTATTGTTCATGTGGTATTGTGTACAGAATATCTGCCACTTGTATAATGATGAAAAGATTACTAAACTGTTTACAAAATTACTTTGTTATTCACACACTTTTTTCCTTTGCTACTTACTACTTCCTTCTCTCTTTGATTTCTTCTCTTTCAGTTCTTGCTTCCTCATTCTTCAGTTGCTGCCTCTCTCTCTCTCTCTCTCTCTCTCTCTCTCTCTCTACTCTCTCTCTCTCTCTCTCTCTCTCTCTCTCTCTCTCTCTCTCTCTCTCTCTCTCTCGTTTTTTATGAAAATACGGTTCGTACTTTAATATTGCTTTAAACACTTTTCAGGTGTGCCAGCTACATTTCAGATCTAATTATATTGAATCAGAAACATCCTTCTTCGAATAAAACAATTGGGAAGAAAGTCATACCTAAGAGAATTGCAAGCAATAACAGTGGAAAAATGAAAATAATTCGTCAAAAATTTCAAGCAAAGAAAATGTACTAGATCAGGTGATTGTGCAAAAAGTTTTAAATTATTTTAATTTCCTGAAATTGTTTACTTTTTATTTTTCAAAATTAAATTGTAAGAATCATTCAGTGTTTTTTTTTTTTTCGGTATGCAAGTGTAGTTTGGAATTAGTGGGTCCTGAAATTAGACTACTGCCACGGGAAAGTTCTATTTAAATCTTATTTCTTTTTTCTCTGTCTAATGGTTTTCATTCAAAGTCGTCTCCTTTTGGTGTGTATAATCTCTTAATTTTTCTATGAGGATTATCAGCTGTAGATTGTAAAGAG
>NC_090738.1:105697333-105699833 GCF_036898095.1 Palaemon carinicauda
TTCTTCTTCTTAAACCCTCAGTTTCTTCTTCTTCTTCTTCTTCTTCATCATCTTCTTCTTCTTCTTCTTAAACCCTCAGTTTCTTCTTCTTCTTCTTCTTCTTCATCATCTTCTTCTTCTTCTTCTTCTTTTTCTCCTTCTTCTTACGTATCATTATTTGACATTTTTAGTTTTCGTTTTCATCATTGTTCTTACCAATAGTATCTGCATTATGATTATTTCTGCTCATCGAAATGGGAAGTCTCTCTCTCTCTCTCTCTCTCTCTCTCTCTCTCTCTCTCTCTCTCTCTCTCTCTCTCTCATTTAAAACTCATAGATAGGCCTATATAGAAATCTACGGCCATGTTTATGCATATCTTCATCAGAACCTACTTTGATATGATTGAATATGTAATATGGATAAATTACGAGGGATAATACAGTCTTCTGTATAAAAGGAAAATTTGGCATTACGAGTTCAGTAAACCATATGTACTATAAAGATAATTTATTCATCTTTCTATCGCAATATTCAGTTTCTCTTATCTTTATTCCTATGTTATTTACACTATGAAACGTAAGTTGGTTGAGAGATGATGTCATTGGTCCCTGGCCAAAAGTCATAAACCTAACACATTACGTCATTGCTCCCTGGCCAATAATCATGTCCCTGACACATTATGTCATTGCTCCCAGGCCAATAGTCAGGAACCTGGCACATTATGTCATTGCTCCCAGTCCAATAGGCAGGAGCCTGGCACATTACGTCATTGCTCCCTGCCCAGTAGTCAGGAGCCTGACACATGACGTTATTGCTCCCAGGCCAATAGTCAGGAGCCTGGCAGATTACATCGTTGCTCCCAGCCCAATATCAGGAGCCTGACACATGACGTTATTGCTCCCAAGCCAATAATCATGAGCCTGACACATTATGCCACTGTTCCCTGGCCAATTATCATGAGCCTGATACATTATGTCATTGCTCCCTGCCCAATAGTCAGGAACCTGGCACATTATGTCATTGCTCCCAGGCCAATAGGCAGGAGCCTGGCACATTACGTCATTTCTCCCTGCCCAATAGTCAGGAGCCTGACACATGACATTATTGCTCCCAGGCCAATAGTCAGGAGCCTGGCAGATTACACCATTGCTCCCAGCCCAATATCAGGAGCCTGACACATGACGTTATTGCCCCCAGGCCAATAATCAGGAGCCTGACACATTATGTCATTGCTCCCAGGCCAATAGTCAGGAGCCTCACACATAATGTCATTGTTCCCTGTCCAATAGTCAGGAGCCTGACACATGACGTTATTGCTCCCTGGCGAATAGTCATGAATGTGTCAAAGCCAGGATCGCCAGTTCGGTTAAACAGGATAATACTTTAGTCTATAAAAAACCATAGGGGAAGTTGCAGACTAAAAATTAACAAAAGGTCTTGTAATTAATATTCGTTGTTTTTTATATAACAAAGAGCAGACACATAAACAATAGACATATAATATTAAGCAATGTAAATATTATAATATTGAGAACATAACATTCATAGGCAAACCTTAAGAGAGATTTCTTTGGATATATACGCACTCCATGACTCCAATAACGCGTTTAATAAACCAGTGACTTCTCCAGCAACGACACGAAGCCCCTAAAGGTCATCTTAATATTTGACCAACGGAAAGGGAAGAGGGTCTATTTTACTTCAGACCTCATCGAGGTCCCTTCCCTCATGATGTGAAAACAGATCTATAAATCAATAGATGAAATAATTTTGAATAGTAAAATCGAAAGAATGATAATAAATCAATAACCAAAGAAACATGGAATTTACGGTTAAAAAATATAACTTTAGGAACGAAGCAATAGATATCTAGTTAAAAAAATGAATTTCATCAGAGGAATTTTCTGTTCACATATCAACAACATACAATCAATATATAAAAAGGATAAAAAATAGTATATACGGATATAAAATCAGGTAATAAAAGTGATAGGCAATAATCAGTAGAAATTTAAAAAATAATTGAATCATAAAAGAATTTGGGTTTCCCATTTTTTCTTTTCGTTCTCAGAATTATTTTTCATAATAAATTATGGCAGGATCACATAATGAGTTCATTATATTGAGGCCAGAGTGAAACATTATGGTCAACTGGAGGGATTAATTAGTCCCCTTGGATATTGCTGTCTGCGATATCCGGACATTTGTTTTATATTGATTAGTCTAAAGCTACAGACGAAATTGTTGAATTAGTATTATATATATATATATATACATATTAATATATATATATATATATATATATATATATATATATATATATATACATATATATATATATATATATATATATATATATATGCATATACATACATATTTATATATATATATATATATATATATATATGTATATATATACAGTATATATATATATATATATATATATATATATATATATATATATATATATATATATATATATATATATATATATATATATATATATATATCCATTGTTTA
>NC_090738.1:105704833-105709833 GCF_036898095.1 Palaemon carinicauda
AGATATACCAAAGAATGCAGGCATAAATATAAAAAATCATATTTCCTAATAGTATTTTATATTGACGTTTAGAAATAAATACAACAACAAATCCCCCACCTCGAAAATTAGATTTTCTAATCCCCAACAAAGTATTGCAATACTATATTGCCTAAGTATTACAGAGCAACGAAACAAACAACAATGAAGAACCCAGAACCTTTCTCCATAAAGACTTGAATTGCTTGCAGAACGAGTCCTTGGGCCATCTCTCCCTCTCTCTCTCTCTCTCTCTCTCTCTCTCTCTCTCTCTCTCTCTCTCTCTCTCTCTCTCTCTCTCTTTCCCGTGATCTGAGTGGCCCTTACTTGGAAAATATGGTTTCTTTTCTTCCTTTGTTTCTTCAGTTTTTCTAAGTTTTTCAACAAATTGATAATCTGGGAATATCAAGTCTCTTGTAATATCATTACTATCTTTACTATTGATATACTATTATTCCGTATTTTTTCAATTAGTGAAGAAGAAGGAGAAGAAGAAGAAGAAGAAGAAGAAGAAGAAGAAGAGGAAGGGAGAAGAAGAAGAAGAAGAAAAAGAAGAAAAACCAGTAGAAGAAGAAGAAGAAGTAAGAACGTCAGGATTATAGATTCAATAATTCCTACAATCTTAGCTAGCAAAGTTCCTAATCCTTTACACTTTAAATATTACTCTTCAATAAAAAACAAATTATTCAATTGCATGTAGGAACATATTTGTTGAATAATTTAATTCTAATAATTCAAATCTAACTCATGTTCATAAAAGAGAGAAAATTAAACTGAATTAAGTTCAAAACATGAATTTTGTTTTACCGTTGAATTAAGTAATGTGAACAAGAGAAGTTTTAAACCAGAGCAAGAATTGAAAAAACAAAATAATGCTATAAAGACACTACAACAGATACAAGGATTATAATAATGATTTCTTAAACCAAATAAAATGGAAGGTAGGAGTGCATATATACCTTCAACAATATCCAGGTATCATCAAACTAAAAGAATTGTGTATACTGAAGTCGATTTATGAAAGATGATATTGTCAGATGTAAGAGAGATCTCAGAGCATATATTTCAGCTTTCATTTTGTGATCCCAAAATATCTTGCTATATATCAAGCCGCAGATAGTATTTCAGATGGTAAATTCTTATACAACTGGAGAAAGAAAGACTAGATAAGGGTAGAATGTCTTGGCAAATGGCTCAGAATGGGAGGGGAATCAGAAAAGGTATTCAATAACTTGATTTGTAGGTGAAACGAAAGAAATTAATGGAGAAAGTAAAGTTGAAGTGAATTTATCTGAATGAAAGGGGGAAATGGAGAAGTGTCTATTCACTTCCTCTGTTACTTAAACGTGAAAGAAACGGTTAAAATAAAATAGCCAATCTTAAGTGGATTACAATGGAAACGAAAGTTAGATTTTCATTCGCAAGACTTGGAAAATATTTTGAAGGAACTAAAGAAAAAGGGGAAAGAAGTTTTTTCTTTTTTATTTATTTATTTTTTTTATCTAATATTTCTCTCTGAAAATTGAGAATTGTAAAATATAGTTTTTATATCAAAGTGAAAATGATATACGCAGTATATTTGTAATAGCTTTCGTCAATAAATATAAATAAAAGTAAGTGGTATACTATAAGAATCATGTCGAGAAATTATTAAGAAAATCATTGTTGTTATATTCCTTGTGGCTATCAAATTTGCTGATAATAATTGTTATATTTACTATGCTAGAATTCATTGCTAGTCTTCCTATTTGAGAAATCTTCAAAGGGCTTTGGACGTGTTAGTGTTAAAAGATATACCAAAGAATGCAGGCATAAATATAAAAAATCATATTTCCTAATAGTATTTTATATTGACGTTTAGAAATAAATACAACAACAAATCCCCCACCTCGAAAATTAGATTTTCTAATCCCCAACAAAGTATTGCAATACTATATTGCCTAAGTATTACAAAGAAACGAAACAAACAACAATGAAGAACCCAGAACCTTTCTCCATAAAGACTTGAATGTCAGTCAGCCTCTCTTGGTTTTCGATAAACATCTTTCCTTGACTTCTTTCTTTCTGTCTTCATTCTTTTCACCACAATTGCCGGAGGATATTGGCTATCAACCCATTCCCTGTACTCGTTTCTGTTGCTTTTAACTGATGGTTTGCTCATTGGCTGTTTTTGGAAATTGCTCTGGTGTTTATTCTACCATCTTTAACTTCCTTATTGATATAGACAAACACTTTAATTCAGGGTTAACTTCTCTCCTTCCTCTGGATGCGCTCATTCATCGCATGTTTGTTTACCTGGATTGATAATGGGTAAATGTTGTTTTTAGAAATTTTCTTTCTCTGCATATACACAAGAACGGATATATATATATATATATATATATATATATATATATATATATATATATATATTATATATATATATATATATATATATATATATATATATATATATATATATACATGTATATATACACATATATATACATATATATATATACACACAACAACAACAACAACATCAACAACAACAACAGCAACAACAACAACAACAGCAACAACAACAACAAATGATGCCGTTTCTAGTCCTCTGCTAGACAAAGGCCTCAGAAATGTATTTATTCCTGTCTGGGGTTTTGGCCAGTTTTCATCATCACGCTGGCCACTAGGGATTGGTGGTGAAAGGGGACTTTTGTCTGACCGCTCACATTAAACCAACTTAGTTTGGGTGGCCTTGACTACTACATCTTTGCTAATCAAGGCAATGCGCCAACCCTTCCAACACGTTAAGGTATCCACACTCAGAAACGCATATACAGTGTATATATATATATATATATATATATATATATATATATATATATATATATATATATATATATATATATATATATATGTGTGTGTGTGTGTGTGTGTGTGTGTGTGTGTGTATGGGTGTGTGTATGCATGTACACATGTATGTCTCATAAGTTTAATATTTGGTATCTATAATGGAAATGAATAATTATTGCCCCTTACACCCAACTCCAGATCTATAAAGCTCATGTATAGATTCGGATCATGGTACTTTTGCAATGTACTTTGGTGCACTTTACTCCCACGTGTATTTGGAATTTCACATGTAGATTGAGTTTACTAATCAATTGGTCATATCTAGCAGGAGATCCAAATATATTTGGACTATGCCACAGTATTGGGTCATTTCAATAGGATAATAAAAAAGGCAAAGATAATACTAGCAAGATATGAAAGATCAATACCTCATTCGTAACATCTCAATTACAGTTGCATGAGAATGCCAATAGATGGCTCTGCTACTCTCGTGCTTTTTCGATGATGCCAAGAACTGCAAATATATTCAGTTATCTATAAATAAATGACCCTTTAGTGCACATCAAATTCCATGTCACATATATAATATGCATACGTGTTGCTGTAAGCGATGTTTATACATTTCTGTTCTTTCTCTTTATAGCAAACTTATTTTTCTTCATAAAAAGTGAAGTGCAACATGCCACCATCCTTCCTTCCATAGATGACTTAGTTTACTTTTATTAGCTAAATGAACGATGGTAGAGTTAACACTGCTTTTTTTCACCACTTACCCACGGCCCTTCAACAACAGAACACAGTTTATTTTATCCCTATTTCACTTTTAGTGTGACTGATATTTCTCCCGTTCTTCTTCTTCTTCTTCTTCTTCTCCAAGTTTATTAAATTATAAAAAAAGCTGACATTAAAAGATGCAGATTATTTATTTCAACACCGCAAAAGGTCTTCTTCTTCTTCTTCTTCTTCTTCTTCTTCTTCATTACAAGAGGAAATAAAATTTCGTAAAGACTTTCTCAAGACTTTTCGCTCCTTAAAAATAGATAAAAAAATATCACAGTGGTTTTCAAAGTCATTATTTTTCTTCCTCTGCGTCCTAAATAAATTGTAGGCGAGTTTCCTTGTGTCTTAGAAGGTCAGTGCAGGAGTTAGAATCAGGTTCTGAGTAAATATCAATCACAAGAAAGTGTACAGCGTAAAATCTGGTGTTCAACTACGCTTTCCTTAAGATATTTACAAATGTATAGCTTCTTCGAAAATCTTATAATTACATTGAATGCGGTTTTTTATATGTAATGACATTCAAACGATAATTCTGTCAAAAAAAAAAATCCTATTCTTATGCATGAACAAATACATTCCCCAAAGATTCGTGGAGAAAATATTGAAAGATTGTTTTTCTTCTTACATTAAACCATCATGAAAATCTTGACCTTTTTACAAACTAATATTTGGGAATGATTTATTGACATACAGTACATACATCATTAATAATGTTTTTAATAAACTCTTGCAAATATCAAAATATGTATGCAACATTGCATAAAAATATAAACTTGATTTTCTCCCCTGATATATCATCAAAGTTTCAGGAATTACAAAATCATTTCGGTATTTGAGAATTATCGCAATTATCAAAAACCTCTATCATTCTAAAATAAAGGTATTTTCTATCTGTTTTCCAGTGCGATACAGGGTTCGATTGCATGGCAGAACAATTGATACAACTGTGAATTGGTTAATCTTTTGCACACAGAAGTGGTTGTAAACTTATCTAAAAAGATAATATATTGTCTCATGTCATCATCCCTATTCAATATTTGAAAACCGTCTTTGTAGTCTCCCCGTAGGTCACACTATGTTGACACATGAGTTCCTGATGACTGACCAACACAAGCCATATTGCGACGACTATTTGGGACCCCTGATTTATGATTGGGGTCGAAGTGAGGATGGCAGGTCCATCCCTGGCAAGATTCTTGGGCAGGAAGCGTTGTACTAACCTAGCGGTAATTTTAGATTGATTTCAGAAGCAGGAATTCATATTTGCTTTTATGGTTTTAATTAGATATCCTTTTATTTTTTGTTTATATTAGACGATATAGACGTCAATGACCTCCGATATCAAGATGCCAGAAAACTTCAAAGCAATC
>NC_090738.1:105727333-105747333 GCF_036898095.1 Palaemon carinicauda
TTCTTGATGCTGGAAGCAGGAGAATGAAGGGTTAAAGAGAATAAGGGAAGGATACAGTACCGTGCAAAGACAATAACTGCAAGAACGAACCAATATATTCTATAGAAGAATGAGAATAATAGAAGAAATATGATAGGAGAAAATAAACAAATTTAAGGAGAAAGAAAACATGAGGAGAAAGAGAAGAGAAAAACTGAATAAAATTAAAATTAAGAGTATGAGTTGATTAAAGAAACACAAACAACATTGAAACAAAAATAGGAATGATAAAATGAGAGGCAATAAAATTTAAAAATAAGAATAAACAATAGGAAAGATTTTTTCCATACCGTGGTAATAAAGTAGGAGGAACAGTAACTAAAGTTTGTAATGACAACAACAATTATATTTTCTCCCAAAATACTACGTTTTCTATCTGATAACTAATCCATAAAGTGGTCAGACTTGCCCTGATGAATTATATAACTGCCATTAAATTACTTTTCCAATTTATTACAATAAAAACACTTTGCGATATATATATATATATATATATATATATATATATATATATATATATATATATATATATATATATATATATATATATATATATAAACATAAAACTAATCAAGAAGAGTCTGAAAATCAAACACAAAGTAATTCAACAAACTCTTAACAATTTCGAAACACGTCTTTTTCATTTCACACCTCAAGCAATGTTGACATTTCTATCCTTGAACGCCAGCTTTGAAGTAATTATCTTGGATGAGCTGATATTAGAGACGAGAACAAAACACCAAGAAAACTGCATATATATTATTATGTAGTAAATGAGAAAAAAATATTTTGTATTGCTGCGAGAGAAAAGAGATTACAGAATCCATCCTACGCAGACAAATAGCAAATTATCAAAAATAACATAAATATTATTCTGTTATTACAGGAATATAAAATGAGAAATCCTTCTCCCCGTAAATGACAATATCATACTAATAAAAAGACGAGTATTCCATCCTCTTATAACAAAAAAATAGATATAAGGAATCCAGTTCAAGCAGATATCAAGAAAACACTAACAGCCGGACGACAGTTACCTTCTGCTATCAGGGACAACAGATAAAAAGGATTATATCTACGCGAATGTCAATAACCGGGAAGATAAAACCAAAAGTCTTAAGTAGTGATAATTAAATGACCTTCCCGCCCATATCAAGAATAAAGAAGATCAATTAGTAAAAAGCATATTTGGGAAACCCAAATAACAGCCTCTATGGTTCAAGTGCCCTTCCTAAATTCCTCTTTTCATTTTCCTTCTCTTCTTCGGATCTACACTGGATGTTGTTTCGAAGAGAAAATGACTGGATAGGGAGAGGAAGGAGTTTCTACAAAATAATAGGTGATTTTGATTTAGATTAAATTGTTGAATTCTCTGCGCAGTGAAATATGAGAGAGAACTCGCAAAACAAATCATCAAAAGTTTTATTTGGTAAGAAGGATTCCACAGAGGTCTCAGCAAGGTATATTAGTCAAGAGAGTTTTCATAACATTCGTCAAAAGTCGCCATGATCAAACTTAGTAAGAGAAGACAACTTTGGATGTCTTCATCATTTGTCAAGACCTCCTGTCAAAGCAATGTCTCGGAGATTAATAAAAAGATGAAAGAAGATGCTCATTCTACTTTTCATCATCGAGGTTAATAGGAATTTCTCTATTTCCTCCAAATAATAACATTTAAACAAAGAAAGACATTAATTTCTAAACATTCTGTTCAAGTGAATCATTACCTGATATTGAATTGCAAAAATTTCTACTTTTACTTCATACGGAAATTTTCTAATAACTGAATACGCATCTTCACACACACACACACACACACACACACACATATATATATATATATATATATATATATATATATATATATATATATATATATATATATATATATATATATATATATATATATATATATATATATATATAATATGGAACATGATAATAATTAAGAAAAATATAAAATGTAATACATAAACATGGCTATTCTAAATGATCGTTATCACTATAAAAAAATAAAAAATAATTGGATTCGATAGTATTAACTGATTTCTGAACATTTTCTGGACGCCGTATAAATTACTAATTGCTATTCTAGATAAAAGAAAAGTGCTATGATTGAATTCAATAGTAATATCCAATTAAGCACCTTGTCAATAGGAATTTGATTTATACTGATTTAAGTCAGGATGCCAGAGAACTTCAAACCAATCAATCAAACAATCAATCTACTGATTTAAATTAAAAGAAATATAGTAATTCATTAAACTACTCTTTTATGATCAACTAAATCCTTAAACTAATTATTGATATACTGTACATAGTGATAAAAATTGGGATGACATATAGAATTAGATTTTACTTGTGTAAGTCCAATTTCATATAGTTACTAAAATGGTAAAAGATTGTATTGCATTACTGGATACTTAATTCATATGAATTGAAAACACAAAACTATTATTATTATTATTATTATTATTTTTATTATTATTACATACGTATATATGTATATCTATATATACACACAATATATAGTATATATATAAACAAACATTAAATATATATATATATATATATATATATATATATATATATATATATATATATATATATATATATATATATATATATATATATATATATATATATATAAGAAATAATTTATTTCATATTGCAAATGGAAAACCAAAAAGAACTTAAGATAAAAATAAGAAAAAATTGACGTTATTTCACTTCATTTTCAGACATTTAAATAATTTTCTTAATTGTTCATTTATTCGAGAATTCTTTGCCTATTTGACACCTAAAATGAAACACAAAAAGCGAAAAAAAAAATAATAATATGAAGAGCATTGTATTTATGAAGCTTTGCTTTTAGAATAAAAACAGTTCCTTTGCTGATCAAAAATTTTCAAAATGAAAAAACCGTTTCAAAATAGCAAATATTTTCTTGATTTGTAGAAAATGTTTATGTATTTTGATTTTTTTATCATGGTTCGATAGAAGTCTTTTCATAAATATCTAAAAGTTTACCTTCCAGTTTTAACTTAGATGGGACAGAGAGAATAACAAAATCTTCAAATGAAATTTATTGTTTCTTCAAATGACAAGTGGAAGTAATATTGCTGATTCATAAATCTACATTCCGTGTATTACAGTCAATCAGCTATAAGACCAACTTGGTAAAGTGAATCTTTCATTTCTTTTTTTATTTTTCATTCACATTATTGAATCTTTGAGAAAATACATTCAATCTCAAAAGAGTAATACTTTTAATTACTTATGTAATCCAAGAACAAGAAATCTGATTAGAGAGTATGTGAAGTATTTCATTACATCAGCATTAATTTTTTGAATATATACTATACAACATAATACGAGTATATATATATATATATATATATATATATATATATATATATATATATATATATATATATATATATTTATATATATATATATATATATATATATATATATATATATATATATATATATATTTATATATATATTTATGTATATATTTATATTGTATAAGTATATATATATATATATATATATATATATATATATATATATATACATATATATATATATATATATATATATATATATATATATATATATGTATATGTATATATATATATATATATATATATATATATATATATATATATATATATATATATATATATATATAGTATTCAAACTTCGTTTGAAAAGACTGATATTTTGAATGATTGAGAGCTTCAATTAAGCTATGTAGATAAATGTCACAAGAATATTTCAATAATAGTTACGAGGCAGAATTCCAATAGAAAAGTTCGGCTCTTTTCTAAAAGGTTTTAAATAAAAGACTTTTAAAAGCCCAAATCTCCCCAAGCAATTTCTGACTGATTAGATTTAACGATCCATTTCAATCCCTTTGATTTGGGAGGATTTGTTTCTCTTTTTTTTTCTTTTAATTTTAATGAAGAAATAAAAAGGTAGAGAATCAAAATGCAATACTTTGTTTGTCAAACGCTAACGCTGCTGTTACTGATGTGTGTGTGTGAGTGTGTGTGTGAGAGTGCGCGCGCGCGCATGAGTAATAGAATTAGATGGAGAAATTTGACTCGAGCGGCCAACCCTACCATAGGTAATAGGTTGGCCAGATCCCTTGCCAGTCTACCTTACCCCTCATCCTTATCCTTCCCTTCCCAGCCCCTCCAACCCCCTTACTCTCGAGTACCACTTGACTGTCTCTCTCCTCCTTGAACTTGTCTCTCTTCTCCAAATACTTCAATTCTAATTGCTACTAACCATCAGTAGCCGTTTTCCCCCGGAGTTGCCGTTGTGGTCTTAAAACTCTCTGGGGGCATTTATTTTCACTTATTTTTCCCCATAAGAATACTTAAGAGTTAAATTTCCCTTAAATGTAAATTTTTAAATGCATATTACTTTCTTTTCTTCACTACTATGGGGAAAGTGAAGATTAAAGATACTAGTCAGGGATCTGACAATGATGCCCGAAGGAAGGCAGTATGGAGTATCCTACAGGATAACTCCTGTTTCATTCACAAGTTGACTACAGTCAACAATACTTACTTGGCTATAGCTGATGAAGCTACCATTGAAAAGATCATTCTTCCCAAAACGAAGGATGCTTTCCTTAGCAGGAATTTTGAGGTCCTAGATCCTCCTCATCTCAATGCCCTTCGTACCCTGGTCATTACGCAGGCTGATGATATAGTATATGACCAATCTGAAGATGAACTCAAGGCTGAAATTGAAAGCAGGAATAGTGTTAAGGTAAATAAGGTCATCAAGTTACCTAACACCAAATCGACCTTTAAGGTGCAACTTGAGACCATTCAAATGGTGAGGGACTGCCTTACTAAGGGTTTGCTCATTTCTAGCCAATCTTTTCCCCCCAAATACCTGGCCCAGGACGTATTTGTCTCCTTGTCTCAATGCATGAGATGCTACAAATACGATCACACGAAAAAGGACTGCCCTCAACCATCCACGTATACGATATGCTCACTTTGTGCCTCAGTGGATCACTTTTGGACCAATTGCAACAATCAGCATAGCCATAAGTGTATCACCTGCAATGGTGACCATCCTACCATGGCAGCAAGATGCCCCACCCGGAAATCCATGGTTAAGGACCAAGCAAAGTTTCTTAGAAGCCAACAATCAACTGTCACACCAAATAAGACCTTTGCACAAGCCTCAGCCCCCTCCAATCTTAACTCCTCCTCTCAACCTTTATTCAGCAGTATTACCCTTCAACAGCAGACGGCCATGAACACTGCACTTATCATGGCTAACCTCAGTGAAGCAGTGGAACCAGGGACATTCCAGTCTATGGTTGATTCTTTCTATAAGGCTAATGGTCTCCCATTGGTCAAAATTCCCATCGAGGCTATCAATTTAGCCAATAAGGTTTCAACTATGCTTAAGTCAGACAATGTACATGCCAATACCCCTCAGCAATCTGTGGCAGTTAACGAGGAAATGGAAACTGATGAAGCCAATAGGAAACGAGCACTAAGTGACGCAGATTCGGATATATCAGAGCCTGCTAATCCTGCAAAAAGACAACCACAGCCCTCTACCTCAACTTCTGAACCTCTGGACACTGAATTGCTAGGAGCTACTGCTCTCCCTCCCCTTCCTCCAATGAAACTAGCACCTCCTAAGGTTGGTCTAAAATTGTATACTTCCATCAATTTATCAAACCCCCCTAAATCCGCATCTCATGACCAAATTAAGAAAATGATTTTTGAAACCAACACTATGAAATACTTGTACACAGAAAAGTTAGCAAACTCCACAGTGGTTCAATTCATTAACAGTGGCTCTATTGAACTGGACAAATACCTCTCCAAGATTGCCCGGATCACTCCAGATAGGTTCAGTAGAATAAAATCAGGCTTCTTCGATCTATCCAAAGGACGATTACCATAATGGATTCCCTCACAGTGATTCAGCATAATGTATTAAAGTGGACGTTCCTCAGGTGTATGGAACTTGCTAATATCTACTCCTCCCTCTCTCCTCACCTCATACTTCTTAACTCAACAGGAATTCCTGACTCTACCCGTATCAAGATCTGGAACTATAATGTGTTCCAGTGTAACACCTCTGGTGAACAGGGGGCTGGTACAGCAATAGCGGTTCGGCGGGATGTTGCTGTCAAGTTGATTGATGGTTTCAATCACGATCTTATCGCTGTCGAAATACAGACAGTACGGGGACCAATTATAGTCGCCACGACCTATCTGCCCCCAAGAAACCCAATATTTCCACAGCAAGATATATTATCATTAATGAGACGTAACATCCCTGTCTATCTGCTGGCTGATCTTAATGCAGCTCATCCAGCCCTTGGTTACAACAGAATCAACCCTATTGGCACATTAATCAATGGCCTGTTGAATAGAAACCTTATAAGGTTCTTAGGACCAGATTTTGATACGTATTTAACCAGAAGAACCTCTAGTAAGCCAGATATTCTGCTTTCAAATAGATTTCATATGTTTAATTACTCCCTTACTCAAGACCCCTTAACCACTTCGGATCATCTTCCCATTATTTTTAAACTTACTATGAGACCCATTATGGTGGTTGCTAATCCAACTTTGGATTTGAACAACGCGAACTGGGAACGTTTTAAGGACACTATTGATGACTCTCTCTCTACTTTTGACGAACCCGATAACATCTTAAAGGATAAATCGTACATAGATGATAAGATAGCTTTCTGGTATAGGATGATTAAGGAAGCCTCAGAGCTCCATATCCCATTTAAAACTTTCAGGATATTACCTTATACTAAAGAAACGGATTCCCTAAAGTTACTTCAGATCCGATTTAAGCATGCCCTGGAATTAGTTAACAACCGAGGCCCCACACACCAACTTTTAGAGTATATTCATGATATACAAGAACGTATTAAAATAGAATCAACTGACCTCATTAATTCTACTTGGGAGGCTCTGTTAGACAAATGTGAAGGCTTTTATAAAGATCCTGCAAAATTTTGGAAAATGATCAGGAAATTGTTGGGCTCAACTTCTCAACCCATAGCATACATCACCCATAATAACGAGAAGATCTATTCATCTCAAGATCAGGAGGTGATCTTCAGAGGCTTCTGGTCCAATATCATTAGAATAGACCTAGTAGAAAATCTAAGGTTTGACCAACGACATGAGAGGCATGTCACTGAGTCAATCCGTGAACATGCTGATTATATAATACCTTATGATTCCGTAGATCTTGAGAGACTTGACGAAGATGACCCTTTCCTCAAACCTATTCAACTCCAAGATATTATTAAAATAATCAATAGTTTTAAAAACAAAGCTCCAGGCCAGTCTAAAGTAAATAAACTTATCCTTAGTAATTTGCCAAATTCAATGCTCTCTTTTCTTTGCAACATCTTCAATGAAACTTTCAGTATGGGTTATTGGCCAGATTATTTTAAAAAAGCAATACTTCCCTTTGTGGGGAAAAAGGGCAGAGACCTCATCTCAGTCTCTAACTATAGACCCATTTCGTTATTAGAGACACCGGGTAAGATACTTGAGAAAATTATTAAAGAAAGATTGGAGGATTTCCTTAAGGAAAATTTACTTAACAATAGCAATCAATACGGATTTACAAGGGGTAAAGGGACCCAACTTCCATTAGCTCGTCTTTACGAATATATTGCGGTCAAGTCAAATCTTGGGGATCGTTGTAACCTAATATCTAGGGATGTCAGCCGAGCTTTCGACAAGGTATGGCACGAGGGCCTTAAATACAAGTTAATAGAAGCACAACTCCCAAATCTAGCTACTAGGCTATTGTGTAACTTTCTTGATAATCGAGTGGCCATGATCAAGATTAAAGAATATATTGGACCAGAATTTCCACTACTATCTGGTGTTCCTCAGGGCAGTGTTCTCTCTCCTTCACTTTACAATTTTTATATCAAAGACACCCCTCCTCCTGCTCCTGGTTGTCTGCAAATCATGTTCGCAGATGACCACACCCAGGTAATATCTATTCCTAATAAGAGCAAACGAATGCTGCAAATTCAAACAGTCAGGGAAATACAAAAAAGTAAATAATTACGAAAAGAAATGGAAAATAACAACAAACTTGAACAAATTCCAGCTCCTCCCCATTTCAGCTCGCAGTCCTGCAGAAATCATTGTTGACAATGTTAGAATTCCATTCAAACAAAAGGCCACAATACTTGGGTGTAACTTTAAGAAATCAGGTATACTTTCACACGTCAAAGAGAGAATAGCTGTTTCTAGAAAAACTTTTGATAAATTGCTACGATTTAAACACTTATCAACTAAAACCCAACTCCGTTTATATAAATCTTTAGTAAGGCCACAGTTAGAGTACCCCACCGTAATATTTGGAGCAATAAGCAAAACTTCCCTTAATAAAATGCAGGCAATTCAAAATAAGGCTTTGAGGAGAGCCTACAAAGAGAGCCCTCCCTATTACAATACAATTAGGGATTTACATGCTCATTCCAAATTGGAGCCTCTTAATGTCCGGTTTCACAGGCTTGGCCAGAAAACCTGGGACAAACTTGCTTCAGACGATGACGACCTTTGCACCCGAACTAGAACTCTCACTACTGAACATACTCGTGACCATTATTGGTGGAAGAGACTGGAGCCTGGGATCAATTGCGATCCTCCTAGGCCCAGATTCATTTCATCTGATTGATTTCATTATAGATTCATTTTGCAATTAAATTGTAATTTCATTTAAGCATTACTTCATCACCATAAAAAAAACCTTCATTAACCATCATACCCTACTCAAACAACATAATGGTGACAGTCACTCAATCAACGTAATGGTGACAGTCGATTGGTGTCCTTTTGCTTGGCGTGAACCAAAAAACCTTTCCTATTCCTTCCTGTCTCTTCCTGTCTTGAAATAACTCTACTACTATCTAATGTCGCATGAGGGTCTGCCCCTCTCTTTTATTCTTTCCCTGTACTTCATTTCCCCCCCCCCCCCCCGCTTTTCCCTTCTCCTTTCCCATCCCAGGTACCTGCCCTCGGGCTATAAACTGGATTGTATCCAGGGGTACTTATCCTTTCCCCATATTCCCCACTTCCCTGTCCTCATCATACTGGTACCAGCCAGCCGTTGAGATACTACTGCTAAATAGTTAATGGATACTTTGACTGCCCAGGAAGTACTACATTGGATCCCTCTCTCTCGATGCAGTTCGTATAAGGTTAAAATAAGAATATATATATATATATATATATATATATATACTTTACAGTAGATATATATATATATATATATATATATATATATATATATATATATATATATATATATATATATATATATATATATATATATGCGTGTGTGTGTGTGTGTGTTAGTGTGTGAAGGTGTTGAAAGCTTGACACTAAATTTACTATAGGTTAATTATTTCAAACGTCACATCATTATTATACTCTCAAGAACTGAGAACAACATTAGTAATATTTCTTGTAGTAAAGCGACATTTTAGGTTACGGAAAAAACTGAATTATAGATATATCAAAACATACCTTCAATCTATAAAACTTGCATCAGTCAATTGATTTGATATTTCTTTTACAAAGAGAAAGACCATGAGAGAGAGAGAGAGAGAGAGAGAGAGAGAGAGAGAGAGAGAGAGAGAGAGAGAGATAGAGAGAGAGATAGAGAGAGAAGCTAATAATCCTAATGAATTAACAATTACGTCTCTTTAATAATAGTAGTTAGTAGCAAACGGATAAAGCAGGAAAGGAATTTCTATGTGCTTGCAGAGGCAACGAACTGAATAAAAAAAAGAAAAAAAAATTCTATTGTTAATTTTTTAGAGTAATTGTGGAATTTCGTATCATATGAATCATCTTAAGAGATAAAACAGTCCAAACTGAACGATTGGGAACCAGAATCATATCAATGAAAAAGATTATGGATTGAGAGAACAATTGTCGGGGGGAAAATGTAAACAAACAAAAGTTTTATTCCCGTTATAACCAAGTTGTGGAATGACTTTCCTAATCAGGTAGTTAAATCGGTGGAACTTCAAAGGTTCAAACTTGCAGCGGATGTTTTTATGTACAACAAGCTGACATACTGGGAAGTTTCTTTTTATAGTTTATATGACAGATATATTTTATTATTGTTACTGTTCTTAAAATATTCTTTTAATTTACTCATTACTTCTCTTGTAGTTTATTCATTTCCTTATTTCCTTTCCTAACTGGACTATTTTCCCAGTTGGAGCCCTTGGGATTATAGCATCCAGTTTTTCCACCTACGGTTATAGCTTAGCTAATGATAATAATAATAATAATAATAATAATAATAATAATAATAATAATAATAATAATTATAATAATAATAATAATAATAATAATAATAATAATAATAATAATAATAATAATAATAATAATAATAATAAACGAGTATCAACAAAGTCATCTAGTCTACTCGCCATGGTTATATTAGTAATAAGATTTCTCCTGATGACGCACGATGGGCTTTCAGGATAATCGAAACAAATGTCATATGTCATAATTATGACCTCTATGACCTATGATATAAGCAATAAATAATCAATTAAAATACTCTTCTGGCCATATTAGTCTTTACTCTTTGCCAATGGGCACAAGCGGCCTCTTGCAGTCAATGGCGTTCTTCATAGCTGAGTCTGCAATGAAAAGATCCGGTTTGAAAGCCCGAAGGCTTTTTTCATAGCCTCGTATAAAGCCTACATTGTCCAAGTATCGTCATTAAGGGGGTTTATTCTACTAAAGATCTGACGATAGAGGAATCATATCCTCCATCAATTTCTTGATGCTTTTTACTTTGTGGACGATGAAAGTTATTTGTCCGTTTATTTCCTTTGGTCAAAGAGCAATTCTTCGTCATGGATTGCCAGGTAAATATCAATATGAAATATGAATATTCACTGAAAATTCATGGTATATTCTCATCATATATGTAACACGAAAATATTTCTTTCAATTCTTGTTTCTAATGGAAATGGTAAAATATAAATCAGTCCAAACAAGAGTACACTATATCAATATAGAATAATGCTCTTACTGTTGGAATTCATGTTTTTATTTGCATAATAACCAAAGAAAAATTTCTAAATATTACAACGGATCAAAACATTTATCTTAATTTTCAATGCGTGCCATGATAACTTGGATATGTGTACTATCCAGTTTCCAAAACGAATATGTGATGAATAATGGTTATAATGTATTTGGAAATTTAAAAATGGGAAATAAGAACAAAAGTAGCAATTTTGTGGTTCCTCAATTTTAACTTCTATCGCTTAGAGATACAACTTTGAAGATATTTCTTGATTCTATATTATGCCATAATTGATATCTTTCTTACAAAAGGAATTTCAAATATTCGTCTACTTTCTCAATGGAATTCTTACAAGATAATTCTGTATTTCTTGTAAACAAAAAAAGATGATTGTCATTTACCAAACTGAATGAATAATAGCGTTTAAAAGTCGAAGTAAAGAAGAATTCGGACATATTTCTTCTTCTGATCAGTCAAGCAAGTTTTAAAAAAATTGATACAAAATGTTTCGAACAGTTTCTCCAAAACATTTGAATAAACGCACGTTTTGAAAACACAATTAGAAAAACGAATAAATTCATAAATAACTTTTCATCACAATCAATTATAACTAACAATATAAAGAGAGAAGGATAAAAACACCAACCAGAAATAAAAACCTCATTTGCCTTCATAAGGAAAAGAAAATTATGCTAATTCTATGCATGGGTTGAACAAGCTGCTTTATAGCATCAGTGGGAAGGCGAAAAGTCTCAGGATTATTATTAAGGAAAAGAATAGGATAAAGGGACGTGAAAGCTAAAGGTCAAAGGCTTCGATTTTTGTGGCAAAAATATAAAATATTTCAAAAAAGAAGATATTGATCGTAAAATGGTAATTACTGTTTTGTAAATCACCACGGGCGCACAAAGGAACATATAAATTTATACATTACCTTATCTTGAATGCACACGCAACACACGCTGACATATATATATGTTAGTGTGGTACTGTTATAAACACACATTAGTTTTCCAATCAAATGTCTCTTCAATGTGGTGTAATGTTTAGACTTGGTAGGTTACTTCTTCTGAATAAGTCTAAGTAAGTTAACTTTAAAAGAGTTTATTACTTTAAAACAGTTATTAACATCTCCATCACAGGAGTATAGATGGTTTGGTCGGATGACCATTCCGTATGACAGCTTGACCAGAAAGTGACTAAAATATCCATATTGATGATAACGTCTATTTAGTTATCTCAGCATTTAATGATATATGTAAACACAACATTAATACCGGAAGGTACTTAGATCCGGTAAGTGACAACTCTTTCTCACGGCTTGTATTTTGTTTACTCTTCATGAAAAATGTTATATTGCAATTGATTAGCAGTGTCTTGACTTTTGCATACTCCTTATGACTGACTTGGCATTCTCACACACGCTCCTAATTTCTACATTGACATTTTAGGTCAAGGATTTAAACATGTAATTTTACATACATTACATTAGCTCGGTCAGCTACCTTCAATTAATTGAACTCTACTGATACGTTCAAAATATGTTCACTAGGAGTGTGACTGGATATATATATATATATATATATATATATATATATATATATATATATATATATATATATATATATATATATATATGTATATATATATAATTTTTTTTCCTAACTTTATCCATAAACAAACGATGAAGGATGAATGTTCAAATAGGTACATTTAAAAAAAAATTACATACCTAACAGATATTGCCAAAACAAAGAAAAATGCATGGGAAATACTGATCATATATATGGTACATTGCTAGCAAATGATTATATGGTACCAAAAAAAAAAAATACTGATGTACATATGATTTGGTAACTTGTAAAGAATAGTTGTCACCTTTGTCAAAAATACAGATTATTATAATACGGTAACTAATAAAGAATATTTGTTACCTTCGTAAAGATATAATTTTAGTGCGCAAACACGAATTCCTGGTACGTACACGCACCACGGTTTCGTATATATATATATATATATATATATATATATATATATATATATATATATATATATATATATATATATATATATATATATATATATATATATATATATATATTATTTTTATATATAGGGTTTATATATTTTATTAGATGCCCATAGATTCTTTATTTTAACATTTAGGGCTTATATATTTTATTAGATGTCCAAAAAATGATTTATATTCTAAATGTTTTTAAAATGTTTTTTTAAAATTCAAATGTTCTAGAGTCTCTTCTTCTACATATTACTAGCGTACTAACTGCTTTTCGTGCACACTTCCAAGACAATTTTACTCCTTTGAGCGAATGAAGGGGCCAATTTCAAACAGCTTTAAATTGCAATAAATAAGGAGTTTTTTATGGACATGGCAAAACGTTCTGTTTGATCTCCAACTTATTTTCACTTAACCTATGCCAAATAAAGATGTTAACGGCGATAAATATCATCACCGTAACGCTGATTTCTGCTAGTAACACGTAGAAACGAAGATCTGCATAAGTCGGTGTCGGGTGGTCCATCTTGGTTAATTTCATCAACCGCTTAGCCACTCGTGCGTTGTATGGGAGAAGTAAAGATGGGATTGTAGTCGACCGCGTAAAGCTCGCGATGTAGGCCCGTTCTCTGATGATAGTGTTGAATCCTCGGACCGTGTAATTCGTGGACGTACCGATGCAACCATCTGCTGCAACGAAGATTTGGGAATAGGACGTGGATCCGTCCGGGCAAGATACATTGAAGCCGGCCTTGTCGTATCGTATCAACGAGCCGTTGTTCAGTCTGCAATTGAACTTATTATCGTCAAAGGGATAAAGCTTTTTCAGACAATTTTCATGTGTATGGGAGAGAGCACCGTTTAGCACTATACCTAACTCGCATGAATCCACTGAGTTTTTATGGAAATCAAAGGAGTCAGCTGTACATTTTTTTTTATTCATTGCGTCTGAACAGTGAGTTAATTGATTTAAGTCTTTAATGACCATATATGTTTCCTTGTCTGGGAAAATCAATACGTGTCCTGTCAAACTGGATATTACTGGGTTTGAGTTATTCGTCATGAAAGTCGGAAATAGTGATATCTTGTAAGATTGCCAGGCATCGGAAGAATCAAAGGGAATTGTAATCATAATCCTTTGATTTTCAACGCTTACTGTAATTAGGCTGTAATAAAATTCTAACCTACGTGTGTCTAACAAAGGAATATAACCTAATTTCTCCCGTCCGTTCTCCACAATTAACGTTAAGTCGCTTATCAGCAACAAATGAGGTGACAGTACACTTTTAGTCGCTAGCGTAATAGCTTCCACATAGTCTTTTGATTTCTCAATGAAATATGAAATTCTATTATGGATATGATCTATTTTTGAATTATAATACGTTAACGTTGCCAACAAATCTTGTACTTCCATAATCTGACAGATATTACTAGAGTATTCGTTCACCAAACTCATAATTTGATTGATTGAAGCTAACTGATTCCTTAGTTCTGATAAAATCAATTCATTTTCATGAGTCAAAAACTCAATTTTCTTATTTTGATTACTAATCATAAGACGATTGGAAATCCCTAAGCTTAAACTTGCAACAGATCCAAAGATGTTTAGTGCAGCAAAAATAAACAGGTTACGTTTTTCAAGGTTATTGTGTCTTACTGTCCACATCAAAAGGTCACGAGCCAAAGATTCTGCCTCGTAAGTCTTATTTTGCAAGTCATCGGATAGCATCTCTGCAACTTTTAGTGTCGGTGCAACCGAACTCGCTGTATTAAAAGGAAAGTGTCTTCTATGCATTTCATTTAATGAAACAGCAAACCTTGAAATGGCGCTCTTTAAGCTAGTGACGTCATTCTCTGGGAGAAAAATTTCTTGCATGCGTACTTCTATAACTATGTTACTTGATGTAATAAAAACGTCTTCTTGTCTCTCTACAATAGTGCCATATTTAAAATCTATACTTTTAGTTTTAGAGCTCTTCCCACACGAGAAAAAT
Organism: Palaemon carinicauda; assembly: GCF_036898095.1. Classification (NCBI taxonomy): domain Eukaryota; kingdom Metazoa; phylum Arthropoda; class Malacostraca; order Decapoda; family Palaemonidae; genus Palaemon; species Palaemon carinicauda. The sequence continues at coordinate 105,742,484 of NC_090738.1, forward strand.
GTCTGAGCGAACAATATCACTCCTAACAATAAAAACTTCATCTTGGAAACCTATAACGAGAAAAATATATGTAATTACTCCTGTACTAGGAAGAAAAAAATTTTAACATATAAATTTCATAGATGAAAAATAAAAAAAAAATTCCCTCACTTCCTTCTCTCTTATTTTAATTTCTTATGTGAGCCAATGGTACAATTCTTTCATCAGTGGGATGGGATACGTTTTGAACTCTAAATCTATTGGCCGTTAATGTTTCCAAAATGCTAAATGGGCCTTCAAACTTAGGTGTTAGTTTATAATTGAGTCCTTTACGTACATTTACCTGTATGTATACATTATCACCCACGGTATATGTTTTAGTTGGCTTCGCTATTTTATCATGATTCCTTTTCATTATGATTTGTGATTCTTCTAAATTCTTTCGAATGATATCAAAACGATTTTTGCTAGCTTTTATACATTCTTTTAAAGGATTTGATAAATTAGTTGTAGGCGTTAATACATGGAATGGCGTTCTAACTGGGGTACCATACAATGCCTCGTGCAGCGACATTTTAATTGATATATGATATGAGTGATTCAGAGTACTTAGTACCGCAGGTATTGCAATATCCCAGTTGGGGTCTGATCCCCCTAGTGTTAATCTTAATATGTTTAAAACCTTCCTATTCGCTCTTTCCACTAGCCCATTCGACTCTGGGTGATAGATCATGGTATTGATTTTCTTTATACTAAGGAATTAACACAATGAGGTAAGGAAATGATTATTAAATTCTCCACCCGAGTCTGAGATTATCATGTGTGGAATTCCATGTTTACAAATGTAACACTCGTAAAACTTCCTAGCGCATTCAATCGCAGTTTTAGCTTTAAGCGCTATCAGTTCTGTATATCGAGTAAAAGCATCTACAATTACTAAGAGGTGCTTTTCTCCTCTGTCTGACTCGTAAAATCCTTTTAATAAATCTAAATGTATCCTTTCAAAATGTTGATTGGGCACGGGATAAGCCCCTAGGCTGACAGGTGTTTCCGTGTGCCCTTTGTTTTCCTGACAAGTGCGACAATTAGCTATGTGTTTTTTTATATCTGTAAGCATCGTATGCCAATAAAACAATGATTTGGCTTTCTGTGACATTATGGAGAACCCCGGGTGTCCATGCAATGGATTTGCATGCAACAAATTTAGGACAGTGGATATAAGTGAGATTTGTACCACTACCTGGTCGTCAGTCACATGTGGTGTATTGCGGGTTTTCCTTGTCACGAATCTACACAGAATATTGTCTTTGATTATATAATTCTGCTGCATATACTTTATATATTCCTTTTCCTTACGATTTCCTTCCAAAGCATTTATAATTTTTCTAATTTCTGATCTTTCCTTTGCTCAGTCTGTAATAATTCAGCGCTCCAGCCCAGATCATCTTGTTCAGATACAGTTTTAACAATAGGCATGGATGTTGATATATCTATTAATTCAGGTAATGGCTCCGTACAAGATGACACGGGGTTGCGTGATAATGTATACGCAATGATATTTGCTTTCCCTGGTAAATACCCGATTCTCGTGCCAAAATCTTGGATGATCAAATGCCACCGAGTTCATTTTGGGCTGTGACTAAAGCCTTTAAGGAAGTTGGCTAGGGGTTTATGATCAGTAAGAACCTAGACGGGATAACCGTATATTATGAACTTAAAATGCACTAGTGAATTAACAATAGCTAGTCCTTCCTTGTCTATTACTGCATACTTACTTTCGGAAGTTCTCAGTTTTCGAGAATAAAAAGCTATCGGGAAAAATTGATTTTGATATTGCTGAAGCAATACCCCTCCTACTCCTAAGACTGAGGCGTCTGTTGCAATGAAGAATTCCTTACCGAAGTCAGGAAATTTTAAGATTGGAGAACTACACAATTCATCTTTGAAGGTATTAAACGACTGTTGATGCTGCTCAGACCATATTAAATCTACACCCTTCTTCGTAAGATCAGTTAGGGTAGCGGCTATTATTGAATAATTGCATATAAAACGCCTGTAATATCCACTACACCCCGGAAATTGCTGTATTCCCTTGACATTAGTAGGTATCAGAAAGTTACGGATAGCTGACACCTTATCGTGGACTACTTTAAGACCTTGACTAGACACCGTAAAACCCAAATACACCAATTCTGTTTTGAAAAATTCACACTTACTAATCTTTCCCCCTAAGTTATGTTGTCTTAGTCTCTGTAGTACTAGTTCTAGTTTACGTAGATATTCTTCTAAGGTATTGGAAAAGATTACAAGGTCGTCCATATAGGCATGCAATATATCCCTTAGCAGGTCTCCAAACACTATGTTAATCATTTTTGTAAATGTTATGGGAGCACAACGTAAACCAAAGGGCATAAGTAAAAATTCATAATGTCCCCTGGCTGTGCTGAAGGCTGTGTATGGGATACTATTTTCTTCTAATGATATCTGGTGAAAGCCTTCAAGTAAGTCAAAACTGGTAAAATATTTATTCTGACCTAACAAAGATAAAATATCGTCAGTACATGGCCCTGGGAATCGATCAGGGATCGTTTCCTCATTCGAGCGATGGAAATCTACGCAGATACGCCATGTTTGATCTTTTTTCGGTACAACTATTAATGGAAAATTATAAGGGCTGTTCGATTTCCTAATGACTCCTTCTTCTAGCATTTTACCTACTTCATTATTTATCTCATTCTAGAATTTCATAGGGAGTCTGTACGAGGGTACATAGATAATTTTCTGCTTGTCCTTTAACCTTATTTGATGTTCTATGACATCTGTCTTTTCTAAGGATCCTTCAGTAGTGGAAAAAACATCATGATATTCAGTTAAAAGTCCAAAAAACTTCTGCTGAATTTCTTCTTCTTGAATGTCTTTACTGATTTTATTTTTAATAGATTGCAAAAGGGATTCATCCGCAACTGATTGAGGGTGATTGATTTCAGCGACGGTAAGAATACGATGTTTATAAACTTCTACATCCAAGATATGTTGATTTTTGTGAATTACTAAAGTGGTATTTAAATGATTACAGACTTCAATATTACATTGTTGATGTGAGCCTACTGTATAAATAGCTTGTGTGACGGACAATCCATTAGTTTTCAAAGTGTCGGAAAGGATTAATATTTCAGATCCCGGTAACGTTTTTTTTATTTGCACTATTAAATTCAAAGGTACGTTCGGCTGGATAGATTGCGTGCAAGATGATATTACGGGTGAACGAGAATTCTGTTAGGTCGCGTATATTATTTTTTTATTAGTGAGACAAGTTACTGGTTCTTCAACATACGTCACTGTTTTATTCGTCGCCTCCTTTTTATTCAAAACTGATTTTAAGGTATTAGAAGACTTATAGAATTTTCCTTTGATATACACGCCGTGCTTGGCAGGGGCTAAGATAATGTTTTGATTACCCATAGACGGGTATCCTATAATTACATCTGGATACATATCAATGTTTTGTACAACAACAAAGGTATCGGCAAACGTGCGCTTACCGACCTTGTACTGAACATGAGTTACGCCTATTACATTTAGTTCATTATTTCCTATACCCGAGAGCCTTACTCCGGACTTCTCTATAGGGAAGTTCGAAAACAACAAATGATGTGTCCTCAAATCCATGATATAACGTGGACTACCGGAGTCAAAAAATAATGTAAAGGATTGGTGTTCTAAATTTACAGCATATAATGTTGGTCGTAACTCACTTTGACTTATTATTGTGTGAATTTGTTGCAAATCTACGGGAGTGTGCACTAATTTATTTGATTCGGTCGTGTGTTTCGTAGGAAAATCTATTGCCTCACAATGCTCTGATAAAACATTAAATGGATTATTTAACACTACTGATGTTGATTTAAATGACCCAACATCACTCTCTTCCCCCCTCCCCCTGCTGTTAATTATGTGGTATTTGCTTTGCTATGCACATTTTGAAAATTAGTCTGACCTTGCGAGTTCTGGTTAGACGGCCCAAGATCAGATTTATTCGAAGAACTGTTTGTTTGTTTCTGATTCTGAACTACATTGACGTTTGGCTGTTTCTTCTTATCTAACTGAGGATTTTTCTTTTTATTTCCATATGGAACTGACTGTGGAATTGACTGTAGTTTTGACTGTGTATTTCTAGGATTCTGTTGTGTCTTACGTGAGTAGCACTGACTATATGAATGAGTTGAACTATTATGTAACGAACAGAATCTCGTTCTGCAGTGTGCAATCAAGTGACCTTGACGTTTGCAATTATAACACGTCATTCTTGCGACTTGACTGTTATTAACTACGTTTACTTGTTGTGGCTTTGTTTCATTTTTTGCAAAAACTTGTGTAAACAAGGGATCAACATCAGTACACTTACACATGTGTTTCTTTATCTGTTTATATAGTCCAATTCTGTACTTGCTGGCGTTAACTTTTTATCAAAACACTGCACTAAAGCTTCAGGCAACTTAAGTGCCATGCAAGTTAAATACATTAATCGTAAGAAATCTTTCACGGAGATGTTATCCCTAGTAACTCAAGTGGAATTACCTAAAATATCTTGATACTCGTTTAGCCTATCGGCAATGAGAGCTGCTCTCTCTATAACATTAAGCCGAGTCATAGTGGCTTGATTAAGTGTATTTCTTAATGTTAAAACTACATCCAAGGCTTCTCACCGCCATAGACCGCACGTAGCCTAACTTTGAAATCATCCCATGTAACTGCCTCTTGAAACGAAACTCCCCTCAAATATGCACTCGCATCTCCTTTAGAAAAGTCTATAAAACTTTTAGCTTCTTGTAATTGTACAAATGGGTCTATAATTTGTTTAGCATTTAAAT
>NC_090738.1:105754833-105764833 GCF_036898095.1 Palaemon carinicauda
GGGGCGTGTGGGATAGGAAAAGTGAGAGCCGCAGCAGTTGATAGGGCCTTCTTTGCATTGCAGAAGGCTGCTTCTTGAAGGGGACCCCACTTCAAGTCCTTTGGCTTGCCCTTCAGGGAGGCGTAGAGGGGAGCAAGAGTGGCGGCAATGGCTGGCAGAAAACGGTGATAATAGTTGATCATGCCCAAGAATTCCTGCAGAGCTTTGACGGTCGAGGGCGTGGGGAAATTCTGAACGGCTGCTACCTTCTCAGGGAGGGGATGGACTCCTTCAGGAGTGATACGGTGCCCTAAGAACGACACTTCGTTGGCGCCAAAGGTACACTTGTCGTACCGGACTACAAGGCCGTTTTGTTGCAGGCGGTCGAGCACGATGCGCAGGTGACAGAGATGTTCCTCTTTTGAGGAGGAGAACACAAGTATGTCGTCCACATAAGATACACAGAAAGGGAGGTCCCCTAAGATGCCATTCATGAGACGTTGAAACGTTGCCCCAGCATTACGAAGGCCAAAACAAGAGTAATTGAAGGTGTATGTGCCAAACGGAGTGGTGATGGCGGTCTTGGGGATGTCTTCTGGGTTCATAGGCACCTGGTAATACCCCTTCAGGAGGTCGAGCGTAGAGAAAACCTTTGCATTGTGCAGGTAGGAGGTTACATCGGCAATGTTTGGGAGGGGGTAGTGATCCGGTTCTGTTTGCATGTTCAGGCGCCTGTAATCCCCGCACGGACGGAGGGAGCCGTCTTTCTTCAGAACGATGTGTAAGGGTGACGACCATGGGCTGGAGGCCTTTTGGCAAAGGCCCATTTTCTCCATTTCGGCGAACGTCTGTTTGGCGGCTGCCAATCGTTCCGGTGCCAGACGTCTGAATTTTGCGAAGACTGGGGGTCCCGTCGTCTTGATATGGTGATAAATACCGTGCTTGGCAGGAACCGTGGGCGTTTGGCGAAGTTCTGGACGGAAAACTTCCGGGTACGACGTGAGGAGGTGGGCGTAGGCATCCGTGGGTGCGCTGATGTGGAGAGCGAGGTTAGAGGGGTCGGGTTGAAGAGGTGTCAACAAGTACGAGTCTGCGTTGACCAATCGTCGGTGGGCGACATCGACCAGAAGGTGGAAATGAGAGAGGAAATCCGCACCGAGGATTGGCATTGTGACATCAGCAACGAGAAACTTCCAATTGAATTTACCGTTTCCGAATGATAATGTGAGGTTCTCGTAACCGTAGGTGGGTATCGCAGATCCGTTGGCAGCTACCAAGCGGACGTCGGCAGATGTAGAAAGACTACGTTGTGCCTTGAAGAGTTTCCTCGGCAAAAGAGAACGACAAGCACCCGTGTCTACCAAAAATCGCACGCCCGTTCCTGCATCCTGTAAAAAGAAAAGATTAGAAACATGGGAGGCCACCGCCACAAGCGATGGCCTACTTACACGTTTTTTGGCCACTGACAATCTTTGGCACATTTCTTCGCGGTTGCCCCGAATCTGAAGTGGTAGTAGAAAAACTGCGGCGGATGGGAGGTAGTAAGTGGCTGTAGAAGTCGTTCGTTGGGGCGCGAGCGATTGGCGGGTGGTGGTCGGCTTTGTCGCCGCTTCGGCACGTCACGGGGTAGGCGTGTATGTCCTACGGCGTTCATGTCAGCTTCGGTTGACGTTGAATAGGCATCCTCGTCGGCAGGGGTGGAGGCGTTGATGGAGGTCTTGAAGTGGCTGTCCATAAGGGCGTCGGCTTTGGTCATCAAGTCCTTTATGGGTAAACTATTGACATCGGGTATGGCAGCGCGCACAGGTTCAGGTAAACGGCGTATCCAAAGGGCACGGAGTAGGTTCACCTCACGAGGAGAGCCGTCTGCGGCAGGTTGAAGGCGAGCGATACTGGTCATTTCCCTGAGGGCAAGCGAAGCCCTTTGGTCCCCCAACGGTTGTTGCGAGAGCTGAAAAAGCTTTGCTATACGGGCGGCTGGCGACGGCGAGTACTGCTGCAGAAGGTATGATTTGAGGGCGACATACTCTATTGGGGTGTCTCCTTGTTCACAAAGCCAGTCGGATATTTCTGGGAAGGTGTCCTCGGGTATCGCCGCAAGAACATAATCCGCTTTGGTGGTTGAGCGAGTCACGCCCCTGATACGAAAGTGGACTTCAGCGCGTTGAAACCAAGCGAACGCTTCTCCGCTGGCGAAGGGTGAAAGTTTCAATGGAGCGGCCGCAGTGCCAACTGCCGGAGTAGAGTCAGCCTCCGTCATCGTACCACCGATGGAGGGGCGAGGGAGGTGGGGGTGGAAGGCAGTGGGAGCGAGTCGACTTCCGGGGTCACCAATGTGACGGTGCCGAGAGAGGGTGTGAACTCAAAGGCAGATTGGAAACGACTGAGTTATATTATTGTGGAACACTCTCCTTATATACAAAACCTCAAGGCAACAGGACATAACAAGTTCACAAGACAGACAATATTCAGAGCAAAACAGCAGACATGAATTTTCATGTTCGTTTGAGTGCGAGGGAAGAGCGAAGATACTAGCATATTATATACAAAAGGAATTATGTACAATTGTGTGACACACGGTTGGTACAATATATTATATGATTAAGCTAAAACTGGTCTGCAGTGGTAGGGAAACTTCCTCTGATATGAGCATTAAATATATTTTGTAGATCGCATTAACTTTTGCAAGTGCATTCAGAGATCTCTCATCGAAACATTAAAAGAATTCAGTTACCATATATATTTTCATTACATTTAAAATTTTCACTTTGTTACTACCATTATAATTTTGACTGAATCTAATATCATAATCATCATTACCATTAATAGCATGACTTACGAGTAACACATCACTAGACAACCCTGGGATGAGAAGTTTATTAAATATTTAATATCCCCTTGGCCTAATATCGTTAAAGCATTGATTGTTCAGCAAGCAACTGCCATAAAAACTCTAATAAAGAAGAGCATGTCTTTACGACGTCATATTTTCAAGAATATTCTCCGCTTGACGGCATGAAAAAAACAAAGACTTCATAATTCCCCAGCGTTCTTTTGCGAGAAATGCCTCCTAAAATTTTTGAAAAAGGGCAGCAGAAATGAAAGATCACCTTCCCTGTGGAATTTAATTTTTGTGTGATATAACTATTTCTTTTGTTTTAATGATATTTCAATTCTATATTCCCTTTCGCCTTCAAGGGATTCTTTTGCCTCTAGGAGAATTTCACATAAATACAGCATCGCTTTGATAATCATAGGTAGGATGGACTATCTACATTAAGCATAGCATTACTGAGGGGTTTATGTCTTAAGGGAATTAATGTTGCAATTGCCTCGTGTAGATGAAACGAATTATAGATATGATAAAAACTCAATCAATCAATGAGTAACTAATTTTCTTCTTAGTATGTGTTATCCTAACTCAAGATCTGCTTTATCAATATTCTAAAAATTCCTAAATGTCAATACAACATTTAATGTCTTCAGCAAAAAAAAAAAAAAAAAAAAAAAAAAAAATGCGGTTGAGAAGACAAACTATTATTTTCGTTCCATAATGATAACAAATAACACCAAGAAATGACTAAACATCCATTCGTCAACGATATTGTTATGTAACCATCATCTTCGAGAAATTTCTGTTTCCTATTAAGTAATTTGTTGATATTTTTTTTTAAATCATATTCCTAATCTCAATATAAACATTGATCACCATAATTATCGCTCTGATATTCAGATATACAATTAAACTATCAATTCCCACATTCTAATTTCGCTCCGTCTCTCAGTTTGTTTCCTCGGTAATTTTCCCTCTTGTCATAATCTCCTTTTCTCCTCTAATTTACTTTTGCTCCTTGAATTTTTCTTTCTCTTCTCGTTCTTCATCTACTGCGTTTTCCATCTCCGTTAAACGTTTTCAAAATAGTGCGTTTTAATTTGAGAAAAATCTGTGTTACAGTATAGAATTAAATTTAGTTTTAGAGATGCTTTACACAGGTATCTATGTATATACAGCAAAAACAAATGCTGCCATTTTTAGTCCACCGCAAGACAAAGGCCTCAGGCACGTTCTTAGTCATGCTTTGGGTTTGGCCAATTTTATCGCCACACTGACCAGTGCGAATTGGTGATGGTGGCAGCCTTTAGACTGATCGCTCAAAAAAAGCCAACCTTGTATGGTTGACCCTGATTAATACAACCCTTCCACCATGTTAAGATATTCCCACTCAGAAAGATATATATATATATATATATATATATATATATATATATATATATATATATATATATATATATATATATATATAAAAACCAGCCACTGAGGGGGGCAAGCCAGCTTCAACTTGGTGCCGGTCCCGAGCCCGGGTAAATGGGGAGGGTTGGCGGCAGAGGAGGCATCCAGACATGAAAAATTAGCCAAAATCAATATGGCCAGTGGAGAGTGTGAGATTAAACGATGATGAAGTATGGGACAGAGGTAGATGGAGAACACTGGCCAGAAACATCGACCCCACATAAAAGTGGGAAAAGATGCAGACAAAGAAGAAGAATATATATATATATATATATATATATATATATATATATATATATATATATATATATATATATATATATATATATATATTCAAATAACCCATATATATTTCTGATACATTAATGTCTGGATTCTCTTAACGACCTCGGGATCAGAGCCCCAGGCGAAATCACACAAAGACAAGAGCTTGGCTCCGGCCGGGAATCGAACCCTGGTCGGCAAGCTTGTACAGACAGTGACTAACCCACTTGGCCAAGTGGGTTAGTCACTGTCTGTACAAGCTTGCCGACCAGGGTTCGATTCCCGGCCGGAGCCAAGCTCTTGTCTTTGTGTGATTTCGCCTGGGGCTCTGATCCCGAGGTCGTTAAGAGAATCCAGACATTAATGTATCAAAAATATATATGGCTTATTTGAATATGAAAAACACGTAAAAATGTGGAAAATTTATCATATATATATATATATATATATATATATATATATATATATATATATATATATATATATATATATATACATATATATGTATATATATATATATATATATATATATATATATATATATATATATATATATATATATATATGTATATATATATATATATATATATATATATATATATATATATATATATATATATGTATATATAATCTGTGTAGGTATGCATGTATGTATGTATATATCTATGCATGTATGTTTGTTTGTTTGTAGGCTTGAGAGAGAGAGAGAGAGAGAGAGAGAGAGAGAGAGAGAGAGAGAGAGAGAGAGAGAGAGAGAGAGAATGTGTGTTTGAATATGAAATATTTGTGTACTTTAGTCAGTACACGACACCATAAAAATTCGCCAAATAAAAGAGATATCACGTTGCCTTACAGTAAATATGCTCAGCATTACTTCTCCTGTCTTCTTTATATTGAAGCAATAACTCGGAAATAAAACCTCTACTCTTATCATATGCAAATGTTGAATTTACATATTATGCAAAATGACGCCTCCATCGATGTAAAGGTTTCTTAGAAATTCTTTATTTATGCGACCGACAATTTTTCTTACTCTATCGTCAGGAGGCATCTCTCTCTCTCTCTCTCTCTCTCTCTCTCTCTCTCTCTCTCTCTCTCTCTCTCTCTCAGATGTAGTAAACAGTAACACGGTAAACGAGCTCAAGAATAAGTTAGACAAGATCATAAAGTAAGTCACTTTACCAAAGAGCAAATAGAGTCTCCGCGGATGGACTAAAAAGTCTTTGAGACATCAAAATTCATTGAAACTCCTTGTAACTCTCTCTCTCTCTCTCTCTCTCTCTCTCTCTCTCTCTCTCTCTCTCTCTCTCTCTCTCTCTCTCTCAGATGTAGTAAACAGTAACACGGTAAATCCAGCTCGAGAATAAGTTATACAAGATCATAAGCACTATCTAAATGCTTAAAGTAAATCGCTCTACCAAAGAGCAAGTGGAGTCTCCTGGGATGAACTAAAAAGTCTTCGAGACATCCAAAATCCTTTAAACTCCTAGTAATTCTCTCTAGGCTGACAAAATTGAAATTAACTTTTCTAGAGTTGGTATTCTTTTGGATAAAGATAATAATGATAACATTAATATTCTAATAACAATAAAAATTACCAAACTGATTATAATGATGAATAAATTTAATGACAATATCAATAACAAGAAAAAGATTTGTAATCATAATATTAATATTAAATAACAATGATGAATTGGTTCTCTTTAAAGCCATCACTAAATCAAAAGGTATAATATTATTTTTCATTTACTTCTGCACCAATATATATATATATATATATATATATATATATATATATATATATATATATATATATATATATATATATAAAGAGAGAGAGAGAGAGAGAGAGAGAGAGAGAGAGGAGAGAGAGAGAGAGAGAGAGAGAGAGAGAGAGAGAGAGAGAGATGGGGGGATAAGGCTTGCCAGTGAAAAAACGAAATCAATAACCATTTAGATAAAATATTGGTAATATCTGTCTTGTATCCTATTAATTTTAGTGTCTTTCAATGAAATGCATTTCACCACTTGTATCTTTTTTTCTGTGATATTGAAGTAATATATTTTTATTCAATAAAAAAATGTATATAACTTATTCTAATTGTAAATAAAAATTATTTCATTATTTCCCCCACTCTTAATGCGCAATATTAGATCTAAACTGGAGTTGAAATACGTGGTATAATATTAATAATATCATTATTATTATTATTATTATTATTATTATTATTATTATTATTATTATTATTATTACTAATTGCTAAGCTACAACCCTACTTGGCAAAGTAGGATGCTATAAACCCAAGGGCTCCTAGGGGGAAAATAGCCAGTGAGGGAAGGAAAAAAGGAAAAATTCAATATTTTAAGAACAGGAACATTAAAATAATTATGCTCTACATAAACTATAAAAACTTTAACAAAACAAGAGGGATTGAAATAAGATAGAATAGTGTTCCCAAGTGTACCCTCAAGCAAGAAAACTCTAACCCAAGACAGTGAAACACCATGGTACACAGGCTATGGTACTACCCAAGACAAGTGAGCAATGTTTTGATTTTGGAGTGTCCTTCTCCTAGAAGAGCTGCTAACCATAGCTAAAGACAAAGACAATAAACATTATGACTAATTATTAGAAAATGACGCAAACTACTCAAATGCCACTATTGAATGTTACTAGAAACATTTACATGAAATTTAAATGTTTTTGAAATATCTAAAATGCAAATCCACTTCAATTCTATTCATTCTCTAGTCACTGGTAATCTGTAATGTTGGTGACCTCGAATGAAAGTATATTCATTTGAACATTTATTTTGCTCAAAAACGAAATATGAGAATGATTAATTATGCACAGGAAGGTTCAAGATCCTTCAGAAAGATATAGGAATTTAGTATCATCTATCCTACTTTGGAAAGATCTCAAGGTGCTATCCATCACGATTTCTTATAGCTTATATAAGTACCATCGATGTACATATTTAGAATAACTCTCTCTCTCTCTCTCTCTCTCTCTCTCTCTCTCTCTCTCTCTCTCTCTCTCTCTCTCTCTCTCTCTCTCTCTGTATTCGTTTTATTGACGGGACTGTAAATTCTAGTGTCTATCTGTTTCCGATGTATAAAACTGATGTTTCATTTCATCGAATTTCGACCAATATTTTCTACGTCATCAAAAATAAAAGCACTATCGACAAAACCTCAACATTATCGACATTATTTTCATTCTGATTAGAAATGGATTCAGATCCAAAGCTCCTTCATTGTAAAACTTTCCTTCCTTATTCCCAAAATCTCCACCAAGAATAGGACCATCTTTTGAAGAACTTCTCATAAATAATTCCGAGTCTCGTCTGGCGAGACTTGTATTGATGTCCCTGGAATTCTTCCATATGTATTCATGGGGCGCCAAGGCATCTCTGAGAATCTAATTTTTCTGCATATCGTTTCACACTTCGAAGATACAAAATAGTCATCTTTCACAATTTTACGTACTTCCTATTATATTTAGAGCAGTTTACTTACTTGCTAGTTATATTATTTTCGAGATTAAAGGTTTAAAGGCCGCTCATGAATGACAGAGGCAAAGGACAATGACAATGTCATGGCTAGCAAAACAATAACCCAGAGACTGACCATATATATATATATATATATATATATATATATATATATATATATATATATATATATATATATATATATATATATACGTATGATCACCGTCTAAGATCACTCTTCACCAGAGCTAGGACCAAAGAGAACCAGGCAATAGCTGCAGAGGACTCGGCTAGTAGAAACACCCCACCCTTAGCTCACAAGGATGGTGAGGTTACAGACACTACAAGAGACAATCGAGCTTGAGCGTGACTCGAACCCCAGCTCAGCAGATCACCACGCAGGAACGTTTCCAACAGGCCACCACAACCCATATGAAGTTCTGGTAATAATAATAATAATAATAATAATAATAACCTCAGTAATGATCATAACAATGATAATAAAATTATAATAATAATTATAACAATAATAACAATAATGATTGCAATAATAATAGCAATAATAATAACAATGATAATAATAATAATAATAATAATACCGATAGCAACAATAACCCCTGTAATAATAATAATAATAATAATAATAATAATAATAATAATATAGTTGATAAATACAAAAATCATAGACTAATTTATGAAGAAGAAAAGAAAATAAACAAAACGTTACAAATCTTCTAAATGCAACATAATAAACATGTAAAAGTTGCTCGCTATCATTTCCCTGAGAGGATTCACAATGCTTTGCATCATCATGGCTGTCATTTAGAGTAAGTTCATTCCGGAGCGGAAAGTTGCAGACTTCAAGCGCAGAAATCCTTGCTTTCATACACTCAACATCACAGACCAAAAGAGCTATTCAAATGATGCATTGTCGTCATGGCATAAATTCTGCCATAACGGAGAGAGAGAGAGAGAGAGAGAGAGAGAGAGAGAGAGAGAGAGAGAGAGAGAGAGAGAGAGAGAGAGAGAGAGAGAGAGAGAGAGAGAGATAATTACTTTAGTGAGGTGTTATCTTTACTTATGAAGTCATATGTGCATCTATTTGCGCACGCGTGGACCTATGTGTGTGTATGATAGCATACCACTAGTTATACACATGGTATTTAGTAATGCCATGGAATTCCCTTTATCTTGGGAATAACATTTATCCAAAGGGAATTATATTTGGTAAGTGTACCGACCCTGACCAGGAATCGAACATATACCTTTTTGAGCAAGTACCTGGATGACACTGAATATGCTCATGACGTTTTTTTAAAATGTTGAATGGAATAAAAAAACTTTTACAGCATCCCATATGTCTCTATCTTACGAGTGAGTACATGGAAGCTAATTTTTGGGAATGTTAAATATGAAGAGAAGAATAAAGTTAAAATGATTAATATATAGAAGAATGAAAAGGCTTAAAAATATCAAATAGTGTAAATTGCCCAAAAATGAGAGGACAGGCCCATCATCTATTGTTAGATGGTTTTGAGTTATGGAAAGAATGGATAACAGTAGAAGTTTGCAAAGAGGAATGTTAGATTGTGTGAAATAAACTTTAAACATTAAGGACCTTAACATCCAAGAACTACTGGAAAGCGTAATATTTAGTAAAGAGACATTTTGTGTAAAGTGGTTCAACACACTACTGATGAGCCCTCTGTATCAATAAATGGATATCAGAAAATGGGATTCATCTGCTAATTAGCCGTTTAATCAGGAATTGGGCAGTGACTGTTGAGTAAATCTTCCTCTTGAGCCACCATTTAAGAGGGCAAGCACCTTAATGGTAACATGAAAGGTTTTGCTCTTGCAAGTGGAGTAAAACCCAAAGTCTTTAGGAATGAGGTTGCAAACCCTAAGCCCAGGTTTCCCAGGGTTAACCTGGGCTTAGGGTTTGCAACCTCATTCCTAAAAACTTTGGGTT